>NC_072479.1:96885625-97197187 GCF_027574615.1 Eptesicus fuscus
ATTCACCACATCATATTGCCTAGTCACATCACCTTGATACTCAGGTTCAATCTACTCAAGGCTCTGGGAGTCTTGAGGGAAGGAGGGGAGGGGCGCAGATAAGGCGGTCTGCCAGAGACCAACTGAGTCAAGGAGGTGGTCAGTTACATCTTCCAGAAGCATAAAGGCTCTAACAAACACACCTCCCTCAAATTTTGTCACTCCTATAATCAGTCCTCCTAAGAAGCAATGGGCAGTGGGACTAGTGGTCTATTTTGGGACTATCAACTAGTACAGAGGCTCTCAAAAGCTAATTAATCTCTTGGCAAACAAATTATTAGACCCCAAAGCAATGTGCCCTCAAAGCAAGGAAAGAAAGTAGGTCAGCAGTCACTGATAACAAATTTTAGCTTGGCAGTTTTAGATCTAGGGAGAATTTAATGCTAGCTCCTTCATACTTTGGTGAAGGATTTATGGCTGTTACCTTCACATTCAATGTGAGTACAAAGGACAGTATCAAAAGGTACCCTAAACAGCTTTTCCCCTCCCAAAGCTCATTTGTCTTTTGATATTGTTTGATATCAGTGCTTTACTTAAGAAAAATCCATTTATCCTGGTTACAGAGGACTTGATTTAGGATGCTAGATACTCTCAGGCTTTTTCTTCACCTATACAAGAGGGACCATACCTCTCAGGTGGTCATTTGCTCCCAAACACAGGCCAAACTGAGAGGCTCTCTTACTGTAATTCACACAAATCCCAGAAAAACATATTGTGCTCTGGGGTCATATGGGAAACATTAACTGAGTAAGTCTCCCAACTCATCCTATCTAATAAAAGAGTAATATGCAAATTGACCGTATCTCCACTACACCCACAAGCCAATCAGGAGCAAATAGGCAAATAAACCCAACCAAGATGGCTGTGGCCATGGAGAGCAGGAGGGAGGCTTGGGTTTCCCCGGTGATGGAGGAAGCCAAGCTTTCCGCCTGCCCTTGCCGGACTAGGCCTCCACTCAAGGCTACAAAGTTTCAATGATAGAAGATACATAAATCCAAACAGAAATGGCGGCAGCCACGGAGCTGGAGAGAGCAGGAGGCTAGGGTTGCCCCCGGCGATGGAGGAAGCCAAGCTTCTGCAGCCCTGGCCAGTCTAGGCCTCCACTCCAGGCTACAAAGTTTCAATTATAGAAGATAAATAAATCCCAGATACCAGGACCTCTGCTTGGGTCGCCGGGGGGCGTGGCCAGCCTGCAAACTACCACAGGCCCCTCGCCCAGGCCACCCCACTCCCCAAGGGAACCCCCACCCTGATCCGGGACACCCTTCAGGGCAAACCAGCTGGCCCCCACCTATCTAATAAAAGAGTAATATGCAAATGGACCAACACTCCAACACACAAGATGGTTGCCCCCATGTGGTCAAAGATGGCTACCCCATGTGGACATAAGATGGCTGCCATAAGATGGCCAGCAGAGGAGGGCAGTTGGGAGGGACCAGGCCTGCAAGGGAGGGCAGTTGTGGGTGATCAGGCCAGCAGGGGAGGGCAGTTGGGAGGGACTAGGCCTGCAAGGGAGGGAAGTTGGGGGTGATCAAGCCTGCAGAGGAGGGAAGTTGGGGGGACCAGGCCTGCAGGGGAAGGCAGTTAGGGGCAAACAGGCTGGCGGGGGAGCAGTTAGGCATCAATCAGGCTGTCAGGGGAGTAATTAGGGGTGATCAGGCTGGCAGGCAGAAGCGGTTAGGGGCAATCAGGAAGGCAGGAAGGCGAGCAGTTGGGAGCCAGCAGTCTTGGATTGTGAGAGGGATGTCCGACTGCCCGTTTAGGCCCAATCCCAATAGGGGAGGGCCTAAACGGGCAGTCGGACATCCCTCGAGGGGTCCCAGATTGGAAAGTGTGCAGGCTGGGCTGAGGGACACACACCCCCATGCACGAATTTCGTGCACTGGGCCTCTAGTGGTAAACATAATCAACTATTGTAGATGACAATAAAGGACCCTATAGGTTCAACTTTGGGTTGCTCTACTCTGTAATTTTTTTAAAGCTCCACCTTTGCCAATCCCCATTTAACTCTTTACCATTGAAAAGGTTTCTACTACCTTTGGGTGCTTTGCCTCAAGGTAAAGTAGTTTAGGTTTATTACTAGTCCTCTGCATGGGTCTAACATCTATACTGGATGTGGTAGGAAATAGTAGTCATTACACTCTGCCTATTTATAAGTATCCAGCTCAAGTATACACTCTGCCTATTTATAAGTATCCAGCTTATAAAAGCAGGCACTTAACACTTATTAAAAGATAACTTCCTCCCTCTCTCTGTCCCAGGAGCTCTCTGCAGCCCACATCCATATCTATCTTTCTGGCATTCATTCAGTCCTCTTTTTCTGACCACTCATCTTGGCATTTACTTGTGATATCACTTAGTGACTTAAAAACACTGAATGTGCATCTGTCTTGCCTTTATCTAGACTGTAAACTCCCCAATGATAAGATTTTTGTTATCTTCTAGCGTTAAACATATGGCTGGTGTATAACAAATGCCTAATGTTTTGGTTAGATTCTCCTGACTCTAAGAAACAAAGGCTATAGTAACCATAAGTAATGAGGGAAACTATTGAGAGGAACCAGGCAAAGCCAAATAGCCCATAGGAAGAGCAGGGCATGTAGCAGAATCAGACTACAGGATATTTAGTGTTCTACCACTCTATAGGGTAGAATAAGGGGTAGGAGGCAGATTCAAACTGGGGTACTTAGATTACTTTCCCCCAGACATACAGACTTGGGTATCAATGATTCTAGTAAGAAAGCTGTTTGACGCTGATCTGGTTAGGGACATGGAAAGATAATGAAAGTGGGAATAAGGAAATTCTCACAAGAGAAGCTAGGGGTGAGAGTGAGAAAAGCAAAGGGTAGCTCCCTTGGTCATAGAGTCTACCAGTTCATGGCGGTAGCTCCTCATGAGGTCTGGTTGCACATAGTGCCCTTGCCTTCCATGAGATATTTACACAAACATCTTCTTAACTCCACTTCCTTTTTGACTTCAGCTCAAGTGGGTTTCTCTTTCTTACCAAAAAAATGATCCCTTTTAGTAAAGCAAGTTCCTACTCTAAAATGGTTCCTCACTAAGACCATAAGATAGTGATCTATGAAAGCACTATTTACTATTTTATTAAATTTTATTAAAATTGGTTAATGGTTTACCTTTCATAATTGAAGGCCCTCTTTTTTGGAACTATTGGGAAGAGAGAACATCACCTCCAGTGTGTGCACGAGAAAATTCCAAGACACAGGGAGAGATGAGTCAGACAAACCAATGGCTAAAAAAGAGGCGAACAAATTTAGCAACTGACAGAAACAATAAGAGAGAATCTTCAATAATTACTGACTCTCTGTCCCGGGTCCAGGTTAGGAGACTTAGAGAGAATTCAGAGCTGGAAGCAGGAATAATGCAGAAAGGAACTTGAACTAAAAAATGGGAGGTAAGTCAGATGGGGTTTCTTCTTTACAATTGACTGTGGTTGAGCAGGAGGAAGAGGTGCTAGGGGAGACAGGTGAAATGCAGCCCCTGGCTAGGTGTATACAAATTAAAGATGATTCTATGAAAGATCTGGAAGTGCAACTGGTTGACCCCAAAGACATGCCAGATACAACATGCCTGACCCAGTTTTACTTCTTCAGGAAAAGTTACCTTGGCAGAGTCCCAAAGTCAAGAAAACTCCAGGAAAACAAAGATGACAGTAATTACTAATGCTGGAAGAGTTGGTAGATAAACCAAGTGGGCTCATTGAGACCTTTTAAGCAGAGAACAGCTCTATGGCCATCTAATGAAGTTTTATACTCAAACAGGAAACAGTAAGACTGAATTCTGTGAAACTGGAAGGTTCCTAGGAACTATGCAGTCTTCTCTAAGGGCTTCTTAAAAGGAGCCTGGAGCACTTAAGCAGAATGAAGACTCTGGCCTCCACTGCCTCTGGAGAAAAGGGAAATTAGGAAGTCCACCAAAAGCAGGCCTTCTGAGCACTGGTGGGTGGGAGAACTTGGTCCACTGTGGCAGAGATTATTGGTGACTTCTGATAGCAGAACTGTTAGCATGAACTGTGAAGTTAATCTCAAATTAATTCACCCGGATATTAGATCTCTAAACCACATGAGGTTACAAAATGCATTTGCACATTTTAAGTCATTCTAGTTCATTCCCGTCCCTAAGTCTAAAAGAGCAGCCACTTATGCTCCTAAAGGTCAGCACTTCGTGGTAATTTCAGTAATACAACTAGAGTTTGAAGATGCTCAATTTGCTTTTATGTTTTTGCCTAATTGCTCACCACACTTGAGCACTGTTGGCTACTTCCTGCTTTCAAATACGCCTTACCTCTACAATACAGCATCAGGAAGCACATTTGTGCAATGAACATGTTCCTGAAAAACTGCAAATCAGAGTTTTTGAAAACCAATTCTATTTTCCCACAGTTCCAATAGCTTCAGAGATGCTTAATCTTCATCTGTGATTGATCAGCAGTTGGCAGTGACGGTCAACTTCAGTTTTATGTTACTCTACTATAAACCAAGTAATTCCTCTTTGTTAAAAAAATAATTTCAATGTATTATCAATTGTTACTCTATAAGAAAAAAAGGGCAAGTCTTTCATAATGCACATTTTCCATCTTCTTTCTTTTTTTTTAGATTTAGAATTTAATATCAGGTGTGCTACTTCAGAGTTTTCATATTGGCCCTACTTCATCCCAACTTTCCCCCATTTTAACATCTTTCTTTTTTGTCAAACTTATTGAGATGTAATTTAATACAATAAAATTAGTCTTTTTAGTGTATACTTCTGAGTTTTGAAAAGATGCGTATATTGTGTATCCCACATCACACTTGAGATATAGAACAGTTCCATCACCCTCCAAAATTCCCTCAAGTCCCTTATTAGTTAACCCCTTCCAGGTCCCAACTACTTTTCAGTTTGCATCTTTCACTTAGAATGATACATTTGAGATTCATTTGTATTGTTTGGTCCCTTTATTTGAGTAGATTTCATTGTATATATGCACCACCATTTGCTTATCCGTTCACCAATAAAAGGGCACTTAGATTGTCCCCAGTTTTTGGCTATTATAAAATGTGTGTCCAAGTTTTTGTGTGAACATGTTTTCATTTCTCTTGGATAAATATCTAGGAGTCATATAGTAAGTGTATGTTTAATTTTATAAGAAACTGCTAAATTGTTTTCCCAAGTGTTTCTACCATTCTGCATTTCCATCAACACTGTTTGGAAGTTCTACATCCTCAATAGCATTTGCAATTATTTTTATTTTAACCAAGTAGTGAAACATCATTGTGGTTTTAATTAGCATTTCCCTAATGACTAATGATCTTAAGCATCATTTCTTATGCCATCCATTATCTTCTATGGATATTGTTCAATTATGTTTTTAAAAATTGGTTTGTCTTGTTCATATATTCTGAACACAGAATATATATTTATCAGATATGTATTTTGCAAATATTTTCTTCCAGCCTGTTGTTTATTCTTTCATTTTCTTAAGTGTCACCCAAAGAGCCTAAGTTTTTAACACGTTTTTTTCTTTTATGGATTGTACTTTAGGTATTATATCCAAGACATTTTTTGCCTCACTCAAGATTACAAAGATTTTCTTCTATGTTTTCTTCTAAAAGCTTTCTAATTTTACATTTAGTTTATGAACCATTTTGAGTTATTTTACATGTGGTGCAAGGAATGGGTTGACAGACCTAAGTTCTATTTTTTTCCTTGCAAAATGATGTCCATTTACTCCAACATCATCTGTTTCTTTTCACTATTTTTTGATAAGGTTGCATGTAGCAAACATGCTATATAGAATCTACAAAAAGGATGGAACCCTGCCAGCTTTTGGGTGACAATCATATGGCTGGATATAGGAGAGCAGTTCCGTTTTTCTGACTGGCAAGAAATGCCTACATAGCATGCTTTTCACTTCATCGACATGCACAGTATAGGACAGTCCAAATTGTCAATGCTCTCTAGCCAAAGGTCACCAGGAACACACCTGTGGCTGAACAAGTTGAACTCATTACTTGTTGCAGCCAGGAAGAACACACAGTATGGGGAACTGGGAGGATCTTAGTAAGAGGGTGCTACAAAGGGCTTATATTAAGATTTGAGTTTGTGGTAGGTGATTTGGGGGACTTTGCTCTAAAATGAGATGCTGTCAAGAAGCAGGGATAATTCTGTGACTGTAGCTTAATAAACCTTATGTAGAAAAGGGGAAGATTAGAATGAGGTTAAAGCTGTAATTGGTAAAGAAGTAACAGCCACTCATATTAGTTTGATATTTTCAGTTGGTGTATTCCATCTGGAGGCTTGAGTAAGGTCCAAGTTTTTGGCAGTGTTCAGACATGATGATGGAGTAGTCTTATTTCTGTCCTGATCCATCATGGTCATGGAGCGACCTTTCCTGATGTTGATGTTCTCAGAAACTCTTTGTTCAATAGGAGGCACCAAGGACTAGCTGTGCCGGGCCAGTTCCCAGAAACACCAAGACCCAACTGACAGTGCCAGACCAGCTACTTGGTATGAGGGACGTCTTTTCTCTTTTTCAGAATATAGCAGCTAAGAACTGAGGCCCTAGGTTATGAAGGTTCTGAGAAGCACAACCCCTTAGGCTACCCAACAGGTTGACCTACACACACGCACAACACACACGAACTGAGGCCCTGGAGTAAAAAACAATTTCTTTGATTCCTAGGTCTGCTCTTCACTACCTATGGGCCCATGGGTAAACTATCTAACTTCTCTATGCCTCAGCTTCCTCATATGAGTATGGAGGATAATAATGGTACTTGCCTCATTGGATTGTTGGGAGAAATGAGATGATACATACTAAAAACTTGTACCAAATAAATCTTAGTTATTATTATATCACAGAAAATATATTGGGGCAGAGAAAACAAACAAACAAACCAAGTATAGTCCAGGTAATTGTGCCAGGTAAGTCTAAGAGTAGTAAAAAAGTGAGGATAGAAAAGCAAAATAGTCCTAACCGGTTTGGCTCAGTGGATAGAGCGTCGGCCTGCAGACTCAAGGGTCCCAGGTTTGATTCCAGTCAAGGTCATGTACCTTGGTTGCAGGCACATCCTCAGTAGGGGGTGTGCAGGAAGCAGCTGATGGATGTTTCTCTCTCCTCGATGTTTCTAACTCTCTCTCCCTTCCTCTCTGTAAAAAAATCAATAAATATATATTTTTTTTAAAAGAAAAAGCAAAATAATTTACTTTGGGTTGTAATCTATAATTATAAACCTGTTAATTGTCCAGTTTACTTTTGAGAGACATTGATTTGTTGCTCCACTTATTTATGCAGTCATTGGTGGAGTCCTGTATGTGCCCTGCCACGGGATGATGGTCTAATCAACTGAGCTACTGGGTCAGGGCCCCAAATCGTATTTCAAAGCGACAAGATTGCTTAATGTCCTCTTTAAATTCTAGAAAACTAAAATATCTTGATAGTCTCAGCACCATGGTCTAAGTCAGTGGTCGGCAAACTCATTTGTCAACAGAGCCAAATATCAACAGTACAACGACTGAAATTTCTTTTGAGCCGAAAACCGACTTCTGCGCATGGGCCACGAAGTTTCAATCGCACTGTACGCACGTGGTATGTTATGGAAGAGCCACATTCAAGGGGCCAAAGAGCTGCATGTGGCTCTCCAGCCGCAGTTTGCCGACCATTGGTCTAAGTGGATTTGATAGGCTGCTTTGATAAATCAATGATTAGGCTGAAACCATAAAACAATGTTTAGTCCACTCCACTGAAGACGTGGATCAAAGTCAGCTTCTTCCAGGTACTTTCCTTGGTTGTCCTTTTCTGAGCCTGGTCAACAGTTGCTCAGTTGCACCACCCTGCTGACTTTGCAGTAGGAAAAACATTCTGTTGAGTCATTGATTGGTTGCTTCACGTGCATGTTTTGTCTTGCTAATTAGATTGTGAAGGAAGGTCTTAAACCAGTCTAGGAATTCCGTTTATAAAGCCCTTTCAAACCCACCACCTCTTGCTTCTCTTTAAAAACCCTATAATTGGCTTATCGTCATCTTCATTTTCTAAGTGTGGAAAGAAGCAAAGTTAATAGATAGCGTTTATCTAGTTCAGCAGCCTCTGCACAGCGTACCTCGTTAAGGCCTCGCGAGGACCTGTGGAGCGGTTAACACCCCACGTGGCAGCGGAGCGAGGCTTCGCACACGGGAGCCGCGGCCCGCAGTGCCCTTACCCCGACAGCGACAGCTCCTCTCGGCACCTTCCAGGGCGGCGAGCGGGCCTCAGCCGGGGCGGGAGACCGGGGAGGCCCCGCGCTGGGCTGTGGGAGCGAGGGAGCGGCCTGAGGCCAGGTTTTCCAATGTCCAGTTCACTTCTGTTTTCCGATTTGGGGTGCATGGCGGGCCCCGGGCACTGCAGGCATCACTGCGCTGGGCGCCGGTGATGCCCCAGGGGGTGTTCCTCTCAGGAAGCTCAATCTGAGGGCAGGGAAGACGTGCAGTAACAAGTGATGAGCACGCTCTCCCGTCCGTCGCCCCTGTCACCTCCACAGTAAGGGCGTGCGGGTCCCAAAGTCCAGGGCTGCGAGAAGGCCCAGCCGGTCCCTGCCCCGAGGGGAAGCCGGTAGGGAAGGAGGCTGAGACCCCAGGGCAAAGAGCCGAGGAAACTGGCGAGCGTCCCACCTTCCCGGGGCGAAGGTTCTGAATTCCGGGCGACCGTTATGGTAACGGAACGACGGCTCCAGGTAGCCGCCGGGGCTGGAGCTTGGGACCCTTCGGGCGGCCGCCGCCGTATTCCCAGGGCTCGGCGCCCCTCGCCCCATCTGATTGGCCGGAGGAGGAAAAGGGCGGGAGGACCCCTGGAGGAGGCGCGCGCGCAGACTGGCCAGGGTTTCCCGCGGAGGCTCCGAGGGGGCGAAGGGGCGGGAGCTGGGCTGGGGGTGAGGGCTTCGCGCGTGCGCAAGGCGGGAGGCGGCGGCTGGGGGCTGCTGGGAGGGCTGGGCAGCCCGAGAAACGGGTGGGCGCCGGAGAGGCCCGGGGTGCGCGTGCGCGTGCGCGTTGGAGCCCGAGTCGCGGGAGGAGGCGGGAGCTGTAGAGGCGGCAGAGGGGGCGGGTCGCGGCGGGCGCCACGTCCGCAGCCAGAGGCCAGCGCCGCCGTCAACGGAGTCTTTGGCTGCACCGCTTGAGGAGGCGCCTCCGGAACCCGCAACCGCCCGAGGCTGTGCCTGCCGCACTAGCCGCCTCGGCTCTTCTTGGTTCTGCCCGCTCCCTCCGCCGGCCCCGGCCCAGGCGGCGGCCCCGACCCCGGCGGTAAGTCGGGATGGCAGGGCGGGGGGCACCGTCCCGGCTTGTGGCCCCCTCTCGGTCGGTCGCTTTCTTCCGTTAGCTCTGCACCTCACCGCCCCCCCTCTCCGGGCCTGGCTGCCGCGAGTGGGGCCTTTGGGAGCACCGAGCAGGAAAGGGGGAGGGGCTGGGCGATGTTGGGGGGCCGACGGAGGTTCGCTGGCGGAGTCACCCCTCTTCACCTGTCCCTGACTCCTCCGCCGTGGTTTGAGGTTGGGACCTCACCTTGCAAGTCTCCGCCTGACTTCCTAGCTCCTTGGGTGTCATGCTGGGAGAATGGGGGAGCCGTCAGCCCGGGGGAGGAGAGGGATGCAGCCG
Organism: Eptesicus fuscus; assembly: GCF_027574615.1. Classification (NCBI taxonomy): domain Eukaryota; kingdom Metazoa; phylum Chordata; class Mammalia; order Chiroptera; family Vespertilionidae; genus Eptesicus; species Eptesicus fuscus. The sequence goes on from NC_072479.1 coordinate 96,895,289, forward strand.
AGCGGCTGTGCTGGGCTCCCCGCCCCACGGACTCCTGACCTGTTGATAAACCACTCTCTGGGGTTCGGGCACACAAACCTTGGTCCCCAGTGGACATTCCCGGTGCTCTGCCCAGGTAGAAAGCTCTCGCCCCCGCGCCTAACCTAAGCCTACCAGTGTGGGTTGGAGAGGCGCCGGCGGCGCCAGGGGTGACTGGGGACCGCTGGCGCATTAGTCTCCTGGGTCTAAATTAACGCCGTGCCCGCTAAGCACACGCAAGACTGGTTCCCAAGCTCCCCCTTCCAGTCAGATCCCGTCTCCTAAACAGGTCGCCTCTTCTCTGTGAGAAGACAAATCCTGGACTCCTGTGGGAGTGGGGGTGCTGGGTGTTCAACGTGGAGCTGAGGGAGGTGCTGCGCTCCGCTCTAGCCACGGCTCCTCCAGGGTCATTTTCTGCCTCTCCTGCCACGTCACTCCCTCTGCTAAAGGGAAAAAAAAAAAAAAAAAAAAGACTTGCTAGTACCTAAAGGGACCAGTGTGGGGAGACGGGGCCGCTGGGAAAGGTTCACAAACACCGAGAAAAAGGAAGATTATTTGATCTATTACGCCCTTGTGAACACCGTGCTGATTTCAAATGACAGTGTTTACTACCTGTGATTATTTGCTATATGCTATTGTTTACCCTTTAAAACTTCTCCTGGTGCGGGTGCTCAGAATATTAACACATCAACCTGTACGTGACTGTGTGTCCATACCTGTTGTTTTTTTAAAGAGGGGAGTAACCTTTAATAAATCTATATGCATCCTGTTTTGATTTTTTTTACACTTTCCTTTCTTTAGTCATTGTTATAATAAATGTACCAGAAACCACGGTCAGTAAAAAATTGTCTACGTGTAGGCACATCGTTAGAAAAGCTTGAAGTAGTTCTTGTGTGTGTGTGTGTGTATGTGTGTGTGTGTGTGTGTGTGTGTTAGGTTTTTTGGTTTTTTTTTAACTACAGGGAAATCTTTACCTTTCTTTGTTTCAGTCATTGAGTATTTGCTCTCTTGCTACTTCCTGAAGATAGCTCACTGGATTATATATATATAAACACCTTCAGAAGAGGGCCTTTATATGCTTGTTCAGGCTGAAACCCCAGTACCTAATACAGTGTCTGACACATAGTAGGCACACAAATACCTGTTGAGCTAATGAGGTAATAACTTATGAAGATGGTTGATGTACTGGTTATCTGGTTTGATAGTGTACTGTATTGCTGCTTAATGTTTCATTTAAGGGCAACACAAAAATTGCCATTTTGATACTGTCAGTTGTTACTTGTCACTAGGTAATCACAAGTTTTACTTGCAGATTATTTTTTCTTTCCTGCCAGATTCAGTGCATTTCTTATAGTCTATTTGCTGTTGATTTAATAGGCAAGGCCCATCTTAAAAGCAGCCTGTTCAGGATACTTGGCTAACTAGAGAAGCCTAAAAATAGTAAGCTGGTGTTTTACTATACACTGCTTGTTGGTGTATGTGTGTTAAAGCCCTGTATAAATATATATTTGAAACTCCTTGTAGTCATTTGGCAAAGAACTCACCCTCACATGGGAGTGAGGATGTGGCAAAGTTCCTATATAATAGAATATGTAGAAGAATTTAACTAATTCATTTATAGTCTTCTTTTTATAGGGAAATTAGCACTTACTGTTTAATAACAGGTTTTTGAAGTGGCATTGAAGGTAAACTGCTCTACACTGGATTTTGTAAAAAGCTTTATACAGCTTGTTAGTGCTGTTTAGATTCCTTTGGTACACATAGAGGGGTTTAACCACAGGCAAATTTATGCACTCTTTTCAGATGTTATTTTCATTATTAATGCAAACTTTACATATATGTAAAGTGTTACAGATATCCACAAACAACATTGATTCATCTGTTTTCCTTTTAAAAAGAAAGCTTCCTAAGAGGCATTTGTTTACTTATTTCTATTATTGGAAGAAATGATCCTCTAGGAAAAAGTGTTATTAATCCTTGCTCAATATATTTGCCAGCTGCAATAACAATGATATTATTTTACTGGACAAGTCCTGCACATTTCAGTTTGTTAAAAAAAAGCACATACTTATAACCAGTTTTAAGTTGGTATAGTTTGATCACACGTCAGGACCAAATAGTAAAATGTCCATAAATTATTTGTTCTTCCCTAAAGGCTGTTTTCTGTTTTTGCCTTCCTTAGAAAAGTGCATTTTTAAAAATAGAAACTTGTTTGCATTATGAATTCCTAGAGAGCAGATTTTTTTTTGTTTGTTTGGTTTTGAATGAAACTAAATTGATAAGTGCAGGGAAAGTGTATCCAAATTGGATTGTAAACTCTGGTTGAGAGTAGTCCTGTGTCCTTAATCACACTGAAATCTTCAGTGCCTAATAGATGCCTGGCACATAGTAGGGACTCAAATGAATGGTGGGTGGGGTAATGACTCAGTGAATTTAGGGCAGATAGTTTACATAGAATTTAATAATTCTGTATAAGGGTAACATTTAAAAATGGTCATTTTGACACTTGTACAGTCATTTGTTACTTGTCTCCATGTGTTATATACTTATAAATTTTACTAGCAGATTATTTACTTTTCATAATTTTAAGAGTTTAAGGGTGTGTTTGTCTTCATAATTCCCAATTTAAGAGAAACAGCCCCCTTGTAATAATGATAACAGGATGATAATGTAAAAACTATTTATCCTTAGTGAGAAAGTGATAATATCCATAAAGAGGTGATATCACCAAAAGTTTGACAAACATGTGTGGAGAAGTTTGTAATGGTGTATGTGATATATCTATACAGATGGCATAGATAGTTAAGGATTTTAGCAAAAAAGTACCTTTTTAAGGTAATTTGGTGTCTTGTGACCAAATTGAGAATTTAGAAAAATATTCTACATATGGCATTTACACAATTTTTATTACCCTAATTGTTCTAGAGGAATTTTAATACTGCATACTTGCTGTTAATACCAGTGATGTACAAGAAACTCTCTCTCTCACACACACACACACACACACACACACACCACACACGCACGCACACACACGTGTCTATAGCCTCTTAGGACTTTCAGAGCCCTCTAATAACAAGATCCTCTGGTCTAAGGAGCCAGGCTTCTGGCCTGGCAGAACTCCAGCTTTTCTGTTTTATTGTTTATTGATAATCCTGTTGGTAACTTTAGCTAACAATGTTCAGTGTAACTGTGGGTGTTTCTGTATAATAGTTTCTAGATTCCTATATTTCAAGCTTTTCTACCCAAATACTCCAAACGTAAGAGCAAAGTCATGGGGGAGATGGGGATGTGGTTGGGCTGGGAAGAGAGCTGGTAAATCTGAGTATATCCTGAATAAGTTCCAGGCTAGAATGAAATTTCTTGAAAGTCTAGTAATCTTTAAAAATTCTCAAGTGCTTTTCTCTTTTTAATTAGTGTATATTTAAAAATTAAATAATATTTTAAATTACTGGGTACTATACTAAAATGCAAGTAGCATGTCTCTCTTGTGGTTCTTGAAGCACCAGCATACCATTACCTAATCTTAAAGATGTACATCTGAAAAGCATGATTCTAGCTTAAAATGTTTTGTGTTTTTTTTAACCGAAAAGTTGGACCATATATTGTTGTGCATTTTTGTGATGCTTAAAATTAATGTGGATTCAAATGATATTTTTATCCCACTAATTCCATAAATACTTTGTGTCCGTTTACAGCAAAAACATGTACTAGCAAAATGGTAACAATATAAGTAAGATATTTAAATTGCAGACCAGAGATAATAGCAATAAGAGCGAAGTCTCAGGGTGGTGTGGAGTTGGGGATGAGGGAAATGGGACACTCTATCCAGGCCACAGGAACTTAGCTAGTTGAGCAGGAATTTTAACTAAGAGTCCTGGAAGCCAGGTCTCAAAAAGAAGAAAACATGCTAAGTATTTTTTTTTTTTGGGGGGGGAAAGTTTTCTGAATACCTCTAAAGGTTTCTGAATAGCTCTAAAGAAATGTAGTTAGTGGGTAATTCCTTAACAGTGTGGTATAGTTAATGTAGTAATAGCCTGCATAAGGTTGTTTGTCACGGTTCCCTTCCCAAGGACATAACCAGTAATAAAACTCAGTGATGTCATTTTCCTCCAGTCAGCTTTTGTGATTCAAGTACATTGTTTTTCAGATGACCAACTTGATTTGAGGATGAAAACCTAGAATAACTAGGTAGATGAACTGTATAATCTTTTAAAATGTCCTTTATATCACTGATTTCTAAGATTTAAAAATATGTTTTTTTCTTTCATTTCAAAAGCAATCTGTAGAAAATTAAATTATATTCATCTCTATATGTAGAAATGCTTTGTGAGTGTGTGTGTGTATAATCTCTCCCCGTCCCCCCCCCCCCATCCCCATACTGGCAGCCTGTCAACACTCTAGTATACTTTCTTCCAGTCTCTTTATGTGCATTTTTAAAAAAGCTGGATCAATGATATATGCCTTTTATATTTTCTAAATGCAACATTAGCATTTCCCCATAGTATTTGATCTTCATAAATTATTTTAATGTCTGCAGTGTGTGTTTTTAGAAAGCTTATAAATTCATCTCTTGCCTTCCATGAGTGTGTACTCATTTGACTATTCATCTCCTGGTATATTTTTTGTTTTGTTGGCTTTTTTTTCACCTCTTAAATATGAGCAGTCCAGTTATCAGTTTACTTCTCTCTTTTCCTTGATCATATCACCCACCTCCCACAGCTTCAGCTATCACTTCAAACCACTCTCAGGATCTCAAGTCAGACTCATGCTGAGTTTCAAGCCCCTTAAATCCTATTCCCTCCTAAACCTCTGTGGATGCCCTGAAGGCATCTTCAAATACAGCTGTTCAAAAACAAGTTCTAACTAACCGGCGTGGCTCAGTGGATAGAGCGTCGGCCTGTGGACTCAAGGGTCCCAGGTTTGATTCCTGTCAGGGCATGTACCTTGGTTGATGGCACATCCGCAGTTGGGGGTGTACAGGAGGCAGCTGATTGATGTTTCTCTCTCATTGATGTTTCTAACTCTCTATCCCTCTCCCTTCCTCTCTGTAAAAAAATCAATAAAATATATTATTTTATTTTTTATAAAATATATATTTTTAAAAAAACACAAGTCCTTTCATCGTGCCTGTAGTCAACAATAATGTATTGTACACTTATTTATGAGAGGGTAGATCTTGTGTTCTTACCACAATAAAATAAAATTTTAAAAGTCCATATTCTCTCAGAAATAAATGGTTTCTCCTCTCCTGTTGCTTGTCTTCACCATCATCTCTGTCTATTTAGTTGCTTATTCTCCTTTTATCTCTCATTAATACTCAAAGTTATGTTCTACTTCATACCAAAAAGTTCAAGTACTTGAGTGTCCATGTATCAGGCATTGATTATGGCCCTGGCGATAGAACAGGGAACAAAACCAAGTCTTGTTCTCATGGACCTTACATTCTAATTGGAAGAGACACAAAGTGAACACATACATATAACAAGCGACAATAAGCACAGTGAAGAATATATAACAGGGTTAGGTGATAATGAGGAGAGGAGTTAGGAGAGTGCTTATCCATTATTATAAGGTGGTCAGGGAAGACCTTTGATAAGGGGACATTTACACAAAGACCTGAAGGAAATAAGGAAGAAGCCAGGTATATAGGGGAAGAGCCTTTAAGGAGAAGGTAAGGAAGCTCCCATGTTGCTAGACTGGACCGAGCAAGAGGCAGAATGGTAGAAAATGACATCAGAGTATTAGATGTTGGGTCTCAGAGGTGAAGGGATGGACTCTGGACTTTATTCTAAGAAAAACAGGCAGCAGCAGGAGGGTTTTAAGCAAAGTATGACATGGCTAGACAGAAAGATCTAGCTGTCCAAGGGTGGAAGCTCAGAGGCCAGTTAAGAGATTTTGTAGTCCAGGTAAGAGATTATGATGGCTTAACTGATTGTGGTAGCAGTAGAGGTGGTGAGAAGTCCTATGCTGGATTTATTTAGGCAACAATATGCCAGTGATTAGGTGGGAATGTTAAAAAAGAGGAAATCAAAGGTGACTTCTAAGTTTTTGGCCCAAACATTTATTTAGACAGGAAAAACTGGCAGAGTTCAGACTGTTATTCCATCTCCCTAAACTACTAAATTAGCCACTTACTGTATTTAATCTTTTTGTCCTAAATGTTCTTGCTTCAGTTAGCTTCTTAAAGCACAGGTCTGACAATGTTATTCTGCTTCCTGGCTCCTTATTGCCTACCCACAGGAAGGTAAAGGTAATTCATATTATTTAGATGAATTTGCACATATCTTTTATGCTTTCATAAAGCACAGTATAAAAAAGTGGTCTTTTTTATTACAAGATAGATTTGGAAAAATTAAAAATATTTTTTAAAGGGTTCTGTATTAGGAGGAAAAGGTAAGACTCTTAGTAGGGATTTGTGGGATATATACAGAAGGCAGTTTTGAAATGTATGCAGTTACTATCACAACTTTTTTTTTTTTTTTTTTTTTACTATCACAACTTTTTAACGCTTGCTAAAATCTGTAAGATGTATAATGTGTATATAATTTCCCCATATTTCTGTACAGGGTATGATAGCCTCTATTGATTAGTGATCTGGATTTGTATGTGTATGGTATACAGATACTGGGATTACAGTGATGAACAAGCTAGACGAAATGTCTCAGGAATCAACAGTTTAGTGGGGAAGAAAGTAGCTCTGAAATAGTTATTCCTTAGGAAGGGACACATACACTCTGCCAGGAATTTCTGAATGTTTTGTCTTCAATTTGTTAAAATAGTATTCTCACCTTAGAGTTAGGACTAGAATATCTTTAATTTCTATTTTTTATTTCCTGAACAACATGGATCCATGAAATTATTTGTCCTTAGCCATACAGTTTATGGTCAAGTTGGGATTTGAGACTCAGGGTCTCTGATCCCAGAACCGTAAACACTATGCTGTGTAATACCTATGATGCTAAATTAAAGGAATATAAATATGAATGGAAACAAATTTAACATTCTGATTTAAGGGAGCTTTAAAATTGAGGCAGGTCAGTCAAGAACTCCTTCTCCCAGGAATGCATCACCTGATATTCTTTTGTTTTTGCTCTTTGTCAGAGATTACTATATGTCTTTACTATCACTTTATTTTCTTTATTATTATTATTACTTTTAAGTAGTAAGATATTTTATTGTTTTGCTTTTTAAAAATAATACTGTGAAGGTCTCAGGCCTACTTTGTTTTTAGTTTTTATTTTATATGTCTTTAAAAATATTCCCAAGAGCTGTTTTTGAGCTCCCTCTCATCGATGGCTCCATGCCAGCCTCCCTTGGCCTTGCTCAGTAGGGAGTTATCTTTGCAGACCTTACTCATCCTAGCAGCAGCTCTGATTTGGTGTCAGAGGACCATGAATGCTCTTCTGGCTGTTGCTGGCATGCTGCATGGCCGGAGGCAACTCACTCTTTTGAGTGCTTCTTCAGGAAGATTCTCCCACCAGCAGTGTACCAGTGCCCCATTGTCCCACACTCTCTCCAATACAGAATGAACTTTGCCAATCAGTCTCAATGCGCTTTCTTTACCTCTCTAGTTGTGGAACTTCCACTCAGCCAGCTTTCCCGCGGTTCTGGGTGGTAGTTCTGCCTTTTAGTTGTAATTTTGATGTGGTTGTGAGAGGCAGCAAGTATAGCTGTTTACCTATACCGCCATCTTGGTTCTCCCCTTTACTATCACTTTAAATCTAAAGTGTGTATAAAATAATCTGCTAAATTCACAAACCAGACCAGCATAAGATAGGTGTTCTTGGTAAGTGGCCCGAGTCACTACAGCAACTGAAAGATACGTAAGCACGCGGGCAGGTGCTGCAGGACTCTGGGATACAGTGAAGTCCCAACTTACACAGGATTTAGGTTTTAAAGGCATTGCAAGTTGAATTACATAAAGTTAAAATTACCTTTGAAAAATCCCACTTCTCACAACCACTACCTCTCTTACCCCCATTTATCAACTTTTGCCGTAATTATTGAGCTACAGAAGGAAATATGAATGAGTTTTTATCTGATCATCCAGTACTTTAAAATCATTAGGAATCATTAAGGAAAGGGAAACTTTCCTGACTTTCCTTTGACCACTTCAACCACTCTGTTCTGCAATATGTATGAACCTTGAATACATTATTCTAAGACTCCTAAGAGGTCTTTCTGCTTGTTCTTGCTCTCCTGTTGCATGTTCTCCCACAATAGCCAGAATTGTTGTTTTAAAAAGTATAAATCAGAACATATCACTCCTCTCTGTTCAGTACCTTTTATTGGCTCCCCATCTCACTCAAGAGTTAAAAGCTAACCACCACCTGGCCTTGTTAGGGCCTACGTAGTCCAGAATACTTAGTGGACTGCTGGGACCACAGGCCTACTTTCTGGCCAAGCAAGAAAATTTTAGGCCAGTCTTGACTTGTTTTAATTTTTACTTAGTCAAGTGACTATAAAAGCAAATATTTTAAAATAGTAAAGGAGATCAACCAAAGAACTTGTTTGCATATATGCATAACCCATGGTCACACACAATAGGGTGGTGAAGGCCTGGGGTGGGGGACGGGCTAGAAGGTGTCAGTAGGGAAAAAGGGGGGACATATGTAAATACTTTAAACAAAAGGAAATTGGGAAAAGAAAGTTTGTTTTCTTCATCCTAGCATAGCTTTATTAGGTTCTTTTACTACTTATACTTAGAGGTAATCATAGTACATTTTTTTTCATAGATTTTGGACTCTTTTGCTACCTACTTACTAGAGCTCCAAAAACAACAATAAAAAAGTCATCAAAATCTTTCTTAGTGATTCTGGTGTCATCTCTATAGAAGGATGTCATTTTTTTTTTTTAGAAAATTTTCAGATAGAAAATATTTTAGTCATAGGTTTTTCTCTAACTCTGGAAATAAATTACAGTTGAGTTAGCCAATATTCTGTAAGAGGAAGCACTTAAAATTTTTATCTGCTAACCCCCACCTTCCAACTTTCTTCAGTTAGTCATCTTCAGTTTAAGTTGAAGCAGCAATAAAACAGGGAAACGTGTACTATACAATGCCTGCCATTCTTTGGTTGGTATACTATATAATAAAGAGGTAATAGCAAATTGACCATCACTCCAACACACAAGATGGCCACCCCCATGTGGTCAAAGATGGCCGCCCCCAGATGGACACAAGATGGACACCATAAGATGGCCAGCAAGGGAGGGCAGTTGAGAGGGACTAGGCCTGCAAGGGAGGGCAGTTGGGGGCAATCAGGCCTTCAGGGGAGGGCAGTTGGGGGTGACCAGGCCTGCAGGGGAGGGCAGTTGGGGGTGACCAGGCCTGCAGGGGAGGGCAGTTGCAGGGGACCCAGGCCTACAGGGGAGGGCAGTTGCAGGGGACCCAGGCCTACAGGGGAGGGCAGTTAGGGGGGACCCAGGCCTACAGGGGAGGGCAGTTAGGGGCAACCAGGCCTGTAGGGGAGGGCAGTTGGGAGGGACAAGGCCTGCAGGGGAGGGCAGTTGGGGGGGGACCAGGCCTGCAGGGGAGGGCAGTTAGAGATGACCAGGCTGGCAAGGGAGGGCAGTTAGGGGTGACCGGGCCAGCAGGGGAGGGCAGTTGGGGGCGACTGGACCTGCAGGGGAGGACAGTTAGGGGCAGCCAGGCCTGCAGGGCAGGGCAGTTTGCATCGATCAGGCCGGCAGGGAAGCAGTTAGGCGTCGATCAGGCTGGCAGGGGAGCAGTTAGGCATCAATCAGGCAGGCAGGCAGGTGAGCGGTTGGGAGCCAGCAGTCCTGGATTGTGAGAGAGATCCCAGATTGGAGAGGGTTCAGGCTGAGCTGAGGGACACCCCCCCCCCACCACACACACACACAAATTTCATGCACCGGGCCTCTGGTTTGAGATAAGATTTATATTGTACACTAGTTTAACTAAAAGTATGTCTTAAATACCACAAGAGAGAAACAAGAAGTAGTAGTCTTGTGATGGGTGTTTTAAAATGTTGTTTATCTGAATAAAGCTGATTAAGTCTTAATTGAGCATGTGATAAATGGCAGTCTCCCATGTTAAGGTTAAAATGAAATATGTGTGTGTGTTTTTTTAGATCATGAATCAGGCAGATAAAAATCAACAAGAAATCCCATCATACCTTAGTGATGAACCACCAGAAGGTAAGTATGCATTTGTAACACTAAGAATAGAACAAATATCCTATTGAATCCAAGTTCTGATTGTTTTCATTAAATTTAAAAAATAACTACCTTGTCAGTAAATACATTCCAAAAATAATCTATGAAAAACCTTTTTAGCCTCCAAAAGAAAACACTGATATTGGTGAATGAGTACATGTAAAATTTATTTTTCTGTTACTCTTATTTTAAGACCATTTCACAAGTAAGAATATCTTTTAATTTGTAAACAAGAGTGGGTGGGATGCTGAGGAAAGTTGGACTGTGTTTAGTGTTGATACTGTACATACATAAAAAAAAAGAGGTACTTGTGATTTGTTGTTAAACTCCTATCATTTCATCTCATTATTAATTGGTAGCTCTCTCTTCCTATATTATACATGGTCTTAGGGTCTGCTTAATTTACATTCTCTTTAGTTTGAAAATTGTTGTATCATGAATCATTTTATTCTTACCTTTACTTCAGCAATCCTTGGAAACACTAACTGTAGTGCTACATGTCTTGATGGGCAATTTCTATTTATGGTTTTGTTGTAGAATATTACTACCTTTAATTCGAATAGTGATCTCTTTGGACAACTGCCTGTTTGTACAGGACAGTCATATTAGGTAAGAAAGAGAATCAAATTGGAGAATAAGGGATATTAAGTGACTTACAGACCAGATAGATTACAGTAGCAGACGGATGAGGATGTCTCTGGGAAGAGGCTAAGGCTTAACTTCTAGCCCTAGGTATTGTATTCTGTTCCCAGTTCCGTTACCCATTGTCCAAAACTTTCTTCCTATACTTATGTTAGCAGACAAAAATGAAATCACTAGGAAAATAAACACAATGAAAAGTTCATACTTAAGCCTAAAAGAGGATGGAGGTAACTAAGCTTTAGTTTGCTGGAGAAATAGTCTAGAAAATTATCACCTCACCTGTTTTCCTTGTTTTTTAGGGCTAAAACCCTGAAAAGAAGTTAGGGCTCAGTGAAAAAGTTAATAAGGACTTTGTGAGAAAGTCACTAGGAAAGAGATAAAGGCTCTCCAGGAGCATGACCGCCAGGGAAAAGAACAAGCCTCAGGAATGGCTGTGCATGGCAACCTGCTAAACAAAAGTAGTCTGCAAAGTAGATAATTTATAGTGTGGTAATTAGATCAACAGCATTAATATTTATTGGATTTGACTGAGAAAAACTATCTTCATTAAATGCTTGTGCACCAAATTTAGCCTAGCAGTCTGATCCTATATGAGGTGTTCAATGTGAAGCAGTTATGTTTTATCCTCAAATCAGGATTTTCCTCCTTCCCTAGTATTACTGACCTTGACCTTGATTACAAAAGAATGACCAGTTATGTAATCCTTTCCATCATAGTCTTATACTTAATGCAGTAGTTCCCCCTTATGCACAGGGGATACATTCAAAGACCCCCCAGTGGATCCCTGAAACTTTGGATAGTACCAAACCCTATGAATACTATGTTTTTTTCCTATACATATATGCCTATGATAAAACTCACTTTATAAATCAGACAAGGCAAGAGATTAACAAGAATAATAAAATAGACCAATTACGATATACTGTAAAAGAATTACGTGAATGTGGTCTCCCTCTCTCAAACTATCTTATTGTGATGGACATTATTATTCACCTCTTAGGCAGAATGGAGGGGGATGGGTCAAGATTTTATCATGTTATTCAAAATGGTACACAATTTAAAGCTTATGAACTGTTTATTTCTGAAATTTGCCATTTAATATTTTCAAACCAAGGGAAACCATAGGTAAGGCATGACTATGGTATATTCAAATGCTTATCTATATCTTAAGCCTTTTAATTCAGCTATTTAAAAATTTATATTAACTATGTTTATTACTCAAATAGTTTAAATAAAAAACTTGGATTTTAAAAATTTAGACATTGCTGAACATGGACATTTGTAATGTGGTCGACCTTTTCAAAACAACCTCCTGATTGTTAGGAAGTCGTAGGTTACTTGATTTGTAATGTTTTTTGTAGACATATCTAACAATATCATTCTATTTTCTCATTAGGATCAATGAAAGATCACCCACAGCAGCAACCAGGCATGTTGTCCCGTGTGACTGGCGGTATTTTCAGTGTTACAAAAGGAGCTGTTGGTGCCACCATTGGTGGCGTGGCTTGGATTGGTGGAAAGAGTCTGGAGGTGACCAAAACAGCTGTTACAACTGTGCCTTCCATGGGAATAGGGCTGGTGAAAGGGGGCGTGTCTGCTGTGGCTGGAGGTGTTACAGCTGTTGGGTCTGCTGTTGTAAACAAAGTGCCCTTAACAGGAAAGAAGAAAGACAAATCTGACTAAAACATGGAGATACATTTGCTCTCTACAGCATTATGATGCCAGTGGCATTGAATTGCTAAATTATGGACTACAACTAAGTCAACTGTTTTGGACGTTTATCTTCTTAAACTGCTGTGTTGAAAGTATTGATGACTGGCTTTCGTCTAAAGAGAAGAGACCAATACTAGCACAGTGTATGAAAGTTTCTCATACTTAAATTCCAGCTTTTTATCTGGTAAAATGTTACACTTATCAGCTGTAACTGAAGATATATTTGAGTATTTACTATAAGTCTTTTAGTTTAACTAAAAATGTGAAAGTTGAATTTAGTGGATGATCTTTACAATTCCATATGTATAATGTGCCAGGTAACACATCTGTCCCTTAAAAAGGGAACCTTGAACTACATAAACTGTAATTTTGATGTGCCTACTAGTTTCAGATGTCTTAGTTTTTTTATAATGATAGTTGATTAGGCCAAGAGGCATTCTTTTCTTATTTAAGCTGGTAAAAGTAGCAAGATTTAGAGAAATTTAAAAGAAAAGATAAATGGTTTTATGATCCCGAGTGTTAACCATCTTTTGTTAGATATACATTATATTTATTTCATCATCGATGCCTTACAAAAGAAAACATCTTTTCTAACACCCTAATTGTGCAGTTCTTAGAATTATATACGGATTCTCTTAAAAGTTGTTTGTATGAGATCAGTTTTCCCTCTTTAAGAATCTCAGGAGTCGTGGTGTAAAGGAATTTCTTGCTCTTAGCAGATTAAATAGTGGTTAACTTTTTGTTATCTGTCTGTAGTTACGACCAGACAATATGTTTCAACCTGGGTTCATGCTCCATCGTCAGTACGCCTCACAGTGCCTAAGGGACATGTCTTTGCTAGTCAGAAGCTTTGTTGGAAGAGTTTCAGATTAAGGATGGACAAAATTTTCAGTTTTTAAAAATTACCTAGAACATCCCAGATATAAAAAGAATACTTCACATTTATTTTACATCTAGGATGGCTTAAATTATAAGCAGGTCTTTTTAAAAACATGGTAAAAAGAGCCACAAATATGTGAGAGCTGCCTTTTAAATGGAATGAAATGAGCTCCATGGATTAGTTTTGAATGTAAAATATATTAAGTGCTTTCAATGGTTTATAGGCTTTTAAAATGTTATCTCACCATCCTTTAAAGCAGCTGTAGACTTTATATCGTTTTTGAAGTCAAATTCAGGCAGGGAATTGAAGTTTTTGATTGTGGATGATAAGTGTGTCATGTCTTAACATATCTCATCATGTCTCATTCATTTTCAAAGAATATGACTTAGCTGAAATTCATCTTTTTGTTTCTTGTTTCATAAAAAATTTAAAAGTGGCATATATATATATGTGTGTATATATGTATATATATATATATGGCATTCCTCTTAACTAAGGGTTATAATCCAATCCTGGGAAAAAAAATCTTAGTTTATACTTAAGTCCAGATATTTGCCTCCATTCTGCAGATTTTTTTTTTCCTTGCAAGGGAGGGAAGGAAAGGTATGATGCTCTGGAGTAACTAAGTGAAATAGCCTCCCTGAGAACTTAAAACAGATCACTTTCGCACCCAAGGCTGAACTGTTTATAAACAACAAAGAATTTTTACATTAATAATGTGGATTACAAACTGGATAAGAACATTACTTTTCAAAACTTTCATAAATACCAGTAGGGATTTTAAGCAAATCTACAAAGGTTCTTGAACTTTTCTACAGTATATAAAACGGAAAAGTTGTTAAGGAGTTCAATTCATCAGAAATTAAATGGCCTTTTATTTCATGCCGTGTTATTTAAGGTATACTTACTTGTTGGTATATCTGGTCAGATGTCATAATTAGCAAAGGTGTTGTTTTTTTTAAATCCAAAATTAATAGATGAACACAAATAATGACCTAAAATAATGGTAGTGGAGAACTTGTTTCCTGCTATTTGAAAGAAATTATTACTTCATTAATAGGTCATATTTCTAATTTATCTTCTCTAGTCATAGGTTCTGCTGTGCTTTATACCTGCATTTCCAAATATACTTTAGTTTACTGTATGCTTGCATATTTATTTTTAACTTTGCTTATCTTTAAAATTGCTTGAGGAAAATAAAATGGTTGTGATTAATTTCTGCTACAGAAAAGCCACCTGGTACATTTTATCTTACCGAGTTTGTTTTAAATTCTAAACTGTAACTTTGTTCAGGAGAGGCTTTTGCAATGATAGCAGAGAACTGTACAAATGAAGTTAGTCATGGAGGTTCTTGTTGAAATGAACTTGCCATCTGATATGTATAGCTGTACACTTGAGTCTTTCTCAGTTTATTTTTGTAGATTAGCATTTGACCTGTAAACAGTACTAGTTCACTTTAAGAAACTAAGGTTGTTGTACATACCTGGAGGTATCTGTTATTTAGCTTTTCTTTTGAGTGGGTATTTACACAATGAGGGCAACCGTGTGTGACCCACTGAATGACTGATCTAATAATGTTGATATTATGAGTCCTGCACTTAGATGAAAATAACTGATGACTGAATTTTTTTGTATTAAAGGAATGAGAAAAGAATACATGAATCTGTTAATAAAACACTATGATCTACAAAATATGAAATGTTTCATAAAGATCTAAGGAAATAAAGGAAATTTTAAAACAGGGTAGTCTTAAAATTTTTAGTTACATAGCAGTTTAGAAAGTTTAACATTTTTTGACATTAATGAAGAAACAAAACATCTCTGAATATATTTTGATGCCAACACAATAAATGAAATGCAAATATATTTTTAAACAACTCTAATAAAGATTAAAAATGTAGATTTCTGGGTTTTACCCAACTTGCTGAATCTCTTGGGTGGCGCCTGTAGAGTGCAGTTTAACCTCTGCTGGTGGTTCCTATGCACGCTGACATTTGGGAACTGATGAAGTTACAAAGTAGTGAGCACTTCGCTCTGTCCTACGTAGCTGTGGAACCAACTCAGACACCTCACTGAACAGAACTGACTCAAAGGGATGGGAACCAGTTGGAGTAAGGTAGAAAATGGATATATATTGGGCATCTACTTACCCACGAGGTGCTATCCACACATTATCTGATTTAATCACTTCGAGGGTATATCTTCATTCTCTTCGTACAAATATGGAACAGTCTTTCAATGTTAGTTGAATTTCCTATATAATTTCTGAATTAGTGGAAGTCACTTCTCCAGCTTAGGTCCAGAAACAGAAATGGGGCCATCAGTAACAAGTCCTTAATTCTGCTGTTGGCATTCAGTGCTGCCTGTGTTAGATTTACCAGGCTATCTAGCTTGAACTTCCTGGTGACCAGATTTACTGTGGCAGCTAATTACATTTTGCCACAGAAATGAGTTTAGTGTAATTATATTCCACTAAATGACTTAAAGGAAATAATTTTGTTACTAGAGTCTTTTTTCACACAGGAAATAAAAATTTGACTCTAGTGTTTTATGTGAGAGTATCTCCCCCTGCTCTATTGTTGATTTTGAATTCTTTTAAATTTTATTCATAGAAAGATCCGAATAAGAATGCAAGAATGGAAAAAGGCAGATTCAAAGGTTTACAAAAGAAAATGTAGTAACATTTAGTCTAAGGGAATATAAAGTCAATATAATGGATTTTTTAAAAAATTATTTTTATTGATTTCAGAGAGGAAGGGAGAGGGGGGGAGAGAGAGAGAAACATCAACAATGAGAGAGAATCATTCACCTGCTGCCTCCTGCACGGCCCCTACTGGGGATCGAGCCGGAAACCCAAGCATGTGCCCTTGACTGGAATTGAACCCGGGACCTTTCAGACGACAGGCTGATGTGGATTTTAACTTAATCTTTTCAAGTTAGAGTAAGTTACAAATGTATTTTTAAAACTGTATGTGTCTTAAGTTCTCTATATGGACCTGTGTTGGAAGCTGCCCATTGCCTTCACTAGCAGTGAGGTGTGGACAAGGAACCCTGAAGGCTGGTCAACCTTGAAGCTCTGAAAGATCAGAGCCAACCACCCACTGTCTAGTTGAGACAAAGGGAGCTAAGCAACTTCCACCTTTTAGTTTTAGGTAAATCCTTGCTGATTGACTATTACTGGAATTGCCTGCCTAAAGGCTATGGGTGTATCCCAGTCTTAATAAAAGGGATAGCAAGGCCAGAGCAGGGTGGAGTCCTTCCCCTCAGAGTTGGGCTCCCGCCTGGCCCCAATATTTCCAAATTAATATTTTCTTGTCTCTTTCATTTGCGTGCGGCCTCCTCCTGAACCTGAACCCTGAACCACGCGGGACGTGGGGGGGGGGGGGACACTCGCAACTGGCAGCCCAAACGTGGGGCGGTCATACTTGCAGGCCTGTGCCCTTAAATTTCACTGCTGTAATGACTAGACTAAATTAATGGCCACAAAGCACACAGGGTCACTCAATTCTGACAAACTTTCTTATATACCCTCTTGTAAGTTCACTTTCCTACTCCTCCAGGTGACTTTCATACCTCCTCCTGCTAACCCTCTTCTATACATACTCCCATCTCCCATCCTTCTGTCCTCTGACAGCAGCTCTCCTGCCTCCGCTACCACCCACTCCATCAACCTGCCTACACCTGATGCCACACTCAGACCAGGACTAGTATCTGTGCTTATCCAGTCTGCCGACCTTCACTTCCTTTAGGATATGAAACCCACAGTTTTCCACCTCCATCTCTCTTGGGTCATACCCATCAGCATGTACTAGTAAACAAGTCTTAGTATTTGCTTTCTTTAAAGAAAAATTTCGTGAAAAAACTGCAGTTTCTTCCTTTTCATCTAGCCTTTCAACCTGCTCCAGCTGCTTTCTTACCTTTCTCAGTCCACCAGAATCACTCCTGATAGGGCCAACTAATGATTTCCTGTTTGCCAAATCCATTAGTCACCTGTCTGTATCTTAGTTGGCATCTCCATGGCATTCAATCTTACTGACCATGCCCTCTTTTCTTGGCAGACTTCCACTGGTGAACCCTTTCCAGGATTGGCCAGCCACTGCTACAGATCTGCACTTTGTTTCTGGATAAGCTCATTGAGAGCCATAGCTTTACATTTCATAGATATGCCGATGACCCCTGGATGTCTATCTCCATTCCTAACTTCTCACAATTCTGGACTTTAGCATTTGCCTCTTTGACATCTCTGCTCAGATATCTAGTAGACATCTCAAAAATTAACATCTAAAAGGTGACCACATAATATACAATGTATTTCAAACTGAGACCATTGACAAAGCACCACTGAAAGCATCTAGTTTCTCCAAGGGTTTCCCATCGCACTCAGAATGAGATTCTGCTCTTTAGCTGGACGTATAATACTCATCTTATCCTGCACCACTCTCCTTACCCCTCAACCTGCCCCCACTGTACTGCCATTCCTTTTCTTGAACAAACATCCCCATGTGACTTTGGGTGAGTAACTAACCCTCTGTGTGCCTGAGTCTTCTCATCTGTAGACCAGTAACAATGGTACCAAACTCCTAGTGTTGCAAAGCACAGTGTGCCTGGCACTCGGTGCTGCGTAGATTTCTTTCCTCTCCTAAGGAACTTAACAGAATTGGATAGTGAGGGCTACTTGCATTTGCTGAAGACATGGCCTGCATATTTCATAATATTTTCCTTAATAAAAGGCCATGCACACATAGTGCACAGAGGTTTGACTATCAGCGTCGTTTGGTTGTTACAAAGTTCAAACTCCACAGCTGAAAGTGGGCCAGTCTTTATCTGGGTAATGTTTATCTTGGCAAGATTTAGAAATAGAAATGTGAAATGCTACTGAAGTACCAACCATCACACACCTTCCCTTTTATAGGCAGACCTGGATTTTCAGAAAGTTCTTAAAAATGCTCCATGTACTTCAAATGTATATGAATTAGATCATTTCAAATTGAAGGCATTTTACAGAGAAGTTTTAATAAAAATCCCTAAATTTGTTGGTACTCACTCTTTTGGCAGGTCAGGGAGGGGTGACTTTTTTCATGCCAACTCATAAGCAATCCTTTTTCTACTCACAAGGTTTGAAAAGAAGTCGGATCATAGTAAATCTGGGCTGTCACTTGGCAGCTGAGCGGCCTCTCTAAGCTTCAGTTTCCTCGTCTGTAAATGGGGAAAGTAATGAATGCACTTAAAAGCACTTCGTGAGAGAGAAAAATGGTCAATTTTAAACAAGCTGACCATACAAATAAGCTCTAATTGTTCTTTCTGAATGAGTAATGCTTAGTTCTGATACTCATTCCAACCAGGAGATAAAATCAGCTTTCCCTAAAAAAATGTATTAGAAATCTGTTGATGTTTCACTTTAACACTAAGCTACAGAACTCAGACCACAGTAGTGATGTTTCAGAGCTGGTGGGGAGGAAGAAGGCTGGGTCTACATCCCAGATGAAATGTGCTAGATAAATTTAAAAAAAGACACTTGTTTTCCTGGCCAGTGTGGCTTGGTGGTTGAGCGTCAACCAATGAACCAGGATGTCATGGTTTGACTCCCAGACAGGGCATATGCCCAGGTTGCAGGCTCGATTCCCAGTAGGGGGTGTGCAGCTGATCAATGATTCTCTCTCATCATTGATGTTTCTATCTCTTCCTCTCCCTCTCTCTGAAATCAATAAAAATAAATTTTTTATTAAATGACACTTGTCAGTTTCTTAGAAATGATTCACTTATATCACACTAATGTGCCATTGAGTAATACAAGATTTTTTTTAAAAAAATAGCCTAAGATCAAAATTAGTAACTTTTATTTAAAACAAATGTAACTTATATTTTATAATATAGCATATGAGTTGGGGGATATTTACTTAGAGGTAAAATGACTGGTGCCTACGAACAGCCTGAATCCTGTGTCTTTGCTCCTCAGTTTCACTCTGCACTGCCAGAGGGAAGCAGGATCAGCCAGTGAGTTACTCATCAACATGTAACGGTGCCACGGGGTTAAATAATGGCCTTCCTTTTTTGGCCTGGATTTTACCAAAGTTAGCCTCAAACTCTTTTTTCGTTCCATTTAGACTTGCTAGATGTCCATCCTTTACTCTGTAGCCTAAGGAATTCAGTTTCCTTATCCTGTACTGCACTATCTGCGGTGTTAACTCCAGAACCATGGGCGTTTCTCTTATCTGAGCTATGGAAATTCCTTCTTTCAATAATCCCTGAATTCTCTCTTCCAAAATGGGAACGGAATAATATAAAAGGGCAGGGCATTTCAAAACTAACTGCTTCAGGTCATGATCTGTGCATTTAAAAGCATTTTTAGAGAAGGAAATACTGTTCTGTATACTTCTTAGGCCAAGTTGAAAAAGAAACCCTTTCAGTTTGGACAGAAGTTGGAGAATTTCAGAGTCTGTGAAACCTTGCTCCTGGAGAAATTCCAGTGTTTCCTTTATAGCTGCAGGAGAATTTAACAAAATAAATGGGTTTTGGCTTAATAACTTTAGTAACCAAACTTTCATGTTGGTCTCAGAGCTACCTAAATTTAGATAGCTCTCTTGGAGAATCCTTATCACTTGCTTATTCTTCTCAACAGGATTATGAAAAATACTAGGTGCAGTTGTCAAAAATCTGCTAATGACCACATTTTTGAGTCCCAACTCTTGAAAGAACTGAACATTCAGTTTCCGGTTCTCCTGGTCTTTAACTGTAAAGAAAGATTCTGGAAACTGTTCTATTAACTTGACTAACTCTTCCTCATTTTTGCAGATGGACTGCCAGAGTTCTCTCTGGGAGTTAACAGCGGTTGGACTGCAGACAATGGCTTCTGGGCAGCGTTCCAAAATACTGGCTACCGCAGTCTCATTGGCACCTAGTTGTTGTAAAATATTTGCAATTTCTTCAACATAGGTTTCATCCTCCAAAAGGACCCATCCTTTTAATCTGCGTATTTTCCTGATGTCAACTGAAAATTTATGGAGCTTTTCTACTGTTCTTTGATTTTCTTTGTTAGACTGATTGTTAGTTGTATAGGTGAAGCAAGCTAAAAAAGGTCTGTATTTGGGAGCTGATAGCATCTTTCTGAAAGAACACAGCCTGCAAGGCTGGGATCTCATCAGCAACTTCCACAGCATGCCTGAAATCCACCAGCTAATCCCCACGGTCCAGTGACGCAGAAGGTACTCAGGGTGCCTGTAAGAAAGGAAATACAGGATTTAACATATGGGTTGTTGACTTGTAGAACACAAACCTGAGCTGTAAGCAGTAAGCATGGAAATAACATGGATTTAAATTAGGAAAACTATGCATGCGGAATATTAAATATATCCTCTTACATAATTTGTAAAGTAACTACTTCACAACTTAGACTATCTTATACTTTATAAATACATTGTCATTTGAGCTTTGCAGTAGTTATTTCTCTTTCACAGAGCAGTAGCAAGACCACAAAAAGTTCAAAGAATCACAGACCGTAGATGTTATTTTGACACAACTTCCCCCTCCTACAACTCTGATATGTTTTTCTTTAGGAGACATATATTACTTACTTACATACACACAGAGGTTGTTTGTTCTTGTTTTTAACATTTTACATTTTCAAAGTGATATTTGGCAGAAGCAAATACTTATTAAGAAGGGGGGGGGGCGTCATCTCTAATTTTATATTTCAGAGAAAATATTTTTGCTGAATAACTATTACCCAAATAAGTCAGTTAATTTGTTTTATTTAAAGTGAGTCAATAAATATATGCTTGTTCTATGAGAATTATGTGGACATTTTTTTACAAGTCCAGAATTAAAATAAGTCTTAGCCAGGTACAATGAGAGAGATGTGTGACTGCCCCAGCGGAGCCATGGGAGTGGCATGTCAGCTGTGGAATGGGGACCATCTTATCTAATAAAGAAGGAATATGCAAACTGACCATGATGCTGTAACGGTCAAGATGGCTGTGCCCACAGCGGAGGCAGGGATTCCGTAACACAAGATGGCTGCGCCCACAGCAGAGGCCAAGTTCCCATAATGAGCCTTAACAATCAGCAGGAACCTGAGGCTGCGTGGCACTGGGCTGGGGACCTGAGGCTGCGCCCCCCGCCCAGCGGGACTTGACGGGGACCTTAAGGCGTGTCCCCTGCCCCCTGCCCCGGCCCAGGCCGCGGGACCTCAGGCCGCACACCCTGCCCTGGGCCGGGGGACCTGAGTCTGTGACCCCCACCCAGCGGGGCTTGATGGAGGTGGGGCCGGCCGGGTCTGGGTCTCGTGCGATTTCGAGGCACATGTGGGTGGGCGGGGACTTGACTCTGGCTCCCGTGGCGCACCCCAGACTCTGACAGGAGAAAGATTTTCATATACGTTTTACTAATTTTCTTTCATCTCTGACACTTCTATTATAGAGAAAGGACAAATAGCAATATTAAAATATTTCCTCTAATTCCCTTTTATTGTGAACAAATTTCATGCACTGGGTCACTAGTACGTTATAACAGTCTAACCAGCTGTCCCCACTTGACAGCTTTAGCTACCTAGAGATGCTATACTGTGCCTGATGCATTGTGGCCTTTGCACTATTTTCTCATATTTCTGGTAATGAAAACATGCTTAGTTTGTTGTTTTTACTTTTGGTACCTGAGATTGAAGTGTCTTGGCTGTACCACATAAGTGTAGTGCTGCTATTTGGATAGTTAACAGCATTTCCTTAGTATTTGTAGGTTTGAAGGAAAACTGGGGGGGAAAAAGCCATTTCCAATCCCTGCCTTTAATAATGCCTTTGCCACATATGCCAAGGACTCTTCACTTTTTAAAAAATATATATTTTTATAGATTTTTTACAGAGAGTGAGGGAGAGGTTATAGAGAGTTAGAAACATCGGTGAGAGAGAAACATCGATCAGCTGCCTCTTGCATACCCTCCACTGGGGATTTGCCCGCAACCAAGGTACATGCCCTTGACCAGAACCGAACCTGGGACCCTTCAGTCCGCAGGCCGACGCTCTATCCACTGAGTCAAACCTGGTTAGGGCAAGGACTCCTCACTTTCAAGTCCTAACTACTCCAAATAAATGATTATTCTATTTTCTAAGGAAAAATAACAGAGAACACTGCTCTCATTTTGGTTTACTTTTGGTAAAATAGTTCAGTTAGTGCCTATGATGTCGAAAGTAATTGTAGGCATAGCTTCTGTTTTACTTCTAGTAGTTCAACCAGAGTTTTCTTCAGATAATTCCTAATACCAGTTTCCTTAAATAACTCTCTAATAGCCAAGATATAAATAATATTTTTTAAATTTCTGAGATCAAGGATTTTAACAGCAAGGAGGTACATCTAGGCTGGAGTCCCACACCCCACTGTCATGGAATCCCACAACTTCGAGCCTCACATCTGTACCACCAGCTGGAAGGAGTATGGCTCAGCAGCCAAACTCACCAACTGCCCTGGCTCTAATTTATGGGATCATCTTGGGAAAGTTACTTAACCTCAGATTAAACAAGTAGTAATTAGAATACAGCCTCACAGTAAATGTTCAATAAGATTAAAATAACAATGGCATCATCTGTGTAGTAGAACAGCAGGTAAACCTTATAGGAATATTGCGAGGGTTAAAATGCACGTCAAGTACTTTGTGCACAGCCTGGTATGTTATAAGTGCTCAATAAATGATAGCCATTACTAGGAAACATGGAGCTAAAATTTTTGTAGTAATGTGACTTTAAATTGTATTTTAGACAGAAGTACATTATACAAAGAATGACTGAAAATTGTGAAAACTGTATTGTAAATGCTTTTATAAGCAAATAACTGCTTATGAAAGTAATACAGTCTCACTATAGAGAATCTGCCAAATTCTGAAAAGTATAAGGAAATGGAAAAAATCTTTCATAATCCCATCACCTATAGAAAACTATTCATATTTTGACATGTAAGTACAGTTTTATTCTATGCTTCTTGCCCCCTTTATTATAATTTTTAAATTCATAAATCTGCCTTATACATGACAATTAGGTTCTAAGCTCAGCCTATCAAGTGAAAATTGCAGAAACTCAAAAATTTCCCTGAAAATCTCCCAAGCAGGCACCACACTGAATACCAACATGCTGTCTTCTGTAAGTCTCGCACCCTGGGTTCCTCCAGGCCTGGAACAGATCCCAGTGTTTGGCTAAGCACCAGATGAAGTAGCTGGCTTACTCTGGAGTTACATTATAAAAAGTGACAGATCATTAAATATCAGAACTACATTGACCACAGCATGACGTTCTTGCCCAGTGAGGCTAAGGGAAAAGCGGGCTGCCTCCCACTGCCTGCTTACTCCGGAGTGAACTATCATGTGTTCAGGTGAGTTGTCTGAGCAATTAAAGCTGTCTGTCTCGCTCTAGCTCTTTCTCTCTCTGATGAACAAACATAGTTGACTACGAAAGTGGAAAGCACAAATGCTGTGGCTCCTCCACAATCAATACACATTGTACAGGGGTGGGCAAAAGTAGGTTTACAGTTGTAGTACTAACAAAATCTTTTATAATGAAAGCCTAATATGCAAATTGTCCCCTTGACCAGGAGTTTGACTGCTTGCTATAACGTGTGCTGACCACCAGGGGGCGGCACGGAACATGGTGGGCGTCAGCAACACTGCGCTGGCAGCGGGCAGCAGTGGAGGTGCTGTCAGCCCTGATGGGCCCCAATGAGAGCAGGACCTTGGTGGGATGGTGGAGCAGGTGAGGGGGCAGCGCCAGACCAAGGCGGGTGCCAGGCGGGGCTGCGCGAGTTGGGGCCCAATCTCCGCAGGCCACCCCGAGGGACCCCACCAGTGCACAAATTTGTGCATCGGGCCTCTAGTAATAAATAACAATACAAGAATAAACTCTTGTGTTTTGTGTACTCACAACTGTAAGCCTACTTTTGCCTACCCTCCTATATGTATTTTATTCTTTAATCCACTATATATACCTTGGCATCAAAAGTGCTCTAAATATATAAAATGACTGCATGATATATCGGATGAATATACTCTAATTTTGTAATTTACTGCCTAGTATTGAGCAGTTGGGCTATTTGTAATTTTTTGCTATATGCTAAATATCTGCTGCACATTTCATATTTTTCCCTTTAAGATGAACTTCTAGGAATAGAATTACTGAAGAGGAGATGTGTGAAGTTCAGTTGTTAATGTACTACCCAGAAAAACTATCCCAACCTATATTCTCACAAGCAGTATGAGTGATTCTCTCATCAGTTATAAATTTAATATGTGAAAATGAATACAACACTAATTTAACTTCATTTTATTATTAGTGAGGCTGAACTTTTCTTAAATTATGTTGACCATCTGTGTTGCCTTTTAACTATCCCTGCCGTTTGCCTTTTTTTATCAGTGGCATTAAGTAAATTCACAATGTTGCACAACCACTACCACTACTTCCAGAACGTTTTCATCACCCCAGGCACAAACTCTGTACCCATTAAACAATATTTCCACATTCCTTTCTCCACTCAGCCCCGGGTAATTTCTATTCTACTTTCTGTTTCTATGACTTTGCCTGTTCTTGGTACTTCATATAAGTGGAATCATACATTTGTCTTGTTGTGTCTGACTTATTCGCTTAGCATGTCTTCCCAGTCCACACACAGTACAGCATGAGTCGTCATAAACAGATGAAGCCTCCTGTCCCCATTATACTGTAGACTCTCTTGAAACTATGGATGGTTCCTCTGTGCCACTTGTCATAGCTGCAGTTGTTCACCTGTTATTTCTGTTTCGCCCTCCATGAGGCAGAGATTGGCTACTATACTCCAATGAATTGCTTCCCTACCCTCCACCGGCTGGGCTGACACAGGCGAGTCTAGGAGGCATTCCTAGTCAGGTGACCTTTGTGTGTGCTCCTCCATAGCAACCAACTCTTGATCCTATTGTAGCAATCACTACATTCCTGTAAGTTTGTTATTCATTCAATCAGAAGTATTTTGGCTTTATTTTAAGTTCACACAATGTGTCAGGTATTATGCTAATATTAGCTCTTCTGCTAAAATGTTTCTTCATACATCTGGATCACAGACCCACCAGAGAACCTGATGATGAGAGCCACAGACTCTTTCAAAAAAAACACAAAAAACACACACAACCAAACACACACACACACACACACACACACACACACACAAAAACAACAAAACAAAAACCAATACTTGTTTTGCAAAAGATTTTAGCAGGATCAATTTAAGCAGGATTCAGACCCTGCAGCCCAACTATGAACAAAGCACTGGGAGGGCAGGGTCTGATGCTCTTCTACTTTATCTCTGTACCAAGCAAAGAACTTGGTCCACAGAGGAATAAAATCAGTGTTTGTCAACTGGAACTGAATGAACAAACCAAGACCATGAAGCTACCTAACCTAGTGGCTAAAACTGTGGGCTGCCTGGGCTTAATTCCTGGTCATGTTGTATTGTGACTTGAGGAAGTCATTTCACCTCTGCCTCAGTCTGATCATAAGGAAAACCGGGACACCACCTCCTGGGTGATTGTGAAGATGAAAGGAGTTAATAACAAAAACCACAGAGTATTCAGAAAACTCATTCTACAACCCATTTTAAAGATGAGAAAAGAGATAAAGTACCAGGAAAAGTAACCTGTCCAAAGTTGCTCAGCTAATAAAGGGCAGACCTTGTGTTCAAACCCAACAGAGCCCAGCCCTTAGCCCTGTGCCCTACACAGAATAACGCTCTTGGTAAATGTTTGTTGAAACACAACGCGAGCTATTCTCTGAAACTTCACGTTTCCTCGACATTTTTGAGGAGTGAAGTCCACTTCTATAACACGCATCCTTTTTATATACGAGCCACTCGATAATCGGTCATCTCCACTAAGTTCTACTTTTATAACGCGTACGAACTTCTGAGTTTCGCATAAGCCCCCATGGGTATAAAGGCAAGGAAAACCGAAGGCCCAAGTTAGAGAATCTGGGGGAGCGATCGAAAGCCACACACCCATCGAGTGCGGCCTGCGCTTTTCCGGAGAAACTTCCGACCCGTGGCGCCCAGGTGTGCGCCCAGGCCAGGCAGGCGCAGCTGAGCGGCGGGCGGCCCCGGGACCCCCGCCTCACGGCCACGGCCAGGCCGGGGGCGACTACCCCCCGGGGCGGGGGGAGAAAGGGCGTGACTCACCTGGGAGGCGTCCGCTCCTTGCAAGGCGCAGTGGGTCGCGGGCCCCCGGCTCTGTCCTCCCTCCCTCACCAGGCCGAGGGTCACGGTGGCCGGTAGTCTGCCCGCGGATTAGGAATGAGGCCCTGGGCCTGGAGCGGTTTGTGAATTTCCCTCAGCAGCGCCAACTAGGTCACTTGCCTTCACCGGCAGCCAATCAGAACACGGGAGACCCGTGAGCCCGCAGATTCACGCCCCCAGCGCAGCCAATCCGAGCGCAGCGCAGGCCACGTGACCCACAGGACGCCCATTGATGCCGAAAGGCGGGGAGGGCTAGGAGGGGCCGGGTCGCAGGCAGGGGCCGGGTGGGGCGGTAGGGGCGGGGCGGCGTGGGAATCACCTTTCCCGGGAACTGAGCCGGGCGCAGGCAAATTACTGCCTCTGGCATTTTCACAGCCTTTCCTTTCCAGCGATTTATAAAAGTTGGGAATTTCAGTTACTTGGTCCCTGGGGGAATGTCACTAACCCGTAAGAAAAAACGTAGAACTAACTCAGAAACCACTGTGTATTTAAGCTAGAGCCATCCAGAATTCCCAAAATAATTCAATAGGCAAAGAATTTACAAAAGCCCCCAAACTCTTTGGAACATGTGGAGCTTTTCTACGACCCATTGTTCCAGTCCCCCACCCAGCAGTCAGAGGTGTCTGATTCATCTTTAAAAACCTCCCTCCAAAAAAACAAACAAAAAACCTCCCTCCTGCCATTTTCACCGAAGTACCGTATTTTCCAGCGTATAATACGACTTTTTAACCCAGGAAAATCTTCTCAAAAGTCGGGGGTCGTCTTATACGCCAGGTGTCATCTTATAGGGCGGGTATATCCTAAACTCTATATTTTAACTGGAAAAGTTGGGGGTCGTCTTATACGCCCAGACGTCTTATATGCCGGAAAATATGGTACTTGCCTTTTCTGTTAACTGCCAAATGGTTTACATTCCAATGACTACTTGTGATGCCAGTTTAATAAATTAATTCCTCCTTAAAACCAGGCTCAGTGTCCGTCTCATTTACTCTCACGTTTATCCATCCAATCAACAAATATTTATGGCATGCCTAATGAAGTTTCAATCATGGGAAACGGCAATGAGAAGATAGACATCAGTGGACAGGACCAAGGGGAATAAAGTACATTTCCTGTTCTGGGAGTTTACATTCTAGTGGAAGACAAAGACGTTAACAACCAACAACATGATAAATGGCAACTCCAGTTAAATGTTTCCAAGGACAGGATGCCCTGACCTTGCCTAGGTGTCCGCTGCTGGTGTGTGGGAGTTGGGAGTCAGGAAAGCTGTCAGATTTTCCTAGTGTTCCCATAGCGCACTGTGCACGATTCTAACAGTCTTCACATACAGCTCTGCGATTCTTCGACGCTGCCCTCTCACCTTGTGGAGTCAACTCCCTGTGTGTACTGATGAATTTACTTTCCTATGAATCATGCTTGGCACATGGTAGGGACTCAGGAAATTTGAACTGAATCTTTGAGGCTAGTCTTAGTACCCAATTTGTGCTCAATAGGATTTGCTGAGAGGGACTGATATTTGACTTTAATGCAAGAATCCTGACTCCTGGTCTCAAGATTGACTTTGATCTCCAGGATATTCTAGAATGAACTGTTTTTTGTATACTATAGGGTAGGAGAGTGCTTGTCCTGTAACGCTTTTCCTTTTAAGTTACCCTTATAAAAAAAAACAAAAAAACACACCTTATTATTTGTGGTTTTATTGAACTCTTTTTCCTGATATACAGGGAGTTGGTATCCAGACTAACCAGTGTATTTAGGAACAGGGAATCAGAGTAGGATACAGAGAAGAGAAAGAAGTTAAGGAATGTATACCAGGCCTTAGAACCGTATGGTCAGGAGGGAGGGAGCAGAGATACCCACTACGGTGCTAGCAGCTTGTATCAGGGCTCCACATAACTGTGTGAGGAATGATAATACGCATAACCTGTGAATTGTAATCAAAACTTGAAACTGACCAACTCAACTATGCCAACTGTATTAATGTTACCTAAAGCTTTTCCATCCTAAATATTTAAATTGTGGCTTTCTAGGACCATAAAATCAGAAAAAACAACAACAAACTTTGGATGGAGAAATGGGAGAAAGCACCTAGTATTATGCATATCCTATATAATAAAAGGATAATATGTAAATTGACCCTAAGGCAGAACAACCAGGAATGACTGGTCGCTATGACACGCACTGACCACCAGGGGGGCAGACGCTCAACGCAGGAGCTGCCCCCCTGGTGGTCAGTGCGCTCCCACAGGAGGAACTCCACTCAGCCACAAACTGGCCTGACGGCTGTAAATGCAGCAGCAGTGGCGGGAGCCTCTCCCGCCTTCTCCGCAGCACTAAGGATGTCCAACTGAAGGCTTAGGCCTGATCTCCCAGAGAGCAGGCCTAAGTTGTCAGTCAGACATCCCCCGAGGGTTCCCAGGCTGCCAGAGGGATGTCTGACTGCCAACTTAGGCCTGATCCCCTGGGAAGTGGGCCTACATTGGCAGGTGGACATCCCCCGAGGGCTCCCAGACTGTGAGAGGGCACGGGCCAGGCTGAGGGACCGCCCCCTGGGGTGCATGACTTTTCATGCACTGGGCCTCTAGTTATCTATAAGAAAATCACAAGCATGCTTGAAATTGTGGGAAAATCCTAAAGTTTCTAGGATGTAAGAGATGCATTAAAAAATGATACTGTTATCAGTCTTTTATATCCCAAATTTATTAATTTATTTTAAGTGAATGTGAAAAATATAAGGACCTTGCATTGGCTCATTCAAAAGCTTGGTTCTCTCAACTCAATTTTTCCAGGTTGCCAGCATAGTTTTTTGGTAGTAAGAATTCAAGAAGTATTTGCTGAATGAGTAAAAGGTCTTGAATCCCTCAACCACCAAGGGTAGGGTTTTTAGAACACTAACCCTTCTAGTGAGGGGAGAACACTGTATTCAAACATGGTGCACCTACTCAGTTGGAGCACATTGATGTCATTCTTGTTAGTCACAATTTAGACCAAACTAAAAAAGCTTTAAAAAACCCCACCAAACCCTAAAAAAAAATCCCCAACATATCAGTGGCTTTGTTGAAATAGTGTTCTTTTATTAAAATACTTATTCATCTTAAAACTGCATCTTTTATTCCCCTGGATGGTGACTGCAAATCCCAGGCCTATGAATTTTTTCAGTTCTGTATAGTGCAATCAGGTCCAAAGAGGATGATGTGAAGTATGGGTATTCTGAGAATCAATTAAATATTATTCCTTCTTAACAATGGTGACAGAAGATAAGGCACATTTTTTTTTTCAGTAACAGAATTTATTGATCATTATTAATTCATTAGGATACTGTTAAAAAATGAATATCATCTAAAATGTAATATTGTTTCTGGACTTTTGACTCAAATTTATCCTGTTACCTTTAAATATAATTATCACACTAAACATCTACCGTTACTAAAGTTAAGAAAACAAAAAGCTACTTGGTAAGAATTAGCCTATCAGAAACAGGAAAAGGATAATAATAATAATAATAATCTATACTCATAAAAGAGAAAGATGCAAATTGACTGTACCTTCGCGACGCCCACAGGCAATCAGGAGTGAGTATACAAATTAACCCAACAAAGATGGCAGGTTAATCTGCATACACAGATGCCGAGTGGCTGGGGGCATTCTGCACCGCCCCAGCTGCTCCGGGCCTCTGGGCAGCGTGGGAAAGCAGAAAGGCGGCTCTGGGCGGGAGCAAAGGCGGTGCCAGCAGCCAGGGGAAGGAAGGCCCATTTTTGCACAAATCTTCATGTATCGGGCCTCTAGTAATAATAATAATAATAATAGTGACAGCTGACCAGAGCTGCAGCATACAGTGACACAGACCATGCACTGCATAGTCCAGTGAGCTATGCAGCATGGCAGCCCTGGAGATAACATTTATCTAGATACTAGAGGCCCGATGCACGAAGATTCGTGCAAGAATGGGCCTTCTTTCCCCTGGCTGCCGGCACCACCTTGGCTCCGGCCGGAACCACCTTTCCACCTTCCCATGCTGCCTAGAGGCCTGGAGTGGCTGGGGCGGTGTGGAACACCCCACCCCCGGCCGCTCGGCACCTGCGTATGCAAATTAACCCACCACCTTTGTTGGGTTAATTTGCATACTCACTCCTGATTGGCTGGTGGGCATCATGAAGGTACAGTCAATTTGCATCTTACTCTTTTATTAGTGTAGATCCTACCATATGCCAGGCACTGTCATGAGCATTTCATACTCGGTATGAAGCAGATACTCTCATTCCCATTTTATAGACAAAAAAAAAAAAAAGAAGGCACAGAAAATTAATAATTTGTCCAAGATCTCAAAGCTAATTGAGTGGCAGAGCCAGGCATTTGACTCCAGAGCCTACATTATTTTATTTTACTTTATTGTTTAAAATATTACAAATAGTATATATGTCTCCTTTTTTCCCCATTGACCTTCCCCCGGCCTCCCCTACCCCCCAGCACATGCCCTCACCCTCCAACCCCCAGTGTCTTGCATACATTGGTTATGCTTATATCAGAGCCCACATTCTTAATATGTTATCCTATACTAATTCACAGTTACAATCCCCATTACTTGAAAAAAAATCACTTTGGTTTTACATCTTTCTTGCAGATAACTTTATTTATTTTTTAATGTTAAAGTATTTGGAAGACAATATTCTTATTTGGAATAATTTTGAAAAATCCTACTTTACTAAATACATGGGTGGGGAAAAGTAGGTTTATAGTTGTTCGTATGGAAAAGAAACAATAATCTATATATATAAAAGCCTAAGCGACTGAATGACTGGTTGACGGGTTGCTATGATGCACACTGACTACCAGGGGACAGATGTTCAAGGCATAGGATTGGGCTCTGCGGGGATCGGGCTCCCTCCTGACTGGATCGGGCCTACAGGGATCGGGCTCCCTCCTTCCTGGATTGGGCCTGCAGGGATCGGGCTTTCTCCTGCCTGAATTGGGCTGGTGGGGATTGGGCTCCCTCCTGTCTAGATCGGGCCTGTGGGGATTGGTCTCCCTCCTGTCTGGATCAGGCCTGCAGGGATAAGGCTTGCAGGGATCAGGCCTGTGGGGATCGGGCCTGCAGGAATCGGGCTCCCTCCTGTCTGGATTGGGCCTGTAGGGATCAGGCAGAAACCGGCTATCCGATACCCCGCAAGGGGTCCCAGAT
Organism: Eptesicus fuscus; assembly: GCF_027574615.1. Classification (NCBI taxonomy): domain Eukaryota; kingdom Metazoa; phylum Chordata; class Mammalia; order Chiroptera; family Vespertilionidae; genus Eptesicus; species Eptesicus fuscus. Next base: position 96,927,127 of record NC_072479.1, read on the forward strand.
TGCAAGAGAGCACAGGCCAGGCCGAGGGACCCCACCGTTGCATGAATCCATGCACCGGCCTCTAGTTAATAATAATACAAGAATAAACTCTGTGTTTCATGTATTCACAACTATAAATCTACTTTTGCCCACCCCTGTATTTGATGGCTATTCCTTCATTCAGAATGGTGACATGTAGTTTATAGAATATCTTTAATTTGTAATCACATCTCACAAATCAATGTTCTCCCTCTTTCTCAAAACAAACAAAAAGTAAAAAAAGAAGAGAAGAAAAACAACCACCAAATACACAAGATTCCATATATGCATATACTTTAATAACCAAGGTCACTTTAACTGTAAATGAACAAAGAGAGGGAGACAAAGAGAACTTAACACATGATTATTGCACAAGTTTGGTCAAACAGGCATACATGAAGCTTTAAAACATATACTGTCTGTTAACAGAGGCTATAAACTACAAATTTTGATTACACACATTTCCTAAAACATTATTATCAAAGAGTGCAAAGTTAGAGCAAACAATGTCAAGAAAATTTTAACAAAGTCTTTTAAGAAAGTCTAAAAACCTCCTATTTTCCCACATTGACAATCAAAACTTTGATTTTTTTTATTATCAGAATATCAGTTTGCCACTTTAACTTTTACCATACATGAAAAATTATCAAAAATATATTGATGGGTCTATACTAATTGTGATATTTATATTTGCATTAAGCAAAGTCTTTTACCAAGTTCTTTATATACAAATTACCATGTGTCCTATGTGAAATTCATTGAAAAGTTAAAAACCACAGAAATATAATTAGAAATAAATGCTTTCCATCAACGAAGAACATTTTAATATAATTTAACTGAAAAAAGTATTGAACTCCCCACCAATTTCAGCTGGAACAGTATTCCTCCTGAGTGTCTTCTGTGATTTAAGGGGAGAAAAAAAAAAAAAAGAAAACTGGGTAAAGCTTAATTGCAAGGAATTAAATGACAAAAATTTGATGAGTATTTACTGATCTTATATTCAAGAAATTGACAGTCTAATTAAGTTGGCAATAAAAAACAGTAATAATTTAAAAAATATAAATAGTTTAAGATAACTGAAGAAACAAATGTCTTCAAAAACTGTCAAACGCACTATAAATACTTTCAGCTCGGCTGCTGTGGCTCAGTGGCTGAGTGACGACTTATGAACCAGGAAGTTACGGTTCGATTCCTGATCAGGGCACATGCCCGGGTTGTGGGCTCAATCCCTAGTGGGGGCATCCAGGAGGCAGCCGCTCAATGATTCTCTCTCATCATTGATGTTTCTCTCTCTCTCTCTCTGTCTCTTTTCCTCTCTGAAATTAATAAAAATATATTTAAAAGATACTTTTCATATAAATTTAAATCATAAAATAGTATCCCATAGATAAGTGAATTGAATACAGGCATGGCATTTGGTACTTCCAAAAAGGGCCAACATTAAAAAATATACTTTAAACTATTTCCAAACTGGAAAGAATTTAGATTTTAAAAGTATCACAACAGGTAAAATAAATTTATAAAGACGTAAGAGGCAAAGATTTGGGGAAAAATTCATAAAGGGATTATATTAATACCACTGAAATTAAAAAGTCACTTTAACTGTTTTAGATTTGTCACATAGGAAGGAAATGAGTAAGATGTCTTTCTGAGAAAAAAAAAAACTTAAGGACAAATTTATAAGCTTTTCACATTTAAATATAATTGATTGAGATGACCAGAAAACTGAGTACAGCACTTTGTTCAGTACAGACGAATTTCTCTTGTCTAAGAACTAATTGATTTTGTAACAACCACTGAAAAATTTATGCCTCTCTGGTCTGAAAATAGAGAGGTTAGCTCCATTTTGGAAATTATCTTAATTTATATTGATTACACAGTCCACTAAAGCAAGAAATAAGGCTATAAAATATTTACCTAATTAGTGCTCTGTCGCTGGACTTTATGACCAATACTCTGTGTGTCTTCCTCCTGACTAGGACGTTTCCCACTGCTGAGACCAGTGCCCATGGAGCTTCTTCCTACACATTTAAAAAATATATGTTTAAAATAGGAAAAGTGAAGAGACACAACAATATGCTCAAATGCTTTCTACTTCTTTTTTTAAATCCTCATCCAAGGATAATCTCCATTGATTTTAGAGAGAAAGGGAGAGAGAGAAACATTGATCGGCTGCCTCCCATACCTCCCATTTGTGCCACGAGGGATCAAACCCACAACCTAGGTGTGTGCCTTGATGAGGAATCAAACCTGAAACCTTTTTGGTTGATGCTCAACCAGCTAAGCCAACTGGCTGGGCTCACTTTATTCTTACCTTGCTTTAATATGTAAGTTTGCTGACTGTCTCCAAGAGCATAATGTAAAATACCACTCCCTTGAGTATAACCTGTTAGTATTTAAAGCACAGTAAAATTACTTAAATTCTAAGAAGTATATATTAAGATTACAAATTAATTAGCTTCATGCTATTTTTTGTTAGAACCTTTGAAAACTGACATAATTATTCAAATTGCAAATATATACTGACTTCTTGACATTATTATTACTTGAATTAAGAACATATGTGGCACCCTGCTGGGTGGCTAAATGGGTTGGAGTGTCGTCCTGTACACCAAAAGGTTGCAGGTTCGATTTCTGGTCAGGGCACATACCAGATTTCAGGTTAGATCCCCGGTCAGGGTGTGTACAGGAAGCGACCAGTCAATATTTCTCTCGCGCATTGATGTTTCTTTCTCTCTCTCTCTCTCTCCTCTTCTGTTTCTCCCTCTCCCTCTCTCGCTCCCTACCTTTCCTCTTTCTCTAAAATAAATAAGCATGATCTCAGGTGAGGATTAAAAAAAAAAAAAGAATATATGTGGCAACTAAACATTTATCATACAGAAAACCATTAAAATCAGACTTTGTAAGGAAAAACTCATGTGCAAAGGACTAGAGGTCTATGATAAATTTTTTGGCCATGTTGACAGGGCCACTAACCTTATATTTATTAACTTATAGCTGATATACACCTAGAGAGTAAAAAATAATGAGCATTCTGAAAATATGATATTTGAGTTTTATTTTATCCTTAAAATTGCTCTCCTTGTTCAGTATGCAAGAAGATCTTTACCTTGACCTAATTCTACTACATGTAATGATGCTTTCTATCTAAAATGTCACTAAAATGGAGTTAGGGTGTGTGTTGTATGTATGTGTGTACACATGTATGCACATGTACAAAGAATTATTACATACATTTTAAAGAGATTTTTAAAAACATAGTGAGGTTTAATAAACAATATATTTGATTATTAATCTCTTGATGTTACATATAGAAATTTCCTTTTCACTTACTTCCACTGCTGCTACAACCTGGGATATTTTCTCCAGTAGAATATCCCATGAGGCCTCCATTCCCATTAGGATTAGAAGGCACTGATGCAAGAAGACCTAAAGGGAAAAAATATCCTATTAAATTATGACCAAGATAAAAGCAAGGGTAGCTGCCAAAGAAGCAAATCAAAGGCAGTTACTGACATACCTAGTCCTCTATATCGTGAAAGCTGCTGGTAGATCTGTTTCATCCTCTCAATATTCAAACGGCTTGCCTCAGCATGGTTCACCATTGGTTTAGGATAATTAACTCCTATCAAACATTTGGCTACCTTTTGGATACCTTCTGGTGCATTCCAGGGATCATAGATATATTTTGCAGGGAAGCCTCTTAGGACAGGCAAATATCGCCTTTTGGGAGAAGGGAGAAAAATTATTAATAAAATGAACTATAAGAAAATTATAACAAACTATTTATTAGCTATGAATAACCAAGATCAAATCAGTACCATTTAAATGATTTGTTTACCCTTCTCCTCATCTCTGCTGACTATCATGAGGGGTATACTTAAAGTGTTAAACATTAAAAGCTCTTCCTGGATTAGTTACTCCAAACTAATAACAATCACCCTTGATTTACCTGATATAGTCTCCATTGGGATCTGCTCTCCTACCAAAACCAACAGGGCAATAGCAGTGAAAAAACTGTTGAAAAAAAGAACTACAAGACAGCCACATCCAACTTCCAGCATTTATGCTCCAATCTGCATCAAGCAATAATTCTTCAAATACCTTCAGAAGTAACAGTAACCAATTAGTTTGCACACACATAATTCTCAAAGCAAGCATTTTCCAGGTCTCTGTAGATCAAAAGTCAAAACAAAGAAAATCTAGCATAGAACTATAAAATTAAACATTCCAAAGTTAGCTTCCTTGTCTCTGTTTTGTCCTATGAATTATTTCAGGAAAACAAATATATCAGTAATATAAGTGGATTTCTGAATAGAATTTACCTTTCTCCCTTCTCCCAAAAGGCAGTGTTATGTGGGAGGAGGGTAAAAAATTATTCAAGTCACTGATTTAAAAGGAATATGAGATTAAAAAATGAAAGAAACATAAAAGCAAGAAACACTTTCAAAAAAGCAAAAATGCTAACAAATAAATCACCAACAGAAACGCAGAAGCTTGGTAAACCAGCCTACCTATAGAGAGCATCCAAATTAAATGACCTTGGAAAATGCAGTTTATGTTTGGAATATCAGTTATTTATTTACTTATTTATTTTTAAAATCTTTATTGTTGAAATAAGTTTGGAATTTCTTGATCCAAGAGGAAAACAGAATTAAAATAAACCATTTTTAATAAATTCATGAAGTAGGTGTTACACATCTTCCTCATGTAAACTCTGTACTAGGAAATGTAACAGACGTAAAAAAAAAACCCAACAGGATCAGAACTGGTCTTGGAGAGGGGAAATTTATGATATAAGTAGGAAGGTAAAAAATATAAGTACTGTTATATATAACCAATATGATGCTATAAAGTACAGTATGCTTCACTTTACATAATGAAAGTACTACCAAAATGTTGTGAAGTTGAAGTGAAGTGAAAGGATATATATTTTCAAATGTATGCTATGAATTCACTATTTCTTTTTTTTTTAAGTTTGCAGTAATTTTATTTATTTTTTAATTTTTTTAATTGATTTTTTTTTATTGTTTAAGTATTACATATAGTAGTACATATATCTCCTTTTTTTTGAATTCACTATTTCTAAAAACTCTTGGGTGAATCTTTTCTGTGACAGAAATGATTACCTATAAGTATGTCAATGCAATTAAGTCCAGAGTGTTAAATCTTCTATTTCCCTTGATGGCTAGGCTGGTTTTACCCACAGAAGTGACTTGAAATTAACTGAACCAGTTTTTGCCATATCTCCTGTCCAATTACACCATACTGGTCTCCAAAAGTGTGATTGCATTGCAGGAATTAAATTCTTTGACCAGTGAAAAACTAAACTATAAATAAACATAATAGACAACTTCTAGGAAATGTCTTAGTAAAGTATATAGTCCTTCAAAATAAGACATGCTACATTAGTTAGAACACTTACCTTCATTCCTTCTTCCCAACTAATCCATAGGTCACCTCGTGTAACGAAGCAAGCAACTGCATGTCTGGCCAAATGGTGAATCCAACCCTCCTGATGAAGCTGTGTCATGATGGCATCAATCCATGGAAAGCCTGTCCGGCCTTCTGCCCATTTTGCTAAAGCCTCAGGATTCTTATCCCAAGGAATCTGAACACAGATGGGGTTTCCTTCCATTTTATCAAAGCGTGGATTATTTGTGGCTGCTGTATAGAAAAATTCACGCCATAACAATTGCCCATAAAGGGAAAGGGGAGGGGAACTGTTCTTTTTTACCTAAGATTAAAAAGCAAAAAAGTATTAAAAGCAATTTTTAAAAAAGTATCTTGAAAAATAAAATAAAATAATGCAATTTTAATTAATACCTTTTTGTAGAGATCTGTTAGTTTGAAGTAAAATAGTCGACATGATAAACAACCAAATCGGAGGTAAGGACTGAGTCCAGTAGGACTAGCAAGCAGAGAATTGGCATTCATTCGAGGTCTTTCAAAGTTAGCCACCCATGCCTGAAAACACACAGAGAATTACCCTAACTTTTCCACTTTAAAGGAGTGTTTAAGATTTAGATTTTTAAAAACTGTTACATAGTTCGTAGGGAATAAAATCTTATTATTCCAGCCACAATGACATGTTTTAATAGAAAACAAGAAAGGATAAAAGAAAGAATTTTGGGGAGGAACCAAGATGGTGATATAGGTAAACACCTGTACTTGCTGCCTCTCACAACCACATCAAAACTACAACTAAAAGACAAAACAAATATCATCCAGAACCATGGGAAAGCTGGCTGAGTGGAAGTTCTACAACTAGAAGGAAAGAAAAAAGCGCATTGACACTGGTAGGAAGTGTGGAGGTATGCACGAAAGGGCCTGGCAACTGGGTGTGCTGCTGTTTTTTTTCAATTGGGAGGGAGATACAAGCCCCGATTGCTCTGAACTCCAGTTCCAGGCAAGACTCTGGGGACCCAGACTCATACGGGGAGAAACTGGACTGTCTGGCAAAGGGCCAGAATGCAAGGGCGGCTTTCTCTCAGAGGTGCTTGCAGTGATCATTGTTCCTGCATGGTGCTGTGGGACCAGAGACCCAGGGGCCTCTTTGGGGCAGGGCTGATGGGCAGCCATTGCTGTTTGCTCCACCCTGGTGATTCCCTGAGACCCCGCCCCACCCAATTTACAACCCCACCCAAGCTGTGCGCAGTGGCTTTTGCATATGAATGGCCCGGCATTTTGCAGCCTAAAACCTAACAAACTGCACTTGGGTCAGAGAGCTCCAAAGCTTCCAAAAGAAGGCCCAAGGCCCGGCAGCAGCAGCCTGCCTTGCTTTATAGCTGGGCCTCATCTGGGCACTTTCAAACCCCAAACAAAGAGGAGGAATCTGCAGATCTCTCTGTAGCTCCTGCTGGGTGGCTTCAGGCAGTGGCTGATTTTGCACCTCATTGGAGATCCAAGAGCCAGTGTACCCAGTGGTCAGTGTGAGACCACAGCAGATTACAACTCTTCACATCCATAAGCGACACACTCAAGGGGCAGACTCAGTGAGCACCAAAGCCCCACTGAAGCAAGTCCTGCCCAATAAGGGTAACTCTAGCAGAGCGGTTCTTCCATTGTAGACACAGCTGGTCTTCACAGCCAATTGGCCTGGAGGTCAATTCCTCCCAGTGATATCAACAGCAATCAAGGCTTAACTACAACAAGACGGTGCACACAGCCCACAGAGGGGTGCACCAAGAGTGTTCACCTCAGGTGATTGGGGAGGCTGAGCCACTGGGCCCTACAGGACACCTAGCATACAAGGCCACTCTATCAACACAGGGAAGCAGCCAAAATGCGGAGACAAAAAAACATGTCACAAATGAAAGAAATGGAGGAAAGCAAACTACTGGATATAGAGATCAAAACCAGTTATAAGATTATTCAAGAATCTTCTAGAAACCTCTGAGAAATTTAGTGAGACACTCAAGGATATAAAAAAGGACCAGTCAGAAATTAAGCATACACTGACTAAAATAAAGAATAATATACAGAGATCCAACAGCAGACTAGAGGATCCCAAGAATCAAGTCAAATATTTGAAATACAAAGAAGCAAAAAACACCCAACCGGAAGAGCAAAAAGAAAAAAGAATCCAAAAATATGAAGATAGTGTAAGGAGCCTCTGGGACAACTTCAAGCATACCAACATCCGAATTATGGGGGTGCCAGAAGAAGAGAGAGAGCAAAATATTGAAAACCTATTTGAAGAAATAATGACAGAAAACTTCCCCTACCTGGTGAAAGAAATAGACATACAAGTCCAGGAAGCGCACAGACCCCCAAACAAGAGGAATCCAAAGAGGACCACACCAAGACACATCATAATTAAAATGCCAAAGGCAAAAGACAAAGAGAGAATCTTGAAAGCAGCAAGAGAAAAACAGTTGGTTACCTAACAAGGGAGTACCCATAAGACTGTCACCTGATTTCTCAACAGAAACTATGCAGGCCAGAAGGGAATGGCAAGAAATATTCAAAGTGATGAACAGCAAGAACCTACAACCAAGATTACTCTACCCAGCAAAGCTATCATTTAGAATTGAAGGTCAGATAAAGAGCTTCACAGATAAGAAAAAGCTAAAGGAGTTCATCACTGCCAAACCAGTATTATATGAAATGCTGATGGGTATTCTTTAAGAAGAAGAAAAAGGTAAAGATAAAAATTATGAACAACAAAGTGACAACAAATACTTACCTATCAACAAGTGAATCTAAAAATCAAGTGAATAAAAAATCTGACGAACAGAATAAACTGGTGAATATAATAGAATCAGGGGCACAGAAAGGGAGTGGACTGAAAATTCTCAGGGGAAGGGGTGTGGAGGGTGCGGGAAGAGATTGGACAAAAATCTTACACCTATGGACAAGGACAGTGGGTGGGTTAAGGTCAGGGGGTGGGGTGGCAACCAGGTGGAAAGAACTATGGGGGGAAAAAGAGGAACAACTGTAATAATCTGAATAAAGATTTATTTAAAAAAAAAAGTGAGCATTTTGTTGTTTCAACCATCCCCATGTAGCACATACTCAAAATCCTATATAATAAAGAGGTAATATGTAAATTAACCCTCGTGCCCTTGCATCACAAGATGGCCGCCCCCATGTTGTGACAAATGAGTGCCCCCACGTCATCACAAAATGGCAGGCCCCACATTGTCACAAGATGGCTGGCAGGGGAGGGCAATTGGGGGTGACCAGGCCTGCAGGGGAGGGCAGTTGGGGGGGGGGACCAGGCCTGCAGGGAAGGGCAGTTGGGGGTGATCATGCTGGCAGAGGAGGGCAGTTGGGGGCAATCGGGCCAGAAGGGGAGCAGTTAGGTGTCAAACATGCCGGCAGGGGAGCAGTTAGGCATCAATCCGCAGGCAGGGGAGGGGTTAGGGGGCTATCAGGCCGGCAGGCAGAAGCGGTTAGGTGCAATCAGGCAGGCAGGCAGGCAAGTGGTTAGGAGTCAGCAGTCCCGGATTGTGAGAGGGATGTCCGACTGCCGGTTTAGGCCCGATCCTGGGTAGGGATTGGGCCTAAACCGGCAGTTGGACATCCCCTGAGGGGTCCCAGACTGGAGAGGGTGCAGGCTGGGCTGAGGGACATCCCCCTCCCTGCATGAATTTCGTGCACTGGGCCTCTAGTGTGAAATAAATTACCTCCAAATTCCTAACACAACATTGAGAGCACCTTTCACCTGTCTCTTTGACACTGAAGTAAAGGTGAAATAAAAGAATTCTACCCTAGCTTCAAAGTTATGGTCATCAGATACCAACTTACACAAAAAAGAATAGAAGAGGTAGTGTTGGTAAAAGCTAAAGAGGAAATAATCAGATGAGGAGGAAAGAGGTATTTAAGTAAAGAGATAGTAGTTCATTTTCAAACAATTAGGTTTATGTTTTCTTTTTCTTTTTAAGGAAAACTGGGTGAAAGAGATGGCTGCTGTTTTTTAAAAAAATATTTTTATTCATTTCAGAGAAGGGAGGGAGATAGGAACATCAATGATGAGAGAGAATCATTGAGCAGCTGCCTCCTGCACACCCCACACTGGGGACTATGCCTGCAACCCGGGCACGTGCCCTGACTGGGAATTGAAGCGTGTCCTCCTGGTTCATAAGTGGACGCTCAACCACTGAGCCACACCAGCAGGGCAGTTTATGCTATTTTAAGTATTTCTCTCAATCCTTTTTCACCAGTCTATTTTTTGTTTTTTAAAAAAAGCAAAATTATTTTTATAATGCCAGTTTGGAAATATGAGCATGATCTATATTATCGTACTTTTCTTTCCAAGTGCCTTTCCAAACGTGTAAGTGCTTCAGTTTCTCCACCTGGCCAAACTGCAGAGGGTAAGCCATCTGTATCAAAACCTAAAAAAAAAAATAAAAAAAAATAATAATAATAATAATAATTCCGGAACATAAATACTTTTTATTTAACCCAAATAATTGCAAGGAAAAATAACTGAAGAAAAATTATGACAGTAGAATAAAAATGAATTGATGACCCTGGATAGATCCTCGCATATAGACAATAATGTTCTCTATTCTTTAAAATGTATATTTTAAGTTGATAACAAGAGAGATCACATACTTTATTTTTATTTTTAAAAATATATTTATTAATTTTTAGAGAGAGAGTAAAGGAGAGGGAGAGAGAGAAACATTGATGTGAGAGTGGAACATTAATTAGCTGCCTTCCACATGTCTCTGGTAGGGGACAAGTCCGCAACTCGGGCATGTGCCCTGACTGGGAATCAAACTGTCAACCTTTCTGTGCATGGGACAACACTCAACCAACTGAGTCAGACCAGCCAGAGTGATCACGTATTTTAGAACACATAAATAATACACAGATTTATCACATCTTAGTTTTAGTTTCTTTTGCTTTTTCTCCTATCTCTCTTAATGCAAAATACATGTCAAATCAGAAATGGGTTCTCTGAGTGATTTATTAGCTCTTAAGTTTTAATTTTTACCATTTATACCCACCTAGTTCTTCCAGTGAAGGGACTCCATATTTCTCATCATGGTCATCAGACAAAGGAGTTGTGCACTTTTCTATCACTTCCAAAGTAATTGTCTCTACTGGTATTTCTAGTGGTTCCATTTTGCTGATGAGAGTTTGGAATCTTTTATAAGTAAGAGGCGGTTGTCCACCATTAAGTTCTATGATCCTATTACAAAAGTTAGTAAAATCTAGTTAGTATAAAAAACAACAATATATTTAAGCTCTGAAAAGGCTTAAAACCAGAAAATAAATAAAATTACTTGACTTATAGAATGACCAGGAAACTTGTTAAAAATGGTAAAGAATCGAAAAACAATTTCCTTCATTTTCTAGACATCTGCTAGATGTCAAAAATATATAGCATGTAAATACCAAAACCTTTAAGACTAAGGATATTAAGCCCCTATGAGTGAAAAAACAAGTGGCCAAATAACAATAACATATTAAAGGCAATAACATAAAAATGTAAAAACATAACTTAGCTCAAAGTACAAATGTAAAGACATTATAACTCAGCTCAAAGAATCTATTAATCATCAATAAAAACTAAACCAGGCCAATATTATATCAAAGAGCAAACAAAGTCATTAATTAGGATTCTATATTACTGTAGTGACAATCACTTGCTATTTTCTATTTGCTCATGCTTTTGTTAAAAATATCAGCATACATATTTTATATATATATTTTATGTACATACTTTATGTTTCCTTCCAATCACTATTGCTTCAATCAAGTGTACTAAAAGGAAAGATTCATGTTTGCCAAAGGTAGTTTGAATTCAACACTATTTGGGAATAACTATTCTTTTTTATTATGGCCATTTGTTTAGCATTTAGCCTTAATAAAGAATTACTGGTAAAATCCAACTCCATCATTTCATGATCAGAAATCAAAGCCTACCAAGAGAGTTAAATTAGTCAAGGTCACATAGCTAATAAATAGCACATCAAAGTTTTCTTAATCCAAATACAGTACATTTTTCATTATGCCACATATATTATGTATCAATTATATGTACAGGTCATAACAAAAAAATTATCCTCTCTAATTTCAATAGTTTTGCTTTTGGTGTAATACTTTGAGTTTATACTTAGGGTCATAATGAAATCTGTCAATTATAATGATACTGCAATGACACTACTACTAATTATATAACAGAAACAAAATAAAAACCTTAGTTTTCTATATGTTACACTAGAGGCCCGGTGCACGAAATTCGTGCACGGAGGGGGGTTGTCCCTCAGCCCAGCCTGTACCCTCTCCAATCTGGGACTCCTCAAGGGATGCCCGACTGCCCGTTTAGGCCCGATCCCTGGGATCGGGCCTAAACGGGCAGTCGGACATCCCTCTCACAATCCAGGACTGCTGGCTCCCAACTGCTTGCCTGCCTGCCTTCCTGATTGCCCCTAACCATTTGTGCCTGCCAGCCTGATCACCCCATAACCACTCTGCTGCCAGCCTGTTTGCCCCCAACTTCCCTCCTCTGCTGGCCTGGTCACCCCTAACTGCCCTCTCCTGCAGGGTTGATCAGCTCCAACTGCCCTCCCTTGCAGGCTTGGTCCCTCTCAACTGCCCTCCCTTGCAGGCCAGGTGCCTCCCAACTGCCCTCTCCTGCTGGCCATCTTGTGGTGGTGATCCTGTGTCCACATGGGGGCAGGATCTTTGACCACATGGGGGCAGCTATATTGTGTGTTGCAGTGATGATCAATCTGCATAGTACTCTTATTAGATAGGATAGAGGCCTGGTACAGGGGTGGGGGCCAGCTGGTTTGCCCTGAAGGGTGTCCCTGATCAGGGTGGGGTACCCTTGGGGCGTGGGGCGGCCTGAGTGAGGGGCCTGTGGTGGTTTGCAGGCCGGCCATGCCCCCTGGCAACGCAAGCGGAGGCCCTGGTATCTGGAATTTATTTTCCTTCTACAATTGAAACTTTGTAGCCTGGAGCAGAGCCAAGCCTGGGGCTCCCTCCGAGGCCCGAAGCCATTTGTGTTGGGGTTATAATTGAAACTTTGTTGCCTTAAGCGGGTGGGCCTGGCCAGGGTGTGTGGAAAGCTTTGCTTCCCCTGTTGCCAGCGGCAACCCTGGCCTGCTCTCTCAAGCTCCATTCTGCCGCCATTTGTTTGAATTTGTCTACCTTCTATAATTGAAACTTTGTAGCTTGAGTGGAGGCTTAGGCCTGCAACGGCTGGCAGAAAGCTTGGCTTCCTCTGTTACCTAGGAAACCTTGCTCTCTGTGGCTGTAGCCATCTTGGTTTGGGTTAATTTGCATGCTTGCTCTGATTGGATGGTGGGCGTGTCTTGTGGGTGTGTCGGAGGTATGGTCAATTTGCATATTTGTCTATTATTAGATTAGATTGTTTTATGATGGATTATACATGGTTAATCTTCACATTCAATCCAATAAACAATTCAATTTTATGTATAACACTGGTCTTCCACTTAGAAGCAACTGCTCTTATCCTGTTTTTACTCCTTGCTAAAGCTCCCTAGAGTTAAAAAAAACAACTGGTAAATTAGAAGGCAAGTTTATTATCAAAGGATATATAACTTCTGGCTTAATATCAAGTAAGATCCTTGCTGAATCAAGTCACCATTTTTTGATACACTTGGAAAAGTAGAATAAAATTAACTAGTTTGCCATGTTACTTATAATTAGCTATATTAACTTGATAAAAAGTGTAAGTAAAGCCAAAACCGGTTTGGCTCAGTGGATAGAGCGTCAGCCTTCGGACTGAAAGGTCCCAGGTTTGATTCCAGTCAAGGGCATGTACCTTGGTTGTGGGCACAATCCCAGTAGGGGTTGTGCAGGAGGCAGCTGATCGGTGTTTCTCTCTCATCAATGTTTCTGACGCTCTATCTCTCTCCCTTCCTCTCTGTAAAAAATCAATAAAATATATTAAAAAAAAAGTGTAAGTAAATTAAAAGGTAAAACAATGTAAAAGGTAGATAAATTATGAGAATTCTGCACTTATGAGGGCAAGAGTATGCATAAATTAATAAATCTTATGAACTTTCAAAACTCACAGCATATAATACTTCCTAAATTTAAACTTGACCACAGACTTTTTGTTGGGCAAAGTATCATTAAAGACTGATATTTCAAGAAATACACTTTGAGGAATATACTACTACTAGAGGCCCAGGGTGTGTGTGTCCCTCAGCCCAGCCTGCATCCTCTCCATCTGGGATCCCTCTCACAATCCAGGACTGCTGGCTCTCAACCGCTTGCCTGTCTGTCTGCCTGCCTGCCCCTAACCGCTTCTGCCTGCTAGCCTGATCACCCCCTAACCACTCCCCTGCCAGCGTGATCGATGCCTAACTGCTCCCCTGCCAGATGATTGCCCCTAACTGCCCTCCCCTACCGGCCTGGTCACCCCTAACTGCCCTCCCCTGCTGGCCCAGTCACTCCTAATTGCCCTCCCTTGCCAGCTTGGTCACCCCCAACTGCCCTCCCCTGCCGGTCTGGTCACCCCCAACTTCCCTCCCCTGCAGGCCTGGTCACCTCTAACTTCCCTCCCCTGCAGGCCTGGTTGCCCCTAACTGCCCTTCCCTGCCAGCCTGATTGCCCCTTACTGCCCTCCCCTGCCGGCCTGATTTCCCCTAACTACCCTCCCCTTAAGGCCTGGTCGCCCCTAACTGTCCTCCCCTGCAGGCCTGGTCGCTCCCAACTGCCCACCCCTGCAGGCTTGGTTGCCCCTAACTGCCCTCCCCTGCCAGCCTGGTCACCCCTAACTGCCTTCCCCTGCTGGCCTGGTCACCCCTAACTGCCCTCCCCTGCAGGCCTGATCGCCCCCAACTGCCCTCCTTTTCAGGCCTAGTCCCTCTCAACTGCCCACCCCTGCTGGCCTGATCATCCACAAGTGCCCTCCCCTGCCGGCCATCTTGTGCTGGCCATCTTGTGTCCACATAGGGGCGGCCATCTTGTGTGCTGGAGTGATGGTCAATTTGCAAATTACCTCTTTATTATATAGGATGCCATTGTTGAGAGGACTCTAGCTATCCAAAGTAATATTTTATACAATTTGCATCTGGATTTAAAATCTAGATAGACAAGATACATACATAAAGTTAAGTAACTTAAGACAGTCATATAAAATATATCAAGGCAGTTTATGCCTATGTATCAAATAAACTATAAAATTAATGTTGCTAAGAGCCCAGAAAGGCAAGACCAACAGTAGGCTGAGTTAGAATAGTCAAGGAGAATTTTGATACTCTTAATATTTTGAAACTAAAATTCTCAGTATTTTCGTCTTATGTACCACTAGAAGCCCGATGCACAAAGATTCGTGCTAGAATGGGCTTTCCTTTCCCTGGTTGTTGGCACCGCCTCTCTACTCCGGCTCAGCCCCTTTCCGCTCAGGACCCGGAGCCACCTCTTTCCGCTCCGGGAGCCACCTCTTTCTACTCCGGCCCCTCCTTCCCACACTGCCAGAGACCCTGAGAGACTGGGGGTGGGGCAGAACGCTTGCGTTGTCACCATGGCAACGATGCAAGCATCCCGCCCCCGTCACTCAGCGGCTGAGTATGCAAATTAACCGCCATCTTTGTTGGGTTAAATTGCATATCACTCCTGATTGGCTGGTAGCGTAGCGGAGGTACGGTCAATTTACATGTTTGTCTATTATTAGATAAGATGGCTGTTAAGTTTGGTATCTATCATGAGGTAAGTAAAACTTATAGCAGTTATGCTAAGGGTTTAATATATATTTATTTAATTCTCCCACAACTGTATTCTCCCACAACTCTATTATGTAAATGTTATTTCCATTTTAGAAACCTATGTCCCATAGCTTAAGACATATTTGTCTATGTACAAACTACTACTTAACTGTACATTTAAAAATGGTTAAGATGGGAAAAACCAAGATGGAGGCATAAGGTATACACCTGTACATGCTGCCTCTCACAACCACACCAAAACTACAACTAAAAGACAAAACGTCTATCACCCAGAACCACGGGAAAGCTGGCTGAGTAGAAGTTCTACAACTAGAAGGAAAGAGAAAAGAGCACTGAGACGTGCACAGTGCGGAAAAGCTGAGGTACATAGGCGCGCGAATCGGGCTGGTGGTTGGCGACTGGGTGTGCTGTTTCAACCCGAAGGGAGACACAACTCCCCGTTACTCTGAACTCCAGTTTCTAGAGAGACTCTGGGGACCCAGACCCCTACGGGGAGAAGCTGGACTGTCTGCCATCGGGTCGGAAAGTGAAGGTGGCTTTCTTGCAGAGCTGCGCGCAGGAATCATTGTTTACTGCGCTGAAGCACGGGATGTGGGGACTTGGAAACGTGGAGACGCAGAGACAGCTGACTGGCAGCCATCACTATTTGCCACGCCCTAGTGACTCCCTGAGACCCCGCCCCGCCCAATTTACAAACCCACCCAAACTGCACAGCGGCTTTTGCATATAAATGGCCTGCCCTATCGCAGCTTAACATAACAAACTGCAGCTCTGGTCAGACCAGGAGAAATCTGCAGACCTCGCTGTAGCTCCTGCTGGGTGGCCTCAAATAGTAGCTGACCTGCATGCCATTGGAGATCCAGACCCAGTGTACCTAGTGGTCAGTGTGAGACAACACCAGATTTCAACTTCTCACATCCATAAGTGACACATTCAAGAGGCAGACTCAGTGAGCACCAAAGCCCCACTGAAACAAGTCCAGCCCCATAAGGGTGTCTCCAGTACAGCAGTTCTTCCATTATAGTCACAGCGGGTCCTCACAGCCAATTGGCCTGGAGGTAAATTCCTCCCAGTATACCAACAGCAATCAAGGCTTACCTACAACAAGACTGTGCACTCAGCCTACAAAGGAGTGCACCCAGAGTATCCACCTCAGGTGATTGTGGAGGCTGAACCACTGGGCCCTATAGGTCACCTACCACACAAAGCCACTCCATCAACACAGGGAAGCAGCCAGAATGCGGAGACAAAGAAACATGTCACGAATGAAAGAAATGGAGGAAAGCAAACTACTGGACATAGAGTTCAAAACCACATTTAAAAGGTTACTCAAGAATCTGCTAAAAACCTGAGGAACTTAGTGAGACCTTTAAAGATCTTAATGAGAATGCCCCAAAAATGAAAAAGGACCAGTCAGAAATTAAGCCTACACTATCTGAAATAAAGAATATACAGAAATTCAACAGTAGATCAAAGGACCCCAAGAATCAAACCAAAGATTTGAAACAAAAAACACCCAACCAGAAAAAAAGAAAAGAAAAAAGAATCCAAACATATAAAGATAGTGTAAGGAGCCTCTGGGACAACTTTAAGCGTATGAACATCTGAATTATGGGGGTGCCAGAAGAAGAGAGAGAGCAAAATATTGAAAACCTATTTGAAGAAATAATGACAGAAAACTTCCCCTACCTGGTGAAAGAAATAGACTTACAAGTCCAGGAAGCACACAGAACCCCAAACAAGAGGAATCCAAAGAGGACCACACCAAGCACATCATAATTAAAATGCCAAGGGCAAAAGACAAAGAGAGAATCTTGAAAGCAGCAAGAGAAAAACAGTTGGTTACCTAACAAGGGAGTACCCATAAGACTGTCACCTGATTTCTCAACAGAAACTATGCAGGCCAGAAGGGAGTGGCAAGAATATTCAAAGTGATGAACAGTAAGAACCTACAACCAAGATTACTCTACCCAGCAAAGCTATCATTTAGAATTGAAGGTCAGATAAAGAGCTTCACAGACAAGAAAAAGCTAAAGGAGTTCATCACCACCAAACCAGGATTATATGAAATGCTGAAGGGTATTCTTTAAGAAGAGGAAGAAGAAAAAAAAGGTAAAGATAAAAATTATGAACAATAAAATGACAACAAATACATACCTATCAACAAGTGATTCTAAAAATCAAGTGAATAAAAAAATCTGATGAACAGAATAAACTGATGAATATAACAGAATCAGGGGCATAGAAAGGGAGTGGACTGAGAATTCTTGGGGGAAAGAGGGTGTGAGAGGTGTGGGAAGAGATTGGACAAAAATCTTTTTTTTTTTTAAATATATTTTATTGATATTTTACAGAGAGGAAGGGAGAGGGATAGAAAGTTAGAAACATTGATGAGAGAGAAACATCGACCAGCTGCCTCCTGCACATCCCCCACTGGGGACATGCCCGCAACCAATGTACATGCCCTTGACCGGAATCGAACCTGGGACCTTTCAGTCCGCAGACTGACGCTCTATCCACTGAGCCAAACCGGTTTCGGCTGGACAAAAATCTTACACCTATGGATGAGGACAGTGGCAGGGGGTAAGGGCATGGGGTGGGGTGAGGAATCAGGTGGAGGGGAGCTATGGGGAAAAATAAGAGGAACATATGTAATAATCTGAACAATAAAGATTAAAAAATAAATAAATAAAAAATAAAAATGGTTAAGATGACAAATATTATGTTATGTGTATTTTACTGTAATAAAAAAGGAAAAAATACTTACTTGTCTAGGTCATATAATGTATGTGAAATTTGTACAATCACTTCTACTCCAGCTTCAGTAGCCAGTTTCTTAATAGCTGCATCTCGTTCCTTTCCAAAGGGCTCAGAATCATACTCAATTGAAAGTTTAGTAATGTTCCATTCCTAAAATAAGATAAAGGGGCAAAATGAACACAAATTTTAAGAATGGAGGTTGGAAATTAAATTCATAATTTGTATATCAAATGATTATACATACATCAATCTTTAACTGGCTAGGGCTCAAAACACATCAGAAAAAAATTTATCAGACATATGTGCATGTAAATATGTGTATATAAAAATGCTCTGACCCCATTCCTAAGTCTACTCAACAGAAATGGAATGAGCAAATGCTATAGAGAGAAGAAAATGCATGCTAAAAAAGACAGCAATACTGAAACTATTGTCACCAATCCAATAAACTAAAGGCACTGTTATCAGGTCTCAACTATTTTTACCTCTAATGTGGGAAATAGGATTACTTACCTATTAAAAAATCTCACTATTTTCTGTATTAAAATAATAAAACCAGAGGCACTCTGGCCAGGTGGCTCAGTTGGTTGAAGCATCATCTGCTACACCAAAAGGTTGTGGGTCAATTTCCAGTCAGAGCACATACCTAGTTTGTGGGTTTGATCCTTAGTCGGGGAGCGCGAGGGAGACAACCAATCAATGTTTTTTCTCTCTCTCTCCACCCCCTCACCCTTTCTTCTATCTCTAAAAAATAATGAATAAAAATTTTAAAAATTTAAAAAAAAACAGAAGCAATAATGTAAATGAGTCAGCTAGTCATGGACACAAGTATTTTTTCCCTCAGAGAAATTGAGCGTGTGATTAGAGATGGGAAGGAGGTCTACTTTTTTATTTTATAACCGTTTAGACTTTTGTTTTTCCAAACACATGCATGTAGTAACCTCTAAACAACACTTTAGAAAACACACATCAATACAATTTAAAAAAATTTTAATTCCCTCTTGTCCTAGACTGAGTAAATAAATATGAAAGAAAGTTTTCATAAATGGCCTTTTATACAGACTATTGTATGTAGCCCAAGGAAAAATCAGAATAAAATAATAAGCACTTTATCTGTATGTGCCTCTCTGCAAACTGACTAGACAGGAGATCACCTAATTGCAAAAGACTGTTTGATCTAATAATATGCTATTTTGTGCAAAAAAATGATCAAAACAAAGAACACAAAAGATTTGCTGACTTAAAACAAGTTTTTTAAAAAACAAGTAAATAAAAGTTTTGTTATTTTTAAAGCAACTACAATCTTCTTAGGATTGATTTTATTTATACCACATCAATTCAGAGATAAGGTTGAAGCAATTACCCACACATACTTTTTTACTCATGAGTTGTTGATAAACTATTACTGTTGTTCCTGATATGCTTTCTACTGAAATCTCTTCCATATACCTAAGTTAAATTCTGACTCTAAGCAGCTACAGTAGTGAACAAATTTTAATGTAATAAATTTTCACTAGTCAAAACTCTTGCATTAGTCAAACCCTAAACATTACAGGTTTCTTTCACACTAGTGGGAAAAAGCTAGGAAGTGTTACTTGAATCCCAGCACTGGGAACATTCTCATTCAGGGAAAGGAATGTTCTCTTTTGAATTAAAAATAGAAACACTGCTATTATAAAAACTTGATGAATTAAACAGCTGCAAGACAAAAAGAAAATATACATTTGGAATTCTAAGGGTAGTAAATAGGAAGGGATGAATAAAAAAAGCTAAGAAACTCAGCTTTTGGTCTGAGCACTTTCATGAGCTAGTTGTATGACTTTGGTCAACTCATTCAATCTCTCTAGGACTAATTTTTTCATTTGGAAATAAGAAGAAAGAAATAAGATGAGGAGATTTTTACAATTCTACCAAGTTAAAAAAACACACCACAATTTTGTATTATTGGTAGCATGTCAATCGTTACAGGCCTTTGACCCAGAAGTCTTCTTCTAAGAATTATCCCACAAATGTAGTGGCACATGTGATCAAAGATATGTATGTCTGGACAAGAATGTTCACTGACAGCATTATTTGTATTAGCAAAAGGCCTGTGGAAAAATAATTCAATATTCAGTAAAAGGCTAAAGAAATTATAGCATATTTACACAATGAAATACTATGAAGCAATTTAAAAGACTGGGGAAGTAATATGGAACAATCTCCAAAATAATGGTTATATAAGTAAAGCACTGCACAGAATGCTGTGTTTTTAAAAAGGGGGATAATAACATACACACAAAAATACATAGATATACATTTTTATTTATTAAAAAATATTTCTAATGAATATACAAGAGACTGGTAGTTTTTACTTCTGGGAAAGAAACTAGCAGTTTAAGGCACAAGAAAAATTTTTTCATTATAAGCCACTTCTTTTACTGTCTGATTTTATAATGTGTAACTTTTTTTACTAAATAAAGGAAAAAACCCACAAAATTTTTATTTAAAAACTTGTATTTCCCACACTTTAAATTACTCAAAACACCTTATTTACCAAATATGTGTCTTCTCTGACAAGAGATTACTATTTTATACATAATTACCTTGAAAAGCCTAGGAAACACATCTGCTGGTTGTCCACGAATCACAAACAGACGAGAGTTTAATTTTCTCAGATTAGAATCAAGGTCTTCAAGACACTGAAGCAAAAATCTAGGGAGAAATATTATTATTAAAGTTATTAAAATATATACTTAGAAGATATAAAATATTGCAAAATCATGTTATTCTAAAAGTTGAAATGCCAACTCCATCATCTTATTTCTTATCATCTCTAATCCTATAAAATAAAAGGCTAATATGCAAATTGACCGAATGGCAGAACGACTGGTCAATATGATGCCCACTGACCAGCAGGGGGCAGACACTCAAAGTAGGAGCTTCCCCCTGGTGGCCAGAGCGCTCCCACAGGGGGAGTGCCACTCAGCCAGAAGCCGGGCTCATGACTGGTGAGTACAGGGGTGGAAGTGGAAGCCTCTCCCACCTCCATGGCAGCACTAAGGATGTCTGACTGGCGCAGGGGGCGGCCCAAGCTGGCAGTTGGACATCCTCCGAGGACTCCTGGACTGTGAGAGGGCTCAGGCCAGGCTAAGGGACACCCCCGCCCCCCCCACCGCCCGACCAAGTGCAAGAATTTCGTGCACTGGGCCTCTAGTTGATATATAAATTACTATTTCCAGAATCTATATGTCTAATGTTTTCTAACTACAGCAAAAGTTTCTTAGTATCCCTAACGAAGTTCGTAAATTAAATCACTAATTTTCATTAAATAATAGTTACTTAACAAAAGTTTAATTTGTAAATATAAAAATTATATTAAGAAATAAAATAATTAAATGAATTGATCTCATTGTTTAAACATGATGAAATGAATTCAAGTTCATATAGACAAATGAATCTGAAAAATCCAGAGCATTTTCTACTGGAAAAAATATAGAAACATCCTATTTAATCACTCTGAGCAAATGAATAATTTAAAAATTTGAGCATGTTACTAGGGGATACTGTAATGATCTAGGAGAGAGATAACAATGCTCATTTTCAAGTTTCTGATCTAATTAAAGAAAAAGAAGTTGATAATAGACATTAAATTACATGGCATTAACTCTGAGTGTAAAGTATGTCAAATTATTTTTTTAAAAGATTTCATGAGGCAGGTAGGGCTACAGATTTTTTTTCAATAAAATAAGTACCAACAAGGTTTATCCACGATAGATATCTGGGGAAATTCTGGGGCAGTACCAGAAGACTGCTTAGTGTGCATCTTTTATTGTGAAGAAATGGAGTGGCCACTTAAGAACAAATTTGAAAGAGATGTCACACCTCCACCCCTGGAAGGCTCAACCTCATTGTTTGCCTCATGTTAATTTTCTGTAACATTTCAACTATATTCTGTTCCCCTCAGCTAGAAAGATGATCTCTATGGGCTTGGGGAGTCATAGTGCTATACTCAGGTGGACATTAAAAGACATCTCATGATTTCACCATCAGTAGTCTCACCATCATTCTAAAACAAATAGGAAACAGACCTTTGTATTCTCACATTTATATTTCACCACCTTCCTTTTCTATCTTGGTTCATAGTTACCCCACTAACACTCCATCCTCACTCTACCTCACCCCACCACTACCAATGTGCAAATTCTTTGGGGGAAAAGATTATTGTAACTTCCAATGTTTGGTGATAAATGTTTAATGGGAATCATCTAGTTTATGCATTTGCTTGGCTAAAGAGTTTTTAGATACCAGTAGTCAGATCAAAAATTAAAAAGTTGAAAAAAAATTAAAAATTTGAATGAACTAGCAATTTAAAGTTTTCTTAAATTTAAACAGTAGAAGAGTAAAATGTCCTAGAAGGATAATTCAAGGCAGAGATAATTCTCAAATCTTTTTTGTACCATTAGTTTCATTCAGTATCTTCTCTACTAGACCTGGTAGTATATAGTAAGAGTTCTTCTCCTCATTCAACTTTTTGTTGAAAATATTTCTATATGGTAAAAGTAGGTCAATGATAGACTGTCAGATGGGAAAATAAAAAGGACCTGATTAATTAATAAAATGAATGTCTCTATTAATTAATAATTGGCCCTTTATTTTTCCTTTCTTGTTCACAAGCTGAATAGTCATTCTTTTTTTTCTTTTTTCCCCCACACGCAGGGGGGAAGCCACTATATTTTTTTAAATATATATTTTATTGATTTTTTACAGAGAGGAAGGGAGAGGGATAGAGAGCTAGAAACATCGATGAGAGAGAAACATCGACCAGCTGCCTCCTGCACACCCCCTACCGGGGATGTGCCCACAACCAATGTACATGCCCTTGACCGGAATCGAACCTGGGACCTTTCAGTCCGCAGACCGACGCACTATCCACTGAGCCAAACCGGTTTCGGCTGAATAGTCATTCTTAATGTTTTCAATAAACACCCTATGAAACAAACAAACATTGTACAAAATGATATGGACTGAAGCAATCAATGTATTGCAATATAAAAAATTTTGCAACCAAAGAATTAATTTTGTTTTGGCACTTAACAGAACAAAGGAATAGAAATGTATTTCAATATGGTGTTTTTCTTCCACAGATGTTATTTTTTAAAATGTTATTTTCAATTACAGTTGACATCCAGTATTATTTTATATTAGTTTCAGGCATACGGCACAGTGGTTAGACAATTACATAATTTATTACATGTGCTGCCGAAGTGAGCACAACATTCATAAATCTATGAGGTGATCCCCCCTGATAATACAAATACCCACATGGCATCATACATAGTGATTACAATATTATTGACTATAGTCCCTATGCTACAGTTTACCCCACTAAACAGATGTTATTGATGGTGTTTTTTTCATGGATATTATAACTCACTGTAATTTCACATAAAAATTGCAGAAGTACAGTGTATTCAAATATAGGTACAGTACTTTAAAAAATATAATGCTTACTTTGTATTCAAATATTTTAAATAGAAAAGACTTGTGAAGAAAAGAAAAACAGTTATGCTATCTTTTCTTACAAGGCTTTTTGCACTATGATTTCAAAAAAAATATCATTTTGATAAAATAAAATTTACATAACATGTATCTATTTATGTTATATATGCAAAAGAAAAAAACTGGAAGTATACTTATACCAAGCTATTAACAACAGCTATCCTTGGGGAATGGGAGTTTGGGGTGGGTTTGAAGAAGAAAACACTTTTTAAAAACTTCATAAAAAGTAACAAAATAAACTGATGAACAGAGTGGATCCAGAGACATGAAGCATGGAAAAGAGTGCGGAATCTAATAGCGAAGGCTGGGAGGGTCGGTGGGTGTGAGGTAATCAACCAAAGACCTTGTATGCATATATGCATAACCCATGGCCACAGACAACAGGGTGCTGAAGGCCTGGGGTGGAAGGTGGGGTAGGGGAAGGCTGGAAGGGGTCAATGGGGGAAAGAAGGGGACAAATGTAATACTTTCAACAATAAAGAATTATAAAAAATTCATAAAAAGGTATAAAATTGATAATTAGCATCCTTCAAAGTAGAGTAAAACTGAGAAATACTGTATCTTCTATAAACCTGGTTTAATCCATAGTGAACATCTTTTTAAGCAATAGAATTTTCATGGTTTTACTGTACTCCCATTACCCAGATTTCCCATAATTTAATAGGTCTAGCAACAAATTACTATCCTTTAATCAATCCTGAAAAGCTCTATTTCCTCACCTGTAAAACTGGGATAGTAATAGGATTCATATCATACATAGCATTGTGTGAGAATTAAATAAATTAATATATGCGAAGCTCTTAGAACAAAGGAACAGAAATGTATATGGGTAAGTACCTTACCCATAGTAACCATGATTATATGTGTTATCTATTATTTTTTGTCCCCTCCTTCCTACCACTTCTAATTTTGCTACAATAATTCTAGACCTTGTTATTTCTTGCTGGTATTAGTTACCGCAATGCCTAAAATAGATCTGCCTAACAATCTCTTTCTACTCTAATCCATTATACACAATAGCAAATATTCCTGAGGCTTACTTTCCTGTACAAAGATCTTCTATAGAATAAAGAACAAATTCTTTTCTTTGGCCACTAACTTAGGGTTCCCAGTTGATTTCCTACCACTCTCCTTCCCCTTCTACCAAAACAAACTACATCTCTTTTCCCTAGACATCCAATCTCCTGGAATTTGCTCCATGTTTTCCCTTGGCCTGGAATACCTTTCCCAATTCCCATCTCTTCAAGTTCATATCCTACTAATCTTCAGTCTTCCAGCTTTAACTTCTTTATCCTCTGAACTGTCAAAGAACATAATGTACTTCATCCTAAAGAAACTTTCAGATGGCACCTTATAGCTAACACACATACACACACCACACACCACCTTCTCCTCCTGATGAATTTCAAATAAAGTATCTGTGTTTCATTTCTAACCACAGTTTCCTAACCTGTGTTTTGGTTTCTACATTTTGCAAACAAATCTCATCATGTGCCTTATACAATTTGTTGAAAAGATTAGAAATAGGATAAAATGACCTATAGAGTTGTCTTGTACAGTGTTGAAAGGATTATAAATAGCATAAAATCACCTAGTAGAATCATCAGTACTCGGCAGGTATCATTAAACAGAAGTTATAATTATTCTCCCTTGGTAATAATTTATATATGTGTGTGTAGATATTGATTTTAGACAAAGGAAGGAAGGGAAGGAGGGAGAGAGGGAGGGAGGGAGAGAAACACTGATGTGAGAAACATACATCAGCTGCCTCTAGTACATGCCCCAACTGGAGATTGAACCTGAAACCTGGGTATGTGCCCTGACTGGGAATGGATCATGCCACCTTTTGGTGCATGGGACGGACAATGCTCCAACCAACTGGGTCACACTGGCCAGGGCCATAATTTATATTTTGGAAAAAAGTAACGTGTATTTCTACATGCAAATACCTGGGCATGCCAACAGCAGACAATGAATTAGTCTATATACACTTATATACAGAATCATCTTGAATTTATCACTTCCCCTAAATGTGACTTTGGATAAAGATTCCATGAAAATTTTTCCAGTGACAAGGCAAATGTGAATATGAATATATATGGTAAGATACAGTGCAATTAAGACCCTGAATCAACTAATCTCTAAGCATATAATTCTTCCTTGATAATACCATAAAATAAAACCTCCGATATCTCAGGTTCAAAGTATCAACTTATTGACAGATATCTTTTTAGCGCTGAACCAATAATGTTACTTGAAAGGGTGCTACATAAAGTCTAACCTTTCATCCTTTATCCTCAGCTGGGAAGCAAGTAAACTCTATCAGAGTTCAGTTTCAGTGTGTTCCAGAGAACACACCAATTTCAACCTTTATATATTACAAATACATGTGCCTTAGAACAGGCATCCAATATGGAATGCAATGATTTTAAATACTGATATTGAAAATACAAAAAGGGCACACTTTTAACAGGAATATATTTTCAGACCTCCAATTTGGCATACTTATTGTTCCCTTGAAATTACAATCCTTTGAAGGTTAAATTAATAATGCTATTAACTACATGCAACAGATTAGTTTTTAAATAGGCCTAAGGCCAGTAAAACTCACTATATCCCCCTTTGCATAATTGTATTGCCTACATAGAAGCACAGTTCTCGTGTTATTTAATTATAACACTAACTGTACTAGTTCAAAATAAACTGCAGAGGTGCTAGGTGAGAAAATATATTTCTTCCCTTTAAACATTTTAAGGATTGCTTTTAACCTCCAGAGATCACTAGCTTACTACTATTAGAAAAAACACATGCAGTGAGTTTCCTTATACCATTTCCAAAGATGATTTCAGCATGAATCAACAGACGTTGTTTCTTAAAGTAGGTCACTGCCATAGCAACCAGTGGGCAGTTTGGTATACTCCCCGTCACAATGACCTACTTTCCAGCCTGTGCTAGAACAGCTTTATATAACTAGAATTTCTGTCTATAAAATAGTCTATAAAAGACAATGGTAGAATATGACACAACCCCTCTGGTGCTGAAAGTAAGGCATTATGAATTAACATGTATCATACCAGAATAAAACGATCTGGTTCTGCAACTTTAGTTTATAAAATATATGCTCAACAATAAAAACTACACTTTGAATATTTAAGCTAAAACAATTCATTGCTGACTCTAGAGAACTGATTTAAAGAATATAAATTAAAATCTTTAAAACCCCATGCATAATATTCTCTCTTATCCTCTGCATGAAACAATAGAATTAAATTTTAAAAATTAAAGTTCTGGACTTATTAACTATAATGAAGAAAAAATAGAGAGTTTCAGTCATTAACCAAAGTCTATGGTATTTTATTAGAAATTTAAAATTATAAATTGCAACTTGTTTCTCTATAAATAGCATAAAGTTTATATATGCTTTTTTCTGGTTTGCAACAAATTCTTAGTGCTTTTAGCTGCTAAATCATCATTCAAATTGTCAGAATATTTGTAATATACATTTTCTATGGAGAATAGTTTAATGTTCAATAAAGATTAAATATATATTTTAAAAGCAAATTTTGTATTTTGGAAGGCTCTAATGGTAATAAATCAGTGGATCTATACCATGTCACAGTGTCCCTTTAATAAATATTTTACAATGCCCTCTTTTACATTATGAAATGAAATTCATAGATAATAGAGTATCTCTATAAACACAATTTTAAAACATTATATAATGCTCTAATATAATACATGGGAGAGGTCAGTTAAAGGAGGGTCATTTATATTTTAAAAGAAAGTAACACATGCCCTGGCCGTGTGGCTGAATTGGTTGGAGCATCAGTGAGTACACCAAAAGGCTGCAGGTTTGATGCTCAGCCAGGAGGCAACCAAAACATGTTTTTCTCTCACATGAATGTCTTTCTCCTTCCCTCCCTTTCCTTCCCCTCTTCTCTCACTCTCTCTCTCTCCTTTCCTCTCTCCAAAATCAATAAAAACATATCCTCAGGTGAGGATTAAAAAAGTAACATATATTTCTGTATGTAAATACCTGGGCATGACACAAAAAGACAACAAATTAGTTGGAAACCTACAAGTACATACGGAATTATTTTTAAATCCAACAGCTACAAAAACAGACTCATACAGTTGCACATTATTGGCAACTCAAAGAGCATGAGTGGTACTGCCTTTGGTGAAGTGATATTCTGTAATGTTAGGCAAGACTTAGTAAAGTTCTGGACAAAACTAAGTATCTTTCCTTGATGTACATAGGCAATAAATATATTTCAGGAAAACATGGTATATATTAAAATTGTGTAAAAAATCCTAGTTTTTACATATAAGAATAGATTTAAGCTCTAGGTCAGAAAAAAATGAGTAAGTTTTTCACTTACATGAAATATCTGGTAGAACATCTGAAAGATATGTGGGACTCAGGACAACTACTTATTTGAGAAACTATCCTGAGCATTGCAAGAAGTTTTCCATTCCTGGCCTCTTTTTACTAATACCACTAGCTACCTCCAATCACTGTGACGAACAAAAATGTACCCACAAATTCTTAAAAGACCTTCTAAGAAGTGATACTGTTCATTACTCACATCATTTCATTTATTTGAAGAATGCAAGATAAATAATATGAGATTCCAATACTCAAGGACCTTAAAATCTAGAAAAGAAACTTGAAAATATACATGTTGTATATGAATATAACAAAACCTATTATAGCAGAATGCAATATACTGTATATTGTAAGAGATACATATGGATACCATTAATGTGCTTTGAAAAATCAGGATTGGGAATGTACTTCTGAATATTTTTTTTTTGAAATGGGGAAAAATTTAGGCAAAAATTTCAAGGATGTGGTGAGGCCTTGCAGTATCAATATGATTTTAATATCTGGAGATAGGGAGGGAGGATAGGGAGGGAGATAGGGAGGGAGAATTACTTGACTATAACTTCCTTAAAGACTGGGACTAGGCCTTATTCACCACTTTCCAGTGCATGGACAATGCTTGATACATGGAAGTTGAAAAATATTTATCTAACAACTAAACCAAATAACTAAGTAAAGGCATATGAAAGGGACGTTAGAGACTTGATTCAACAGTCAATGTAGTGTAAGAAAAAGAAAATTCTCTGAATGTCTATTGTACTGGGTATCCTATGTATACAACAACTATATAAGACATCTCATTTTTTAAATGATGAATCTTAAACTAATCAAGGGCATTTTCCAAAGTAACTCAGCTAAGCAATAAAGTAAAAATTTTAATTTGGATGTGTCTGACTCCAAACCCATGCTCTTTGCACTATACTATGCTACACTGCTAAACTACAGGATATATAATAATCAAAATGTCTTAAGAAAATTAATCTGATAGCTTTAAGGACATAAAAGTGATTAGATACAGTTTTTACCTTCCAGATGGAGGACAAGCATGATGTCAATTAAGATAGAATATGTTAGGTTACACTGAGGTAACAATCCCCAAAGCTCAGTGTCTTAAAATAACTAAGTTTATTTCTCACTCATGATATATATCTATTGTAGATCAGCTGAAGCATTTTTGCTCACATTTACTTGGTTAAAGCAAGTCAAATGGCCAAACCAGACTTCAAGGCAGAAGGCATAAACTTCCTGCAGTAAATGACACTGAATAATGGTGAACAGTAATAATATCTACCATAATATCTAAACAATATTGATATATATGCTATATAACAATAAGCAATATTAACAATACAAAGAGAATATAATGGTGAATTTCTTAATGAAGGGTGTATTATGGCAGCACAGACAAAAATCTAACTGTGTGTAGAGGCAGAAGAAAGGGAACAGGGTAAGCATGAGGGAAAAAAACATTTAAGCACAATTTTGAATCAGTAAGTGTTGATCAAGAGGATAAAGGAGAAAAGGGCAATCAAAGCAGAGAAAATAGTGTCCTTAAGTCAAGGAATTCATAAGAACACAATACACACGAGTGGGGGGAGAGAGGACTGAGCAAATGACTACCAGTTCCATACTAATACTAAGATATAAATTTTCTCCAACCCAAGTGTTAACATTTCAAAATATAGTCAAAATCAATGTCAAAAAATACCTTCCAACTTCTGTTGCTGATACTACATTGGAATAAAATACCCTAATAGAAATAACTAATAACAAACAACAACAAAAGGAAACTTTTAAACATATTTACTCGACTACCCCAAAAGTAAGGAGTCAAGAGGTTAACCAGGGTACTAAAGTCAGCTCTAACCTTGAGGATTTTTACAGAGCCCTGGAAACCTTGAACTTAATCCAGGTTGAGGAGGTCAGGAAATAAAGCCCAAAGCCCATCCAAGGTGAGGAAGCTAATAATAGACCCTCAATATAAAACCTGGGTTTCAAAAAGCACTACCCACAATTCAAGTGTAATTTAGATGTAAGTCTTAAGTCACAGCATAGCACAGCAAAGAAACTTGCCTGTTACTACTCAGTTTGAGTTGAAAGAAGATAAATCTCCCATTCCTCAAAGGAAAGGGAAAAAATAGTAACTCTATAATGGAGAAACCTGGCAAACACTCCCTTAATCACATGATCAGAGTAAATGCCACCCATGTAAGTCAATCATGTTGATATCATGTACATTCTGATATAATGTGATGAGAACATTTTACCTCTGTGGTATTTTCCACAAAACCCATAACCCAAATCTAATGATGAGAAAAACATCAGACAAACCTAACTTGAGGGCCAGTCTACAGAATACATGACCAGTATTCAAAATCATAACGGTCATAAAAAACAAGGAAAGCCTGAGATACTATCAAAGACAGAGGAGACTCAAGAGACATATGACCAAATGCAACATGGTATCATGGATAGGATTCTAGAACAGAAAAAGAACATTAGTGGAAATCTGAATGAAGTCTGGAATTTAGTTAGTACTATTGTTTCTTAGTTTTGACTAAAGTACGGTGGTACCGTAAGACGTTAATATTAGGGGAAACTAGGTACACAGGACACAGGAACTCTTTGTACTATCTTTGCAAATTTTGTATAAATCTATAATTATTATTCATTTATTTATTTTAAAATTATGCCTCCAAGTGCATAATCTCAATGCAAGTTCATGGAATTTAAGTGGTCTCAAGCACCTCAAGCATATCATTGCATTTTAAGTGATCCCAGGTTGGTTGTGATCTAAAATGACAGTTAAGTATTCTCTGGATTCTCGACTTCAATTTATGCCTCAATTTCCACAAAATAGTTCCCCCCAAATCAACCAACCAACCAACCAACCAACCAACCAAACAATCAATCACACAATACACAAGGAAACAACTTAAATCCGAATTGCAGAATGAGAGGCCAGAAAATGACTGAGAATTTTTTGGAACTGCTAAAAGATGCTAATTCAAGAAGCTCATGGGGAAAAAAAAAAGGTTCATAAGAAAGAGAAGAACATAGCTGGTAGGGGACAGAGGATGGGATGAAGCTGGGGGGAGGGGGGGAAAGAGGGGAATTAAAGATAGATATGAAGAACAGATAGAAATGAGAAGAGATATAGAGAAGAGGACAAAGGCAGAGAGAGGATCCACATATAGACACATCATATTGAAATTACTCAAAACCAAAAATAAAATATATAAAGTAGCCCGAGAATATTATATTAAATGGGTATTATAATATAATATATGGAGAATATTTATTCAAGTATACGTGGGATATTTATGAAAATTTACTCTCTAATAGGTCATAACAAACACTGTATTGAACAAATGTAAAGGAAAGGGTATCATTAATATATTTTGAATTTAAAAAACACTTTTCTAAACAATTTATGGGATAAAACATAATAATGGATTTTAGAAAATATCTGGAATTGAATGATAATGAGGAAAATATATCTAAAATGAGCAGAATACAAAACAAAAAAAAAAGTGGTATTAGAAGAAAATGTATAGGCTTAAATAGTTAGAAAAGAAGATGTGAAATTGAGTTAGGAAAACAGCAAAATTTTTAGAAAAATAAAAAGAAGAAAATGATAGAGTAGGAATTAGTGAAAATAGAACACAAATACATAATAGGAACAAAGCCAGAATTTATTATTTGAAGAGACAATAATATAAACCTCTGACAAGATAAATTAAGGGGGAAATGGGAGAAGAAAAAAATAAGGGATATTAATAACAAAAAGGGAATATAATTTCAGATACTGCAGGGATTAAACAGAAAATAAGATAGTATGAACAATTTTATGCAAATAAATTTGAAAATTTAAATGAAATGTGTAAGTTCCTTACCAAAACTAACTCAAGAAGAAATTTAAAACTTACCAAAGCTGACTCAAGAGCAAAAGAGGACATAAATGGTCCTTCCTATATCCATTAAAGAAACTGAATCAGTGGTTAAAAATATTACAAAGAAAACATAAAAGGCACTCAGCCTTACAGATGAATTCTATCAAACATTTAAGGAATAAACAAATCTAATTTTATAGAGTATCCTAACCTTATACAGAGGATAGACAAAAAAGGAACACTCAACTCATTTTATAAGGTTAGATTTGACACCAAAATTTGATAAGGACAGCACAAGAGGAAAATTGCAAGCTAATGTCAATAGTATCATTTTAGCAAACCAAACCCAGCAATATATAAAAAAATAATATACATCATGACCAAGTTGGGCTTAACCTCAGAAAGTTGGTTAGTTTAATGTAATTCACTTCATTCATAGAATAAAGAGAAAAAAATATGACCAATTTAACAGATGCAGAACGAGCAGACACTAAAATTCAATTTATTTAGTAACTTCCTTAATGTGAAAAAGAGCAGCCACAAAAATACTTATAGAAATACAGAAAAGTTATTAAAATTAATGGGATTTAAAAGGGTTAAAATCACTTAATTTCTGGAATCAGTTTACACTAATACAATTTATATAACTTATGCCTCTCTTATCTAAATCACACAAAGCTATTTATAATCTAGACCGACTATTATTACTTGTCTAATTTTAGAAACCACGGCATTGTGGCTCTACCAGGTTAGGCCAAAATCAAGTATAAGATGTATTTCCAGGCTTTAAAGGATTTACATACAACTAAATAAAATCTGTCCAACATGTGGTCAAAAACATGCTGTCCCAGATCTATGTAAAATACTTTTCTGCATTCTAATAATCCTACTTGAAAAATTTCTCCTTCAGAAAGAGTAGTTATATGTCAATTATCTACACTAATAAAAGAGAAAGATGCAAATTGACCGTACCTTCGCGACACCCACCAGCCAATCAGGAGTGAGCATGCAAATTAACTCAACAAAGATGGTGGGTTAATTTGCATACACAGGCGCCAAGCGGCCAGGGGTGGGACGCTTTGCGTCGTTGCCATGGTGATGATGCAGGCTCTCTGCACCGCCCCAGCAGCTCCGGGCCTCTGGGCAGTGTGAGAAGGCGGAAAGACAGCTCCGGGGCTGGAGCGAAGGCAGAAAGGGGGCTCTGGCTGGAGCGAAGGCGGTGCCAGCAGCCAGGGGAAGGAAGGCCCATTCTTGCACAAATCTTCGTGCATTGAGCCTCTAGTATCTCAATAAAGCTAAAAACATAATTTAATAAAATTTTAATTTTCATCTGTAAAAAAAAAAGGCAGCAATGTTGAAAATTTCTTCTTATTTTTCTTCTTCTTTTAAAAAAAAGCTATGATCTAGCACATGTCACAAAGGTCTGTCTGAAGTATGGCCAAAGGTCAAAATCTTTCCCACACTTACATTGCTGCAAAAAGTGATAGTCATATAAATGCTATCTATTCATCCATCTATCCATCAAAAATTTATTGAGATCCTACTGATACTGTTGTGGTCCCTAGGGTAAAGGTGAGAACAAAATTAAGTACCTGGAGTCATGAAGTTTGCATATTTGATGATGATGATGACGATGACAACCACGACGACTATGACAATCAATATAGCAATAGCTGCGAAAGTTTAAAAGTGTGTATTATACACTGCTCTAAGCACTTTACATGCATAAACACAACGACCCTTTGATATAGGTATTTCCCTCATTTACAAATGAGGAAATTGAGGCACAGAAAGGTTAAGTAATTTTCCCAAAGACTCACTAAGAGAAAAGTAGCAAAGCCAAGATTTTAAACCCATTCAATCTGGCTCCAGATATTAAGCTCTTGAACCACTACACAGTATTTAAGTTATGATCATTTCTATAGAGAAAACTAAAATAGGGTAAAAGGAGGACAGGGTAACTTTATAGAGTGGTCATAGAAGGATTTTTTTTTTTTTTTTGATGCCCTACTGCCTATTCAACATCTCCTTTTAAAAGTCCCCTCAAACCTTCTCTTCCCATATCTCCTAATCTTAGTTAATAATGATTCCATAATTAAAGTTACTCGGGCCAAAGTGTCACCTGATTGGTCAGAATAGGATATACTTATGTTGGTTAACAAACAAGCCCCAAATAAGTGGCTTGACAAAACAAGTTTTTATGTTGCTTATGCTGAGTTCACTGCAGTTCTGAGTAGTTATTCTCCAAGTGGTGACTTTATCATTCTAGCTGCTTTGACCTTATGGTTCCATAATTTGAACAAAAGGACTCCTTCACAACAAGGGGAAAACCAGAGAAGCATAAAGGGGCCTTACACTGACTCAGCCAAGCACTTAATAACACAATTAATTGGCCATAACTGATTATGCTTCTCTCTCCCAGGTCACTGCTCTTTATCCCATTTTCTGTCCTCCCTTCCTCCTTTCCTTCCATCAGTCATTCCATCCATCTTTCCTTCTAGAAATACATACATCTATTCTTTGCTTCTATCCAAACTTTATTCCATCTTTCCCCCTTCTCTCTCTCCAGCCTTCTTTGTAGCCTTCTGTCTAGCATTCCTCCTGTTCATTCAAAGTGAAGGTCATTCCTTCCATCAGTTCTTTCCCTTTATTTAGTTTTAGGAATACCACCTATGTTCTGATGACTCACAATTTTATATTTTCAGCCTACACTTCTACTTTGGACTCCAGATTTAATAATCCCACTTCCTATGCTGTATTACCTCTTAAATTTCTATCCAGATTCCAAGTGTTCTTACCATTTTCACCATTACCACTCTTATCCATGCCATCATCATCTCTTCAAGATAAGTATACCAGACTCCTAAGTGGTCTTCCTATTTCTGCCCTTTGCCTGATACCCATTTTCTACCCTGTCCAAGTGATTATTTTCAAAGTTAACTCACATCATGTTCCAACCTCTACTCAAAAAGAGAAGCAAGAGTATATGAAACAAA
Source organism: Eptesicus fuscus (assembly GCF_027574615.1). Classification (NCBI taxonomy): domain Eukaryota; kingdom Metazoa; phylum Chordata; class Mammalia; order Chiroptera; family Vespertilionidae; genus Eptesicus; species Eptesicus fuscus. The sequence continues at coordinate 96,961,883 of NC_072479.1, forward strand.
AACAAAGACTGATGAGACAGAGAAGCAAGAACGGACAAAGATGGAATGGAGGGTAGGATGGCAAGAGTCAAAAAAGGGAAGAAAGGAGGTATGAAGGAACAATCAAACTGAAACTTAAGAATCCTAAGTCTGATGCAGTTTTTAGTAACAAAAAAGGGTCAATTTGATTTAATTACTAATAAGTAAATTATGAACCAGTCATAGGCCTCAAACACATTCCATATACACTTGATTTCACAGTTGAAAATAAGAAATGTCTTTGTGGATGATATATAATAGAACTTGTCTGTGCTTAGAGAGAGAAATATAATAAGTGAGACAAAATGAACCCAAGTATTACCCCACCATTTCTCATTTGGTAAAGAGATTCATTTAGAATCACATTAACTTTTAATCTTCTCAGAAATATTTGAGAGTTAATTATTTGTAATTTAATAAAATACAGCATCACATATTCTGAGTTATATCCTTTCATTTATATAACCAACATTTGGGCATCTACATAGTAATTGTATTACTTAAGTCCCTATTGTTAAAGGACATATAAAAGCAAGGCAATTTATGCTGAGGAAGATCTCCAAAGTTTTACAAAGATATGACTAATATGGATTTTTAAGTATCTATGACAGCACTTAGTGACAGCAGTTTAAATTAGACTTTACTTGAAGTATCTTTAACTTCTGAGGTCGACTTACACTAGATAAGGCTATGTAATTTATACCTCCTTAATCCCCAAATCACATAAAGATACTTGAATCTAGGACTTCTATTCCGTGTGTATTTTTAGAAACCACTGCTTGTGACACTATAATAATAGGCCAAAAATAATATTTCAAATCTACTTCTAGACTTTAGAGTATTAAAATAGAACTAAATAAAATCTGTTCAACACATGTACAAAAGCAAATGACAGAGGTACACATAATGGTTTTCTGATATTCCTACCAGAAAACTCGCTTTTCCTAATAATGCTAATTTTACTCTCGATTTAATTCATGTTTTTCATAGGTTTTCAGTAGCAGGACTGTAAAATAAAACAATACAATATAAAACAAAACAACAGGAGTGCCAGGGGGAAAAGTCTATGAGAGATGAAACAAGCATCCAGATCTTGGTTTCTAAACATCCTTCTCCAATAAGGGTTCTACAGAGCAGTGGCTGATTCAGGGCTGAGCAAGGAAAGTACAGGATGAACTATAGCATTTCAAAAATGTCACAAAGTATGGAAGAGCTCCAGAGAAATAAGATGGATGTGTGTCAAAATACAGATGGATGCCAAAGCTGGAACAATTTAAACAACAAAATAAACAGTAACAGTAACAGATTTTAACCCAAAGAATAAAACAAATACTCATGAGTCCATCCTATATAATAAAAGGTTAATATGCAAATAGACCAAATCACAGAACACCCAAACAACCGGTTGCTATGACGTGTGCTGACCACCAGGGGGCAAGCACGGGACATGGTGGGTGTTGGCTGCGGCAAGATGGTGGAGCAGGTGAGCGGGGGCGCTGGTAGCTGTTATCGGGGCGAGCCTCTGAAAATTCTTTGCTCCTGCATGCCACGGTTCCGCCCAGTGCTCGCACCTGCTGCCAGCACCAGCCCTGCTTGTTCCCACTGCCGGCACTGGAACCGCCGCTTACACCTGCTGCTGACACCCGGTGCCAGCCCCAATTTCCCCTCAGAGCTTCTCCACCTCCCCCTGCTCCTGAAGGGCAATCGGGGCTGGCAGCCGCCTCTCACATCTGCTGCCAGCGATGGCCCCGCTAGCACCTGCAGCTGATGCTGGAGCTGCAGTTCCCATTTGCTGCCAGTGCCTGGCACTGGTCCTGATCACTCAGCGCCGTCAGTGGGTGTGAATGGCGGCTGCTGGCCCAGATTGCCCCTGAGAGCTTCTCTACCTCCCCCTGATCCTGAGGGGTGATTGGGGCAGCAGCAGCCTCTCGCACCCGCTGTTGGCGACGGCCCCAATTGCTCTACACCATCAATGGGTGTGAGCAGGGCCGGCGCCATCAGCTTGTGGGAGCGGCGGTGGCGTGAGTGGGGCTGCCAGCAGACAGGGGACCAGGGCGTGTGGCGGGAGGGGACAGGTGGGGGTGCAGAGGATGGGCTGAAACCGGCCCCTGTGCTCACCTCAGCCTCACGGCCCACAGTTCCTTTCAAGGTGCAAGAATTTGTGTACTGGGCCCCTAGTATTTTTATACTAGAGGCCCAGTGCATTGATTCGTGCATGGGTGGGGTCCCTCAGTCTGGCCTGCACCTTCTCACAATCTGGGACCCCTCAAGGGATGTAGCAGTGCCAAAGTGGCAGGCAGCTGGGGCTGGGCGCAGCTCCACTGCCACTCATCCTGGCCCTGCTGCGCCTGCCACTGCCGCCACTGCAGCTGCGCTCACCAGCCGTGAGCCTGGCTTCTGGCTGAGTGCACTGACCACCAGGGGGCAGCTCCTGCATTGAGCATCTGCCCCCTGGTGGTCAGTGTGCATCATAGCAACCGGTCATTTCAGTCATTCTGGTTGTTTGGTTATAATGGTCACTTAGGCTTTTATATGTATAGATTATTGAATAATTAAATAAATGGTGGGAAAAGAACAACTCTTCATTACAGAATTCCAATTAATAAATATAGAAGGAATGACCCCAGCTGGTTCGGCTCAGTGGATAGAGCATCAGCCTGAGGACTGAAGGGTCCCGGGTTTGATTCTGGTCAAGGGCACATGCCCGGGCTCGATCCCCAGTAGGGGGTGTGCAGGAGGCAGCTGATTGATGATTCTCTCTCATCATTGATGTTTCTATCTCTCTCTTTCCCTTCCTCTCTGAAATCAATAAAATATATTTTTTTAAAAAGAAATGTATTAGTATTTCCCTCTGTGATTATGAATTTGTCTATTTCTCCTTTATTTAAGTTCTATCAATTTGAGTTTTCTGTATTTTGAGGCTATGTTTTACACATACAAAATTAGAACTGTTGTATCTTCCAGGAAGATTGTTCATTTTAATTACTGTTAAACATCCCTCTTTATCTCTAATAACGGTTTCTTGCTTAAACTCCCCTTTATCTAATATTAGAAAAGCCACACCAGCTTTCTATTAGTGTTTGCATAAAACTTTTTCTTTACTATTAACTGCAGACCATCTAAAACCCCGTATTTATTTATTTATTTATTTTTAAAGAGTTGATTTTATTTTCCCATTTCACAATACAAATGAAAATTGCTTTTTTTTTTGTCCCACTACTCCCCGCAAACACTATTCTCTCTTAGATAGGAAGAGGGAGTGAGTCTTCCTTGTGTGCTGTTAGAAAACACCCAGAGTCACAGCACCTCGATCTCCTGTGAAGCAGAACAAGTAACAGAGGCTCCCCTTTCTCCTTATCTGTCTGGTCGAGTCATTCCGGGCCGAGTGGGCACCATCATATGACGGGCAGGAGGTCTCATCATTGGGGGCCCAGGCATCATTGGCATGTGCCCTCCCATAGGCGGCCTCATTCCAGGAGCAGGTCCCACTGGCATCATCCCAGGAGGAGGAGGACCCATCATTGGCATCATGGGAGGGCCCCCCACATGGGGTGCTGGCATCATACCGGGAAGAGGTGGACCCGGAAGACTGGGGGGAGGTGGGATCATCGCCCCTGCAGGAGGTGGAGCTGAGAATGGAGTAGGAGGTATTTTTCCTTGCTGAAATGCTGCAGTTGTTTTGTCAATCAGGCTCTGAGCCTGCTCTTTCCATTCATTTCTGATAGTAGTCTTTCACATTTTCTTTGTGTTTCCTACCACTGCAGTGTGTCTTTCTCACAGATGGAGAGTCATGGGTGAGGTACGGATCGCAGTAGTCACAATAAAACTTCGGCATGTTGTTCTGCAGGCCGTTAGCACTCCGTTGGCCACTCCGCGACCGCGCCGCCGGAAATGACGCACACCTAAAACCCCGTATTTAAAATGTATTTTTTATAAGCAGCATATTTGGGGTTGAACCATATGAAATTGCTAATAGTTTAGTGTTATCGATCTACAAAACAGAAATTTCATATAGCTCAATCTGATAATTCATTATATTTTTAAATTTGAACAGTCTTTGTTAACTGGAGAATGTGATCCACTTATAATTAATAGTATTAGTGACATACATATGTTTAAATTACCATCTTAATATTTGTGCCACTTATTCAAAGTCTCCTTTCTTGCCTTCTTTTAAATTTTTTTAAAATTATACAATTTTCCTCAATTCTTCAGATTGTTAGTTATAACTTCTTTAACTGTACTTTTAGAGGTCACCTAGAAATCAAAACATACATCCCTAACTTCTTAAAGTTCACTATAAATGAGTATTTTTATTGATTCTTTAACAATGCAAAGACCTTAGAGTATACTGACTCCATTTAACATATAGGTGTATACACACACATAATAAAAGACATTATTATTTATTTGAACAGTAAGTATTCATTCAGATACATTTCTATTGTCTTTATAACACCTGTATCTTTGTATTTTATATAGAATAATTTCTTTTGCCTGACAGAATCTTTTTAGAATATCCTTCATATTTGATCTGCTACTCCTGAATGATTTTTCTCTCCTCTCCTTCTGGAATTTCAATAGAAATATTCTAGACTTCTTTGCCAGGTTCCATATGTTTCTCACAGCCTTTTCTGTATTTTCTATTCTAATGTCTCTCTGGTTGTTTTCTTCTGAACTATCTTCCAGTTCACTAATTCCTTCCTCAGCAACATCTAATCTTTTTGTTAAACTTATTCATTGACTTATCAATTTCAGCTATTGAATTGTTCATTTCTAATATTCTCATTTGATTATTTTCATAGCTTTCTGCCAAAATTCTTTCTTATCCAATTTCTTGAAAATATTAATCACAATTGTTTTCAAGTCCATGATTGATAATTGTAATATCTGGATCTCTTATGGGTCTGCTTCTAATAGTTTTTTTCTTTTGTTTCAATAATTTCTTGGCCTTTAGTATGCCTTGTTAATTTTGACGGTGTACAGAATATTATGCACATAAAAAAAACTATATCCTCCTTTAGAAAATTATTAACTTTTGCTTGTTGAAAGTTTCTAAACTACAGCTGATGCCATTAATCAAACAGTGATTGAACTAATTTAATGCAGAACTTCAGTGCTTGTACAGGCTGTTTTATTCAAACCCTGCTCCTAGAATATTGCCCCTCAAGGGTCCCAACCCAAAGTTGAGAGAATTTGCAGGTTCTGAACTCTACTTTTTCCTTCTAGCCCCATGAGACTGCTGAAAATTATGCTTAGCTTCTAAGTCACCATTTTAATTTTCAGAACTGACTTCTGCATTAAGTAAAAAGCAGCATCAAATGCCAGGTCCAACTCTTTTGGTTTTCTTTTTCTTTTAGATATTAGCCCCACCAATTCTTACTGTGCTTGGACCTCTCTGATGACTTCAAAGAGATTTTTCACAAATACTTTTTCAGCTTCTCTAGATATTTTTAGCAGTTATATTAGTCTAAGACAACCTAACCAGACATTTCCAAAAACAGAAATGCTCAGGAGTTCAGTCTTATATGTATTTACTTTGAGGTGTCTATTTGATAGGCAAGTGGACTTGTTAATTATCAAATGATGTATGTAACTCTGAAATTCAGGATAGACATATTGATAGTTAACTATAAACTTGGGATTCATTGCATAAGTGGTGTTAATAGCTGTAAGACAAATAGAAGAAAGAACAGATGGATGGGAGAAAAGAGAAAAAGAGTTGTAGCAGGGAAGCGATAGATAAGAAAAAGTGGCGGTCTCTAGATCGGGAGAGGGGGAGACACACTGGTGGTATGGTCCATAGCACTTTTACAAATTTTTTTAATAGTTAATTACTAGTGACTAAAAAAATGAAGAAAAACATATCTGAAGCACTTTTATTCATTCATTCATTCTTTAACACTTGGGCATTTTACTGAGATAGAAAAATAAACATAGAATTCCCATCCTAATGCCTCTCAAATTTAATTAAAATAAGGTATAAGAACTATTACTTATTAAACTGTATTATTAAAAGTGCATGGCACCAAGGAAACACAGAGGAATCAAATCTGTCAAGGCGGGCCATAAGATTTCACGAAGATAATGTTTGATACGGGTCTTTTACTATCACAGCATTTCACTTTTTGATAACAGTGTAAGATGATCTTCAACAGAAATATCAGGTAATCTTCTGGAACTAAATTACACTAATGTAAGTATATGGAACTTATGCCACCCTCATTTCAAAAATCACATAGATGTATTTGCGATCTAGGCTTCCTACTAATCTTTGTCTATTTTTAGACAGCACTGCATTGTGACCTCAAAAGGACAGATAAAATCAAGAAGGACATCTATTTGGGGACTTTATGGTACTTACATGGAATGAAATAAAATCTGTTTATAAAAGGCAAATGTATTAGAGAGCTACATACAGTGTGGAGGCAAAAGTAGGTTTACAGTTGTGACTATACAAATCACAGTTTATTCTTGTATTATTTATTTATTATTATCATTTTTAATAAACAGAATTCTTAATTTTAATGAAATTAAATTAATAATTGATAAATTCTTCCCTTATAGTTAATGCTGTGTGTTCACTAAAAAATCTGAACTGACTAGACAACACTGAAAATTATATAAAGACAAAAAATGTGAAGTAGAAAGAATTACAAAGTTCCTGTCACACAGGTATTTTGTTTAAACAGTGTAAATCATACCTGGTAAATGTTAAGTAGAAAGTATTACAGTATACCTGTTATAGAGTAGGCATAAATAATTGGCACCTGATGGGTTGGCAAAAAAAGCAGTATAGCACAGGATTTGAAAGAGATAAAGTCCTTCCTACCCTATTATGAATGAGTCCAATGAGAAATAAAACTAAAATTGGAGGTTAATCCTTGCATTTTCAATGTACATGTAGAATATACTTATAAAAGAATCTCTCTCTGTCTTTGTTTTTTTTTCATAAGCCCAAATTTTAAGAGTGAGAACACTGGCACACAATCATTAAGAAAAGTGTCTGAAATGTTGAAGCTACAGATTTTTTTAAAGCTACAGATGAAAACACAACTCTTTTAAAAAAAATAATGCTCATGACAAAAAATATCCATACTCAGGATAATACTATAATATTAATAGATGACACACAGAATGAATAATATTCTATTCCACTAGCACCTGGTAAACACACATACACATACACCCCAACAATAAACTTTAAATAGGAATGTACACACTAAACAGAGAACAGAAGTCCAAGAGATAAATCTTGGCAAGAGGAACAGAATACTGCCTGGCCAACATGGCTCAGTGGTTGAGTGTTGATCTATGAACTGGGAATTTATTGTGGTTTTACTGAGGCCTTTCTAGGAGAAGAGGAGGAGACTCTATACAGCAGGATAATAGAGTGCATACTAACTGGGGAAGGAAGGTATAAGAAAAGTTAAGGGAAGAGCCCTGGCTGGTGTGGCTCATTGGACACAGAATGGGCCTGTATACCAAAGGGTTGCAGGTTCGCTTCCCATCCCTTCCCCACCCCCAGTTGCAGGAGGCAACCAATCTCACATGTCTACTTCTCTCTCCTCTCTCCCTCTCCCTCTCTCTCCCTTCCACACTCTCTCTGAAAAGCAATGGAAAAAATATCCTCTGGTGAGGATTAACAAAAAAAAGAATGGATGTTGAACTTTATCAAAAGTCTTTTCAGCATCTATGAAGATGATCTTACAATTTTTCCTTGGCCTATTAATATTTTATATTAGTATATACATTTCCAATATAGAATTATCCTTGCATTTTCAATGTACATGTAGAATATACTTTTAAAGTATGATTTTGTATTCTATTTGAAAAATTTGTACATTTATTCCTAAATCATATAGGACTGTAGTTTCTTCTTCTTTTACTCTGCTCTAGAACAATGCTTTTTATAACACTAAAGTTACATGTTCTTAAAAGTTTGGTAGAACCAAACTATAAAACAACTGAGCCTGATGCTTTTTATGGACGTAACTCATTAACAATATTCTTTATTTCTTCTGTAAGAGCTTTGCTTTCAAAAGATCAATAAAATGGAAAAGCATCTGGCAAGTCTAACCAAGAAACAAAAAAAAGAAAGAAAAATAAAACGTATTAGTAATGTGAGAAATGTCAGACTACATTAAATGGTAGACATGTTAGGAAAATAAGAATTATTATCAAATTCAACTAACGAACTGACTGAAAAGGAAACCTAAGAAAGTTAATAAACACCAATGGAATTGAAAAGTATGGCAAAAAATGGCCTACATCAGTAATTATTTCTAAACAGAAATCTACTCATATTAAGCCAAAACAAACAAAGAAAAAGTATTGGAAGAATACTGGAGTATCTCATGGAACCTGTGCTCAGGAAATAAAGTCAAGTAAAAAGATTCTAGAATCTTAGGAACCAGGACACCGGCTCCTTTTTGGAACTGAATGGTCTTGTTTGTTCCTTTCTGCACATGTGCTCATTTTTTTCTTTCTATAATCATCTTTCTATGCTAAGAGACTTAGCATTTTATGACTGCTCAGTGTTAAGGTCCAATACCAACCAATAAGAGTCTCAGTATCCCTTTTCCAAACCTTCATGTTCCAATTTGGTACATTGTGGGTCAGGCATTGACTCTAGATCCAATAAACTATCCACAGGAGAAAAAGTAGATCACAGAGCTACTAAAGTGGAAGCTAAATTCATCCTTTCAGTCAGGATTTTGATGTGGGTAGTTTAAGGTGTGGACTGTGCAGGTACACTGAGATATCTACAAAAAGAATCTGCCTCTTCCCCAAAGCCCCCAACCCAAAAGACTTTACAGGTGAATTCTAGCAAACCTTTATGGAACATAGAAATCCTGTTATTTGTACCACTAGCGAGCATAAAAAGGATATAAAATTACCAATTTATCTTACAAGACTAACATGATCCCATAATGTAAGGCGGGAAACCATAAAAATCTTAGAAGAAGCCATTGGCAGCAAAATAGCAGAATTTGTCATAGCAATATCTTTACTGATACAGCTCCTAGGGCAATGGAAACTAAGGAGAAAATAAACAAATGGGACTAACATCAAAATAAAAAGCTTCTGCACAGCAAAAGAAATCATCAACAAAACAACAAGAAAGCCCACTGCATGGCAGAACATATTTGCCAATGTTAACTCTGATAAGGGTTTAATCTCCAAAATTTATAGGGAACTCATACAACTTAACAAAAGGAAGATAAACAATCAAATAAAAAAATGGGCAAAGGACTGAATAGACACCTTTCGAAGGAGGACAAACAGAAGGCCAAGAGACATATGAAAACACTAGTGACCCGGTGCACGGATTCGTGCACATTGAAAGGAGTGGGGGGGGGGGAGAAAGAAAACTCACATTCGGGTCTTCCAGCTCGAGGCACTGGCTCCCGTGTGGGGACTAATGCAGGCGGTCCTGGGTGGTGGCCGGGGGGCAGGACTGGGAGAGATGGCTGGACATGCCATGGACCCAACCTTCTGCGGTCCCTCCCCAGCCGGCCAGCTGCACCTGGGGCAGCGCCGCGGCTCGAAGTTACATCTGTGGAGTGAGCAGGGTCCCTCCAGCAGGTCCCTCGGCCTGGCTTGCAGAGATTGGGCTGAAACTGGCTCTTACATCCCCCAAGGGGTCCTGGAGTGCGAGAGAGCACTCTGCAGTTGTTGTCGTACAGGTGTGGAACGCAAATGCAAGTGTGCAGTAAACCAGATTCGGGGTTGGCAGTGTCCCAGGAACAATAAACCCACTGCCGAAGGTGGCCCCACGAGGAATCGGGCTCCCTCCTCTCTGGTTCTGGGATGTGTCACCCGAGAACTGCCGCTGCCAAGGTACCACAGCTCAGCAGCTCCTGCGTTGAGCATCTGGCCCCTGGTGGTCAGTGCGCGTCATACCTACCGGCCGTTCGGACAGTCGGATGGTCACTTAGCATTTTATATACATAGATAGATTTTTTGTAGTGGCCTTAGTGTTGTGAGATCTAAAAGACTTCAGTGGTACAAAATGTATTTATTGCCACATGAAGTTTGAACATACAGCATCAGTAAATATATTCCCCCCCAAGGATCTAGAAATAAGATACATGTATTCTTATGGGTAGAAGGCTTGTTCTAGTCTTAATTCTATCGAGCGCCTCCCACCAGCGCTCCGATCAGCGGGTGGCCAGAGGAAAACTGGTGCTGGCAGAAAAATGGTGCCGGCAGCCACGCAATTGGCCACCCCGAGTTCTGCCACCAGCGCCTTCTGCCGGCCCCATGGGTCCTCCCGCAGCGCTGGCCGTTGGGGCCGGCTGAAAGAAGGAAGCTAACTAGAGAATAAGAGATGGCACTGAAAGACCCAGGAATGCATAAGCCCAGGATGAAGCGGCCACAGGACATGGAATTCCTGTGTGGTGTGTGTGTGTTGGACAGAGGGCAAAGGCATGAACGTTAACATGAAACCCCAGCAACAAAATCAGACATGTTATAAGTATAGATTTGGTTACTGAAAATTAAGAAACTCTACATCCGATAGTAATAACATGCTGAAGTTTAAATATTAAAAATAATCTGTTAATTGAAAAGTATTTTTCTGAATTATGAGTTTAAGCTATACACTAGCATTTAAGTTAAATGAAGTAACTGCCCCACTCTTAAAACCTAGACTTAGAAAAGAAATTTAGAAGATACTTATCAAATGCCTTCTTTGTATAGGACACAATGCTAGACATTGGGGAGAATACAAAAGAGGGCTCTTCCCCAAGTATCTGCATAGCTGGTTTCCTTCCTTTAGGTCTCTGTTCTCACATTTTGCTTTATTTCTCTCCATTACACTTACCATCACTTGACTTATCATATTTGCTTTATTGTCTATTTCTCCTTCTAGACTAGAAGAAGCTCCTCAAGGGCAGGGACTTTTTCTGTTGTATTCATTATTATATCCCCAGTACCAAAAATAATGCCTGCCATGAATAAGAACAAAATAAATTTTTGATTTAATGAAATGGTACCTTCTCTTCAGAAAGGAGAGGTACAATCTATTAAATGGGGAGAAATGAATATATGAGGACTATATCAATATTTACAAATGAAAGGAGTAAATACTAAAAGTGATGTGAGAAGCAAATCAAAAAATGGATTAAGAGTTCACAAGAGTTAATCATCCTGGACAAGGTAATAAAGAAAGGTATTATGGAAAGCCTTGGCTGGGTGGCTCAGTTGGTTGGAGTGCTGTCCCATAAACAAAAAGGTTGCAGGTTTGATTTCCTGTTAGATTACACACCTAGGCTGTGGGTTCAGTCCCTGGTTGGGGAGCATACAGGAGGCGGCCAAACAATATTTCTCTCTCACATTAATCTTTCTTTCTCTTTCTCTCTCTTCCTCTCCTCTTCCCCTCCTTCTCTCTAAAATCAATCAACATATTCTTGGGTGAAGATTTTAAAAAAAGGTAATATGGAAAAAATGGCATTTGGACTGGGCCTTAAAGGGGTGAGATTTTTTTTTTATGTGTACAATTTAACAGTTTTTAGTTTATTCACAGAGTGTGCAACCTGCTAGAACATTTTCATTACCTCAAATAGAAACCCCATGACCCTTAGTTACCACCTCCCAACTCCCCCAACCCTCCTAACCCTAAGAAGCCAATGTCTCTACATATTTGCCCATTCTGAACATTTCATATAAATAGAATCAAATAATATGTGGGGTTTTGTGACTGGCTTCTTCACACTGAGCATGTTTTCAAGGTTCATTCATGTTGCAGCATATACCAGTACTTCATTTCCTTTTATAATTGAACTAGAGGCCTGATGCACGAAATTTGTGCAAGAGTAGGCCTTCCTCCCCTGCGCACCCCCCCCCCCACCCCCGCACCACCAGCTTCCCTCTGGCACCCAGGACCCAGGCTTCCCTCGGGCCACCGGCAGGCACCTGGGACCCAGACTTCCCTCGCAGCCCCCACTTCGTCCAGAAGGTCATCCGGTCAAATTAGCATATTACATTTTTATTATTATAGATAATATTCCATATTATGGATATAACATATTTTGTTTATCTATTCATCAGTAGATGGACATGTATTATGATTAATAATAAGTTGTGAATAATCTATGAATATTTGTATATGTTTTTATGTGATATGATTTTAATAAGAGATAAGTGAAGGGAGGAATTGAAATATTTTAAACCATTCAATTCCAAAGATGACAAATTCAAGATAAAGTTTTCACTGGTCTGAGATCAAATGAGGCAAAGTGAATTTTCATAAAGCTTAATTTATTCAAGTCAAAGGACTGTCCTTTATTTTAAGGACAATGTCTCTCAAACTTTTTTATGTGAAAGCATCCTTTTCAATGAAATAAAAGTTTTTTTGTTAATTTATTTAGGTGAAAAAAAATTTAAAAAATTCACTTTTCCAAGAAATGCTGATTGAAAGAAATGGCACCAAAGACGGAAGATAGAAACCCACAAGATTTTAAATGCCATGCCAAGGAGTTTGCACATTATCCTATGGTCAATAGAGAAATAAAGTTGTTTAAAAACATAAAATTATTGACTCATGGATGTCATTTCATTCAACAAATAACCAAGTTACTATTTTATGGAAAACACTGAATTTGGTTCTATGAGAACAGACTAAATAAAACTCTGTTCCTTTTCATAACTTAGTTTGTCTCTATTTATTATTTACAGCTTTACCCATCTTTAGAAAGGGCTATATTTAATAAAGAATCGTTTTAAGAAGGAAAATATGGGACTACTTCTATTGTGGTTACCAGTTTTATTTCACTCATTATTTGACTCATTAATGTGAGTTTCTGGGTGTACAAAGTTAAAAAATATATAATCCCCCTCCTACAGAAGCTAACAGTCTAGATTTTATAAATTTATAAACTGCTCTAGAAAAAAACTTACTACAGACATTTAATTAGATATTATTTACCTAAGGCTTCCAATTTAATAGCAATTGACAAGCGTTTACTACTACCACTCACATTTTAAGCATTTTACATTTGTTAAGTAATTTAATTCTCCTAACAATCTTATGAAAAGGGAATTATTACTCTATTACTGTAAGATATTAATACATTAAAATATTTTACATCTACCATCTTTCCCTGGATCAACGTTAATGACACTAATTCTGCTAATGAGTGTTTCATATATAGTTGTTGTATCATTCCCACCAACATGCAAACATACTGTAATTTCTCCCACCTTAAAAAAAAATCCTCTCGACTTCACTGCACTCAAGGAACCACATTTCTCTGATCCCATTACAGCAACACTTCCTAAAGAGCTGTCTATGTGAGTTGTCTCCCACCTTTCTCCTATCAGCTTCCCTTGAGACATTCCAAAAAGGCTTTTGTCTTTACACTACTAAAACCACTCTATTCAAGATTATGAGTGGCCTCAAAATGCTAAATACAATTTTTAAATTTTCATCCTCATCTCACCTGACCTATCAACAGCACCTGACCATAGGTAAAACACACTCTTTAAAATACTTTCTTTACTTAGCTTCTCAAGACACTATACTCTGCTGGGTTTTCTTTCTAACTTAATAGATGTTTCTCCTCAATATCTACCCATTAGAGCACCCAAGGCTCAGTTCGTGTTTAAATTACAGTTGACATTCAATATTCTTCTCTCTTTTCTAACTATACTTATTTTCTTAATGTTCTCATATAGTTTCTTTTTTTTTCCTTCTTGTTCTCATATAGTTTCATGGCTTCACTAGAATATAGCTTCAAGGGGGTAGGGATTTTGTTTTGTTTTAGCTGTTTTGTTTATGCTGAATGCTGGCACATAACACAGTGCCTGGCATATATTAAATACATTACAAATGTATGCTCAATGAATGGATGGATGAATAAATAGTTTTAAATGTTATATATAAACTGACGACTCTCCAATTTATACCTCCTGCCTAGATCTCTGTCTGCCCTGAACTCCAATTGCCTGTCTGCTATCTGCATTTGGATGTGTAATAAACATCTCAAACTTAACCAAGTTCAAAAGAGAACTCCAAACACCCTCCCAATGGCTTTTCTAACTTCACTTTCTTAGCAAAGTGCAGTTCCATCCTCCTAGTTCCTCAAGCCAAATATTTTTAAAGCATTCCTAATTCCTCTCTCTCACACCACATATCCAACCTGCCAACAAATACTGTGGATTCTGCCTTCAAAATATATTCAGCATTTGACTACTTCTCACCACATTCACCACTATCACTAAGGTCCAAGCCATTCTCACCTTTCACCTGGATGAACAACAGCCTAACTGCTCTTCCTGCTTCTTTTCCACCTGCACCCCACCCCCTTCCAATTCAGTCTGTTCTCAGAACCACAGCCAGAGACATTTTTTCAAACTTAAGTCAGATCATGTCACTTCTCTGCTCATAATCCTGCCATTATTCCCACTTCCCTCTTTGAGTACAAGTCCAAATCTTGACAACTACCTATAAAGCTCTACTCAATATGGCCCTGTTACATCTCTGACCTCATCTACTACTTTTCCTCTCACCTATTCTGCTTCAGTCACATTGGCTTCTTCTGCTGTTTGTTCCGAAGGTTAAGGACATTTGCACCTCAGGGCCCTTTCTCCGACGTCCCACTGCCTGGAATGCTTCTCCCCTAGACAGCTGCGGTCCATATTTGCTTCATCACCTTGTTCACTTGCCACCTTCTCGAGTTTTTTCCCAATCGCCACATTTATATTCTTTATCCCCCTTCTCTGCTCTATATTTCTCCACAGCATTTCTCCACCACCAAATACTCTATATCTTACTTTCTGAAGCATACTGTCTGTTTTATTCACTGCTATATCCCTGGGGTTTAAAGCAGTGCCTGCCTGGTATATAGTAGGTGATCACTCTGTTCATCGAACACTTCCTTTCTTTTTTTAAATATATTTCTTTATTGATTTCAGAGAGGAAGGGAGAAGGAGAGAGAGATAGAAACATCAATGATGAGAGAGAATCATTGATCGGATGCCTCCTGCACACCTCCTACTGGGGATCAGGCCCTCAACACAGGCATGTGCCCTTGGCCGGAATCGAACCCGGGACCCTTCAGTCCGCAGGCTGATGCTCTATCCACTGAGCCAAGCCGGCTAGGGCCATCGAACACTTTCATTTCCACCAGGGGGCCGAACAAGCACCTAGCCTGGTATTTCGGGGGAAGATCATCAAGGCGTCTCTACGATTTCCGCCAGTCCTCTGATCCCTAGAAGGATTATCCTTTGCCTAGAAAGAAAAACCGTGTTGCCCGGTCCACCACCAGGGGGAGCTCGAGAGGAAGCGCTGAGCAAAGAGAAACCAGAGGCGATTTCCCTTGCTTTTCCTCCATCCACCTCAAGGTGGAAGAAAACTGGGTTTGGAGGCGACTGTACTGAATGAGTAATTTTCTCCATACTATGAATTACCGGGACACAACCGTAAACATTAAAAACCGCAATCCTTTCGAATGCCACCCAGAGGCCAAGGAAATCAACCCGCGGGCCACTGAGAAATGGGCGGGTGTTTCCTCAAGCCCGCCACCAAGAAGTCCCCATACATCTGGGGAAAGAGTTCCCAGGAGCGCCGAGACGCGTAATTCACAGCCGGGAGGCCCGGGTGTCCCAGGCTGCCAGCGCTCTCGGACCAGAGAACCATTCGGTCCGTTCTAGTTCAGACTCGAAGCAGCTACACTTCTTCAACCGGCGTAAGCCAGGCGGTCCCGGGTTGAAGTGCTCCGATTGGGCCGATCTGTCCAAGTCCCTGATTCATTAAAACACCGAACACCATGTCCCCCGGGATTCTGACTCACCGCCACCTGTTGATGCCCACATTGGAGGAGCCCGCGAACCAGGGGTCGAGGATGTAGACGCAGCGGATGGTGTCGGCGCCCCGAATGCACTCCTTCAGGGCGGGGTTGTCGTGGAGCCGGAGCCCCTTTCGGAACCAGTGCACCGCGTTCACCACCATCCCGGGCACGCGGCGGGCGGCGGCTCACCGCCGACCTCCTCCACCGAAGAGATTCAAGGCACGAGGGTCCGGCTCATCACCGACACCTCCGCTTCCAGGAGAATCGCCGCACCCCCGGGAGGAGGACAGGGCGGCCGAGGGGGGACAGGAAAAAATGAGTCTGAGGAGCGGACCGGAGAGGGAGAGGGCGCTGGAGGCGCCGCTGGGAGCCGCACGGAGGCTGCCCGGGCAGCGGAGTCCGGGTGTGACGCCCTTTAGGAGCCGGCACCCGCCGCAACCGCCTGGAGGACACGCATAACTCCGAGGGCCGCGGACCCCCGGAGGGCGAGCGAGTTCCAGGAGCTCGAGCCGCCACGACAGCCCGAGCCGGTCCCCGGAGCCCCAGGAGGCTCGTCACGGAAACCTCGCCCCACCGAGGCGGTGCCTGAGGAAAAGCGGCCCGCCCGAGGCGAGCCACCGAGGAGGAGGAGCGAGGACTCAGTCCCTGCCGGCCACGCTGCCTCTCAGCCCAGGAGCGAGGACGGAACGCGGAGGCGACGGTCGAGGCCGCTGGAGGATTGCCGCCGGTGACCGGTGTCGAGCCGGCCCGGGTGACTCCGCCGCCGGCGCCGCGTCAGCGGCCTCGGCCCCGCCCCCCAGCTCCTGACTGGAAGGCGCGCTGCCCACGTGACCACCGGCACCTCACGTTTCTGAAGTGTGTTTACTACTGCGGCGCGGGCTGGGGGATGTGCTCGCTCTTCCGTCGCTTCTAGGGGGCGGCAGCCATTCGATCTCAAAACTGTGGGCCCTCGCCTAGAAGCTGGGCTCTCTACCTCAACCCCTTTTCTAGGCGGGCTGGTCGCGGTTGCCTGGTAGGGCCTCGGGGACTCACAGGCCCCACGTGAGAGAAGGCTTAGCTCCGCCCCCGGTGGCCGTGAGCCTCCTCCATTGGCTGAGGCTCGCTGAGACCCGGATGAGCACGGGGTTGCGGGCAGCTCGCGGGCGCGCGCTCTGCCGGGGAAGGTGCGCGTGCGCTCTCGCTGCGTTCCTGGGGGAACGAGGGCGGGGCCGCGGGCTGACGCACTGGGACACTCTCGCGGGTGGTGGGGTCCCCTAGAAGGCCCGGAGGCGGCTTTGTTCCCTCTGAGAGTCTTGCGAGGGGGCCCGGCGGGTAGTGGGGGCAGATGGGGTGGACGGAGGAGAGTAGGACGGAGGAGGCTCAACGTCGACTTTGATGCCAAACTGCGTGCATCAATCCAGCTTTGTGCAAAGAACCCTACTTTGGAGTGTGCAGCGCCATTCCAAAGGTGCTGTAACCCTTGAACTTGCTCTGGGGATGTGGAGTAATTGGCCGGGCGGGTGCCAAGCATTCCTGGACTTCTTGTAATTCCCTAATACTAGCGAATATCAACAGTATGGGAGCCCTCGTCTCTTACATTGAGTGCGGCCGTTGCCCACCGTACCGAGGACATTGAACTGTAATCCATGCCAGTCCTTATTCATGTGATGCCCTTATATTCATTCAACAATTACTGAATGAACCAGACACTGCTCAAAGTGCTGGAGATCCAGGAGAGAAGAAAATGGGCTAAAACCCCAGTTTACAATCTGTATCTCTTAAACTTTTACTCTTTGCTATTTTTTTCCCCCTCTATAAAATCTTCGTTTGCATCTGCTGCTCACTACAACCACCTTTGCCCTACCTAGCATATTTCTGCACATTCCCTTAGACTCAGATGCAGTGCAACCTAATTTGTAAAAATACTCCTGCCTCTCCCCCCCGCATGTTTGATAATCACCACACTCGAGATTATATTGAGAAGACAATGAAAAGTGCCTACTTCAACACTAGTGCAAGTAGGTGCTCAATAATTGTACTTACTACTATAATAATGTGCCTCTGATTCCCTCTAAAGTGTGACTTGTTAAGGACCATGGCCCCACCCAGTTCTTTTTTCTTTTTTTTTTTTGCATCAATACCTACCCAGTACAGAACCTGATACATAAGCATCAAATGTTGATTGAATGACTGAGTTAATGAATGCTGTTTGCCACCAGAGTCTGGCAAGGTTAGGAGGAAGAAGGATATGGCAATTGTTACTGCCTGAACTGTGTGCTTTAAATTCATAGAAACCCTAGTTAGTACCTGTGAGTGTGAACTTATTTGAAAACTAGAGGCCCAGTGCACGAAATTCGTGCACGGAGGGGGTGGGGGGAGAGGCGGGGAAGAATCCCCTCAGCCCGGCCTGCATCCTCTCCAATCCGGGACCCCTCGGGGGATGTCCAACTGCCTCTTGCAATCTGGGACTGCTGGCTCCTAACCCCTCTGCCTGGCTTCCTGATCACCCCTAATCTCCTCTGCCTGCCTGCCTGCCTGCCTGATCGATCCTAACTGCTCCCCTGCTGGCCTGATCGCTCCTAATCGCCCCTGCCTCACCCCACACCCGGGACCCAGGATTCCCTCCCTCTGGCCGGCTGCAGACAGCCAGGATCCGGGCTGACTTTGCCCGGGCCAGCTGCAGCCTCAGGGGACCGTGGATGGGTGGCTTCGCCTGGGCTGCAGCCACAGGCACCCGGGACCATGGAGTGGGTGGCTTGTCCCTCTTCTGGGCTGCAGGCACAGGGGCTGGCCCCTGGGACCGCGGGGTGTGTGGCTTGTTCCTCTCCTGGGCCACAGCCTGGCTGGTCCCCATTCCTCTCTCGAGCTCATTTGTGCCTGGCTGGTCCCCATTCCTCTCTTGAGCTCATTTGTGCCTGGCTGGTCCCCATTCCTCTCTTGAGCTCATTTGTGCCTGGCTGGTCCCCATTCCTCCTCCCCAGTGTTGAGTGTCTGAGCTGTTACTGCGTGAGGGCGTGACAACCATTTGCATATTAGCTCTTTATTATATAGGATAAGATCAAGCTAAGATGTCATTAGGATAGGCCCTAATCCAATTTGTCTGAGGTCCTTAAAAAAAAAGGGTAAATTTGCACACAGACACATATACAAGGAGAATGCCGTGTGAAGATTGGAGTTATGCTGGGGGAGGAGAGGGTTCAGAGCTAGTCACCCCAAGATGTGCCTCAGTGGTGTGCAGATGAACCCTGCAGGCTCTAGAGAAACTTCTGCCTCCCACCTCCACTACCTAGAAGAATTTAAATCAGGAGCCTGACCTATGAAAAGCGTTATCACCAGAAATAAGTTTTTAAGTATCTCTATGGTAGGGCAAACTAGTAAATCACTGAACATGTGCTTTCCTTCCTGCAGTGACCTCCTGAAGCCCCAAGGGGCAATACCTCACCCCAGTTCAGAATGTCTTACATATCCACGTTCCCTTTCTGTCTCTGAACCTCTTGTGTTTGTGGGGTCTCTGACTCTCTCATGTATGTGGGATTCCCCTACACATGTATGTATTAAATTTAGTTATTTTTCTCTTGCAATTCTGTCTCATGTCTATTTGACCAGCCAAAGAAGCTTGAGGGTAGAGGACAGTATTTTCCTCCCCCACAACTGCAACAAGACAAGGAACTATGTACTCAAAGCTAAGGGGGCAGCCCGGAACAGGTCCTTTCTTATTGCTTACAGAGGGAGGGGGCATGGCCCTGCCAACACATTCATTTCAGACTTCTGGCCTCCCTCACTGTGAGGCCATAAATGCCTGTTGTTCTAAGCTACTTCGTTACTAGCAAATTAATAATGGTAATACAAATTCAGTCATCTAGTGAGCCAGTGTGTCTGGAAAGTATTCCCTACCCCTGCTTTTGTTGCCACGCAGAGGACATAGCATTTTTTTCCTTGGTTTCTTAAGAGCACTTAAAATTATATGTGAAAACTCTTCGTTCACTAGAAAGTTATTTTTAGCAATGGGATGAGCCTTGGGTAATTACCATTCTGAGGGGTCCATGACCTCTGCAGAGGACGTTGCGTACAGAGCTGTGCCCTCGCTTGGATTGCCTCCTACTCCAGGGCCTTTAGTACTTTTAAAAATACAGTGTTTCTCGTTTCATTTTAGGCAGTTTAAAAGTAAGCAGATTGTGTCTAAAGACATTCATTAAGAATTGCTTTCAAGCATCCAAATGAGACAGTGGGAGGTAGAGGAAGAGAATATTGATTTGTGTAGGGTTGACTTATGATGTTCCTTCAATGAAGATGGATTTTTTTTTAACAGACAGCTGTATGTGGGTGGGTGTGTAACTTTCATTTACACATCTAAGTACTGATTATAAAAGTGTCAGTATTGTTAACTGCACTTCTCACAGACTGAAGGGTTTTTATGGCATATAGACAGTTACTTTAACATATTTTTATTAAATATACTAGAGCAGTGGTCGGCAGACTCATTAGTCAACAGAGCCAAATATCAACAGTACAATGATTGAAATTTCTTTTGAGAGCCAAATTTTTTAAACTTAAACTTCTTCTAACGCCACTTCTTCAAAATAGACTCGCCCAGGCCGTGGTATTTTGTGGAAGAGCCACACTCAAGGGGCCAAAGAGCCACACTCAAGGGGCCAAAGAGCCACATGTGGCTCTCGAGCCGCAGTTTGCCGACCAAGGTACTAGAGGCCTGGTGCACAAAATTCATGCATTGGAGGGGTGGGGTTGTCCCTTGGCCTGGCAGTCAGACATCCCTCTTGCAATCCGGGACACTGCATGCACCAGTAACCATACTTTTCATACAGGTAAAAGGCATCTTGCTGTTGTATGGGCAGCTGCATTTTTTTGCCCTGATTATAAAAAGGAGTACATAACGTGATCCTTCTGAGGCAGTAGTACCATTTTCCCCATCTTATGGGTGGAAAAACTGAAGCAGAGAGAAGTTAAGTAATTGGCTTTGTCACACAGTTGTAAGTGTCAGAATCAGGGCTGACCACTGTGCAAGCCAGAGTCCATGCATGTCATCACTGCCATCATCCTGTTTTTTCAGTATTAGAGTATCCTTGCCAGGTTTTAATTTTTAAATCTAAGAGACTGTTCCCAATATATAGGATAGGGTCCCTAGGCCTGGCCAGCCATCAGGACCGATCTGTGGGGCAACCAGCAGGTGGGGTGATTGGGTGATTGGTGTGATTGGCTGGCGGCCTGGTGCCGCCCGCTGGCCGGCCCTGCCTCCCACTGCCGCTGCCAGTCGCCTCCCTCTGTGGGAGGCAACTGGTGGGGCTATCTGGGTCCCCCCCCCCCCCCCCCTGCCCCCCCACTCCCCGGCACTTGCCTTGGCTGGCGTGGGACCTGCAGGCTGAAGGCAGCCCCTCCATTGAGTGTCTGCCCTCTGGTGGCCAGTGCGCATCATAGCAACTGGTCATTCCACCAGTCATTCTGCTGTTTGGTTGATTTGCATATTAGGCTTTTATTATATAGGATATGACTTATTGAGCATCTACTGTGTGCCAGGTTCTTTATATGTTATTATTAACCCTCATAATAATCTTTTGAGGCAGCTTATTTTTATTTAATAATAATTTATGCCCACTTTGCTGAAGACACTAAACCTCAGGAATACAAATAAGTAGTAAAACTAATTAAAAAACAAGACGATTTCTGAATCTAAGCTCTTTCCTCATCGTATACTATCCCTCACTGACTGACACCACCACTCCCCTTCTTTTTCAGAGTAAGTATTTATATCTATCTATCTATCTATAAAAGCTTAAGCGACCAGCCAATCGGCTGGTAACTATGATGCACACTGACCACTAGGGGGCAGACGCTCAATGTAGGAATGGAAACCACAGGCATGGAAACAAGGAACAGACTGATGAACCTCCTAGGGAAGGGGGGCGGCAGGAAGAGATTAACCAAAGATCTTATATGCATACTAGAGGCCTGGTGCACTGGTGGGGTCCCTTGGCCTGGCCTGGGGGATCAGGCCAAAACCGGCTCTCTGACATCCCCCAAGGGGTCCTGGATTGCGAGAGGGTGCAGGCCAGGCTAAGGGACCCCACCATTGCATGACCCGTGCACCGGGCCTCTAATATAAATATAAATGGAAACATAGTCAGGAATCTTGGGAAATTCTGGTTGGCTCCAACATCATGGTGGTAGAAAGAGTATGAGACTGGGTTATATCTCAGCTCACCATTGATTTTCAACCTTTTTCATCTCATGGCACATATAAACTAATTACTAAATTCTGGGGCACGCCAAAAAATATTTCTTTTGCCAATCTGACCAAAAAAATGGGTATAATTTTGATTCATTCACATGGGACAGCTCTTATTGTGTTGGCTGTTGTCATTTTTTTATTTGACAATCGAAGGGAAAAGAGGTCAGTGTCCCTGACTAAATAGTCAGGTATTGCATGTTTTAAAAATCCTTTTAGCACACTGGTTGAAAATTGCTGGATTAGTTGGTGATCTTTAACAAGTCACCTAGGCTTTTTTTTTTTTTTTTTTGACCTGATTAATTCATCTATAAAATGAGCAGACTGAACTAGATAACTTCTAAGTTTTCTATTTTAAAATTCTATGATTCTGTGAACACAACCCTGCCATGGGCTCAAAATTATTGAGAAAGAGTTCTATTAATCATTCTTTTAACTGCCAGCAATGCTAGGAATATCAGCATCGCTTTGATTTCATGAGCACCCTTGGTAAAAGTGTGTCAGCCTCTAAATTAAAAGCCTATAGTCTCTCTTGACCCTATCTTGCAGAGGTGATTGTTGGCATGTGTTTTAAACACATAAGTAATGAAGGAGTAGACTGATCAGCTCATTCAGTCTTGATGTAATGTGAATGTTAGGCTGGTAGCTCTTGGCTGAGGGACCCTTACTTAACACTAGAGTCTTTGGGGGATTGAATTTAAATGTGTTAACGGATCACTATCTTATATTTTTATTTATTTACCTTTTTTTTTTCTTTATTAATTTTAGAGAGAGTGAGGAAGGGAGAAAGAGAGAGAGAGAAACAGTGATTGGCCCCGAAATCCAGGCATGAGCCCTGACTTGGAATGGAACTGGTGACCTTCTGGTGTATGGAACTACGCTCAACAAACTGAGCATCCTGGCCAGGGCAGGATCACTATTTTTTTAAAAGGTAAGTTAAGTAGGAGTCTTATATCAATATGAAATGAACACATGTCAAATATTTCGCTTCACTTGTTTCACTTGTTAACTAATAAGGGAATCAGTAAGATGATACAATGGAATAAAAGAAGATTCCATAGAGCAGTTACATGTTTAGGCCATCGGGAATGTTAAAAATTAATTTGCTTAATACTGTATATGCAAAACTGGCTTCTCCTCCTAAAAGGGGTTTGGGGAGGGAAATCAATTGCACTTTCACACGACAAAATATATTTGCATGTCCATGGACAAGACTCATCTGCATTGCTCTCAATTATCTACAATTTACAGAATTGTAGAATAATCCAAAGATAACGACAGGCAGAGAATAACTTGAAGAGTGCATTAAACAAGAGATCTAGTAATCTTTTCTGCCAATCTCAAAGTCATTCATAATTTCTGTCCCCTTTTCCTCAGAGAGGTCTTCCTACTTGCCCATTCTAAAAAGGGCCCTCTTCTTTGTCCATATCATGGTTCCCTATTTCCTTTCCTCATAGCACCAATTATGATATGTATTTTTTGTTTATTTATTTACTAGAGGCCCGGTGCATGAAATTCATGCACTGAGGGAGGGGGTGTCCCTCAGCCCAGCCTGTACCCTCTCCAAGCTGGGATCCCTCTCACAATCTGGGACTGCTGGCTCCCAACTGCTCGCCTGCCTTCCTGCCTGATTGCCCCTAACCACTTCTGCCTGCCAGCCTGATCACCCCCTAACCACTCCCCTGCCAGCCTGATTGATGCCTAACTGCTTCCCTACCGGCCCAATCGCCCCCAACTGCCCTCCCCTACTGGCCTGGTCACCCACAACTGCCCTCCCCTGCCAGTCCGGTTGCCCCCAACTGCCCCCCCCCCTGCCGGCCCAGTCGCCCCCAACTGCCCCCCCCGCCGACCCAGTCGCCCCCAACTGCCCTTCCCTGCTGGCCCAGTCGCCCCCAACTGCCCTCCCCTGCTGGCCTGGTTGCCCTTAACTGTCCTCTTCTGCCGGCCTGGTCGCCCCTAACTGCCCTCCCTGCAGGCCCGGTCCCCCCACAACTGCCCTCCCTGCCATCCCGGTTACTCCTAACTGCCCTCCCCTGCTGGCCTGATCTCCCACAACTGCCCTCCCCTGCTGGCCTGATCTCCCACAACTGCCCTCCCCTGCTGGCCTGATCTCCCACAACTGCCCTCCCCTGCCAGCCATCTTGTGTGAGGGTGTGATGGTCAATTTGCATATTACCTCTTTATTATATAGGATTATGAGTAAATCTATGCCTGCCTCCACCCTAAGTGCAAAGTCTAGGAGGGCAGAGATTTGGGTCTATCATGTTCTTCATTTCATTATTAGCATGGTGCCACTGTGCCTGGTACTGAGCAGACGCTCAATCAGTGTTCTTCCAGAGACCATGGGAACACCCAACTAATCACATGGACACAGCACTGCATGTCAGTTACCAGTTTATTGTTTCTCAGCTCCAAATCTACCTTTCATGCCTTCTCTTAAATGCTATTAGTGGAGAACACTGGAGGGACAATTCAGGAGGAAGGGGCCTCTCTTCTTGGTGCTGTTATGCTTTGTTTTCTTTTCTTACTCCAACTCCACTGCTGCCAGAGGCCCTTGGGTGAGGACACACTGGCGCTCGCTTCTATCAAGGGCCAGTGGCATTCCTGCTGGTGGATTCCCACTAAGTCTTGCAGGCATTCCAGCAGGCAGCTACCCTGCCTCAGCCCACCTCCATTCTGGCCAGGTGTTTCCTTTCCTGTGGCCATTCCCAACCATGGTTTTCTTCCCACTGGCCTTGGCTTCAAGACTGTAGATCAACTCTGGCCCAGGTCAACTTCTTTGCCATCCACTAGCCATCAGATCCCACTCTTGGAGATGACCCCTGTCACACCCCTTCCACGTTTGTCCTTCCTTGGGTACTGTCTCCATAGTTCCCTTTCCTCCTTTATAATTAATAATTCTTTTTATGAACATTCCCTGTTGGATTTGCTGTGTGG
This sequence comes from Eptesicus fuscus, assembly GCF_027574615.1. Classification (NCBI taxonomy): domain Eukaryota; kingdom Metazoa; phylum Chordata; class Mammalia; order Chiroptera; family Vespertilionidae; genus Eptesicus; species Eptesicus fuscus. Next base: position 96,986,852 of record NC_072479.1, read on the forward strand.
TTTCTGTCTCCTCATTGGTCACTGGTACAATCCATTAACAACGATGTGCTTGTGAACACTTGTCTTGCTTGTTCTTACCCCTTTTCTTGACCATGTGCATGTAGAAAGTGCAAATAGTTACAAATGTGGCAATATGACATTGTGAAATATTAGCAGATGTTTTCCCCCACAGCTCTTTTTTTTTGTCCTGTGACCATCCCCATTCAGGTCATTGGATGGGAGTCCCCTGTTGCTTCAGAGGGACAGAACTAGAGGACAAAGGTAGTCCAACATTTTTGTTCTAAATTCAAGAGTCTTGATCCAGTTGTAAATCAGGAGAGATTTGCTGCTCCCCACCCCTCCCCCCAACATTGTACATTCTCTAAGCTGGAGTGGACTATGAGTGCAAGGAAAATAAGATAGGTAAGCATTGGTCTTTTCTAAAGAAAAGAATACCTCATCCATTCACTTAATCCACAGTGTGGGGTGTCTTAGTCTGTTCACACTTGGAGGCCAGGGTGTCCCAGGCTGCCAGCACTCTCGGGCCAGAGAACTATAACAAAATACCACAGAGTGGGGTGGCTTATAAACAGCAAAAATGTATCCCTCATAATCCTAGAGGCTGGAAATCCAAGGCCCTCTGTGTCTGATGGCATCCCTCATAGGCAGGGCCACAGGAAAGAGGTATGGGGCCTCCAGATTTCAGATGGGGAACTGACTCATCTCTTCTACTCTCAGAACACCTCAAGCTTGTGTAGAAATCTGGAGCTAATCCTAAATAAGGGCAGGTGAGATAGTACCCCAAATACTATTAATAATACCCATATCCATAGGTCCTTCATATGTGCCAGACACAGAACCACTATATTAGGCACTATGCTATGTACCCTTGCTACTTGATTTCACTTAATTTTCACAACAGCCACACGAGATAGATATTACTATTCCTGTTTTATAGATAAGAAAACCGGGGCCCAGAATAGTGAAGTCCTCATAATTTGCCCTCCAAAGTGGAAAAAGGCAGGAAACAAACCCAGGCTCTCCCCACTCCAAATGCTGTGGGTTGCCCAGCACACCTGGTCGCCTTCACTGCACTGACACGTGGGTGCTTTCACACAAGTGCAAAATAAGGACTGTCGGAGCATGGGGGAGGCTGAGTTCTGGGTCAGATGGATCCGGGGAGGCTCTGTGTGGAAAGTAGCACTTGTGCTGGGAAAACAAATTTTTTTTACTTTAAAGGAAGAAAGTGAAGGATTCCAAAGGAGTAGATGATTGTGCAACATAAAGCAATATATGCATTTAAAATGTTCATGAAATAAAGTTAAGTATACACTAGAAAAAAAGTTGACAAGTATAAATTGAAAACCGAGTGAAGAGTGAGAGAAATCTGGAGGGGTATTTGTTATAACTGCAACATCAGCACAGCCTGCTAGTATGGAAGAGGGCAGGGATGGGGAAGTAGGGCAGAAGGACGGTGGTGAGTTGTGCCGAATATTCCTGAGAGCTATTGATGTGTTTCCAAAGGGCCCATCTCCAGTGGTACTTGACCATTCGGTGAGGAGTAAACCACCCACTCCTGGGTTGTTGTATTGAGACAGTAGCACTTGGAGAAGGATCCAGGTAGAGAAGTGGACTTAGGAGCTACTTTATAAGGTAACAAGGCCAAAAAGGACTGCTAGGAGCTTTCTAAAAAGAAAAAAATACAAATGACAAGTGTTATGAATTCAATGCAGAAGAAAGAACAATGCTTCTGTACTTAAAGCTAGATTTTTAAGTAACAATATTTAGCACTGAAGACTAAGACAAGTTAGAAGAGGCAGACTATATAGTACATATAGGGTGGGGCAAACATAGGTTTACAGTTGTGAGTACGTGAAACAGTTTATTCTTGTATTACTCTTTATTAACTATTGTATTATTTTCCATAAGAACAACTATAACCTAATTTTGCCCCACCCTGTATATGCTCCTGTGTAGTGAAAACAGGCACTACTCAACCAACTACTTCCCTGGCCCCCACCTCTCAGAATCCCTGGAAAACACACTTTGTCTGGGACTGGTGATGCCACCTGGTGGCTAATTAAAAAAGTACAAGCAGTTCCACAAAAATTCAGAAAAATCTCCATTCTGCAAAGAGGCATAATCTATCCTATATAATAAAGAGCTAATATGGTAATGGTTGTGATGCCCTCACGCCATAATGACCGTTCAGCAGGAGGCTGCGTGTGCGGTGGGGCAGAGCCGCTGGGGCGGAGCTGCCAGGGAGGAAGCCCAGAGGCACCTGGAGGAGGCGGGACCATCTCGTGGCAGGGAGGGCCAGGGTGAGAGCCCGTAGCACCCCCCCTCACCAGTCCTTCGCCACCCACCGCTTGCACTCAGAGCGGCCTGCTCTCCTCCAGCACCATGATGGGGCGGAGCCACTGCATTGCTCCGGAAGCGGGGAGGTGCCTGGAGGAGGCGGGACCAGCCCGAGGCGACTTACAGGACCGAGGGCGGGGCTTGAATTGGCCAGAGAAGGCTGGAGGGGTTGGGGGCAGGGCCAGGTGCGCTCGAGCTCTGGGTGGAGAGGTTAGGGTGTCAAGGTGGGGCGACAGGCAGGTGGGCGGGGCGCATACGGGTGGGCGGGGCTGCTCAATTTCATGCGCTGGGCCTCTAGTGTATATATGAGGCTAAGTGACCATCCAACTATCCAACCAGCTGGTACAGATGATACGCAGTGACCACCAGGGGGCAGACACTCAACGCAGGCGCTCTGAGCTGCAGTGACTTGGCAGCGGCAGTTCTCGGGTGACGCACGCCTGAACCAGAGAGGAGGGAGCCCGATTCTTTGTGGGGCCTTAAGATTCCACCTTTGGCTGTGGCTTATGTTGTTGCTGGGGAACTGTGTTCAAAGAGCGTGTGACGTTAACGTTAAAGTTGTAAATACTTCATCACAAGTGAAATTAGTCAAGCACTCTGAAAGTGTTTTTACTGTTAATGTGGTATACAGGGAAATATTAGAATAAGTTTAATCAATTTTTCAGTCATTGTTTTTATCAATGTTGTTTTTATATTATGTTTTTGTTGTTTTTATTGTTTATTCATTAATCAATTTATGTTATTTTCATATACATTTTACTAATTTTCTTTCATCTCTGACACTTCCATTATAGAGAAAGGGTGAATAGCAATATTAAAATATTTATTCTAATTAATTTCCTTTCAGTGTGCACAAATCCATGCACCAGGCCACTAGTTAAAACAATAAGGCTTTAGAAAATATTTGGTTGAGACAGACCACTTAAAATGTATGCAACTTAATAACTATGCCACCAGCAAAAAAGAACCTAATAAAATAACAGTACAGTTAAAAAGAAAAGTTTAATACATGATAAATAAGTAATGAAATATAGGGATTTATCTTTAAAAAGTGAAGCTAGCTTGATGTAAATGGGTATAAGACAGATTGAGGCTACCGATTCATGGAGACAGAATTCAATAACTAAAGGTCAGGTAGAATTCCATCTCTAAGAAGAGGACATGGCTAGATCTAGACAAGAGAATAACGGGATGACTCATGGGTATTCAATACTGGACTGTATTCCTGTGTGGCTTGCTGTATTCAGCTGTCATTACTTAATGGACCAAAGTGGAACACATTTATGGAACAAGTCGTTGACCTATTGGTAAAATTGCGTATAACTGAACACAACCTTTGCCTTTTACTGACATAATTTCTTTATTAACCAATCACATAAGATAATTTGAATATCAGAAGCACCTGTTGTCATAGACCAGCTTGTAAGTCACTTCCCATTCCCTAACACTCAAAGGGATCTTGACCTACTAAGCATTCTGCATCCAATCCCTACTAATCCTCCCCACCCCATTCCCCTGCTCACATTTTTTCCCCCCAGTCTTTGAAATTTAATTCCACCTCAGGCAAGCTCTTTAGCACTCTTATTTAGCCGATATGAATCTCAATTCACAAAGCCAGATAATAGAGAAAAATGATTTTCTACAAATCAACTTACTTTCTCATGTCATGCTCCCAATTGACAGGAAATCCATCTCAGTCATTCTTGAAGCTTTTTTCTCCCTGCAAGGTTATGTGGCCTCATGCAGTGCCTTCTTTTGGGGGGCCCTCAGTCGTCTGTCCATGGTGATCTCTACAGAGGTGGCTATTGTCTGTCTCACACGGTCCTTTCAGAGCTGGCTATTATCTGCTCATTTTTGTGCTTCACATACAGAATGATGGGATCTCCTCCAACCCCAGCCAACCAGTCACCTTCCTAAGTCACCACTCCACTCCTCTGGGGCCTTGTCGCCTCCTTGGGGTGCTCCTTGGGACCCCCGCTCCTCCCCCACAGTTAGGGAACATCTCTTCTTCGTCCTTGGTACTCTGAATCCCTCTTGCTTCCCTAAGATACTTTATTTTACCCTCACCTCCTAACCTCCCTCTTATCAGTTACGAATATTTTAGTTGTAAGCAACAGAAAACATAGGTCCAACTGACTTAAAAATGTATACAGTTTTGCTTTCAATAACTGAACATCTAAACATGGGGCTGGTTTCAGGTTGGGATTTGTTTGGTCAGTCCAAAAAAAAAAAAAAAAAAACACAAAAGGATTTAAATATATCCCTATGTTCCAGCCCTATTCTAAGCACTGGAGGGAGATACAGGGGTGGGCAAGGGGTCCTCTGTCTGAGTCGAGTTGCCGTGGGTACAGAGACCACTGCCCCTTCAAACTCTGCTCAATTTGTCTACTTGTGAGTAAAGTAATGATTATTGCTGTCTTAAGTGACTAAGTTTTGGAGTGATTTGTTAAGCAGCAATGGTAACTGAAATACCACTTGTGAGCCCCAAAGAAATTCTAGCATTTATTAATAAAAGTAAGATTGATGTTGATGAGACACTTTTATCAAGGATAAGGAAAGGTATATGCTTTGAAGTTAGAAAATCATAATACTAACAACAGCAGCAACAATGTCTGTATCTACCAACTGCCTGTTTCCTCTCAGATCCCCATGAGCTCGTATCTGCTCTGCCCTGAATTCAGTGAACGGCCTTTCTCAGGCTCCTTGGCCTCTGGCTGCCAGATAGGTTTGGCCACCCCTCCCAGCCACCACTCCTTCTTATGCCTTTATTTCTGATCGTGGCAATGATTCCTCATTGTCCTACTATCGGCTGGACAGCCCCTCTCTCAAGGATGCCACTTTCTGCCTGGTAACCCCCACAGTGGTCCTGGCTCCCCCTGACAGCCTGCCCTGGCTCTGACAAGGTGTTTTTCTCCATTTGCTCCTGCAGGCCCAGGGATGGCACCATTTATCTCTGTTACTGACCTCTGGGTTGTCTCACCAGACTGCTTGGCTTCTTAGCTTTTCCAATATGAATTCCCTTGGTTATTTATCTTTGTTTGAAAGACTTAAAGTGGTTCCTATTTCCTTGCCAGACCTTGATTGAGTGAACCTATTCAGAAGCTACTATGAGCTCCATATTCCAGATGAGGCAACTAAGGCTCAGAGATGAAGCTGCCCGAGATAGTGCTGTTGATGTCCACGAGTAGTGGCGTGCAATCAGAAATTATTTTTTGAATTAAAAGTTTAAATATGATGGAAGTCACTGTTAGGGGACTCAAAGGGAGCTTCAGGGGGCTGGAAATATTCTGTTATTTGATCTGGGGCTGGATACATGGGTGCTCACTCTGAACACTCGCTGAGCTGTACGTGGAGTGGGGCACTTTTCAAGATACATTATTTCTTCTTTACTTTTAGACATTAGTATTCCAATTTCAATTCCAGTCTACGTTATAAGTAGTTTTGTGGAACAATTATGTGCTAGGTTTGGGGGCTATAACAAAACACAGACACAGTCCTTGTCCCGGGGGGAGCCCGTGGGGACGACCACAATGAAAAGCTATCACAACCTGGATGTGGGTCCTACCCAACAGGAAGTTCAGAATATGGAAGCTGATAAAGGAATTGAAACGAAGACCTGAAGGTTAAAGGTGGGAGGGTAAAGGTCTGATAGAGAGAAAGCACCAGGGGAAGGCTACTGAGGAGTGGGCAGAGCAAGGCAAGGAATGGCAGATCAAAAAAGGCCATGGTCAGGTAGAGCAGGCCAGCAAAGGCATATCAGAAATGAATTTTCTGGGAACAAAAATCTACATTCAGGGGGTCCCCCTTGGGATAGTGGGATGTCAGAAATATGTTTTTCCATGTGGAAGTGAGACAAGACCCTACTGATTTCCCCACTACTGCCACTGCCTCATTGGCAGAGGTTACAGCAAATCCAGGACAGGGTTGAAGTGAGAGGTGGGGAGTTATGGGCTCACTGTTATGCCTCTCCTCCTAAACATGTACTTTTTTTTTTTTTTTAATGTACCTGTCCAAGTTTCCCAACACCATTGCATTCTCTTGTCTCCTTTGTCAAATATTGAGCATAATGGCTTGGGTCGATTTCTGAGGTCTCTGTTCTATTCTATTGACCTATATGCCTGTTCTTGTGCCATTGCCAGGCTGTTTTGATTACAATGGCTTTGTAGTATAACTTGAAATCTGGCATTGTGATCCTTCCAACTTTGTCCTGCTTTCTCAAGATTGCTGCATCTTTTTGGGGTCTTTTTAGGTTCCATATAAATGTTTAGAGTATTTGTTCTAGATCTGTGAAATATGCTGTTGGTATTTTAATAGGGATTGCATTGAATCTATAGGTTGCTTTGGGTAGTATGGATATTTTAATGATTTTAATTCTACCAACCCATGAACACAGTATATTCTTCTACTTGTTTATATCTTCCTCTATCTCTCTTTTCAGCGTCCAATAGTTTTCTGAGTATAGAACTTTTACCTCCTTGGTTAAGTTTAGTCCTAAGTATCTTCATTTTTTGTTGTTGCAATGGTAAATGGGATTGTTCTTTTTAGTTAATTTTTCTAAGAATTCATTATTGGGGTATAAAAATGCCATTGATTTCTGGGTGTTAATTTTGTATCTTGCTACATTGCTGAATTCATTTATTAAATCTAGTAGTTTTTTGGTGAAGTCTTTAGGGTTTTCTATGTGTAATATCATGTCATCTGTGAATAATGACAGTTTTACTTGCTCCTTTCCAATTTGGATACCTTTTATGTTTTATTCTTGTCTGATCGCTGTGGCTAGGACTTCCAGTACTATGTTGAATAAGAGTGGTGAAAGTGGACATCCCTGTCTTGTTACTGTTCTTAGTTTGTGCCCATTGAGTATGATGTAGGTTTGTCAATATATGGCCTTTATTATGTTGAGATATGATCCCTCTATTCCCACTTTGCTGAGAGTTTTTATCAAAAATGGGTATAGATTTTTTCAAATGCTTTTTCTGCATCTTTTGATATGATCATGTGATTTTTGTCTTTCAGTTTGTTTATGTGATGTATCACATTTATTGATTTGTGAATATTGTACCAGCTTTGCATCCCTGGAATAAATCCCACTTGGTCATGGTATATGATCTTTTTAATATATTGCTGGATCCAATTTGCTAATATTTTGTTGAGGATTTTAGCATTTATGTTCACCAGGGATATTGACTTGTAATTCTCTTTCTTTGTAGTGTCTTTATTTGGTTTTGGAATTAGGTTAATACTGGCCTTGTAAAAAGAGCTTGGAAGTGTTCCTTCCTCTTGGAGTTTTTGGAATCGTTTGAGGAGGGTAGGTATTAAGCACGTTTGAAGAGGGCCCCCGTCTTCCCGTCCCAGCCTGGCTCTCTCCTTCTCCACCCCTTCTTAAAATAGAATGCCACCTCACAGCATTCCTGGAACTCATTTCTTCCTTGGAGCAAACACATGACATCTCCAGACTTGAAGATTATACAGATAGCAGACAAAGACAAGAATGTGAAAATAATGCCCAGTGCAACCAAGCCACAAAAAACTAGTTGAATCCAATTAAAGTGATGAAACAACATGGGGGATGAGGTGGATTGACTTAAACAGGAGCAAAGAATTCGGCAGTGGTGCAACTTAAACCCAGAAGGTGAGTTCAGCGCAACTAACCATTTCCATTGGAGAAGGTTTGGACCCAAAGCACCCAGTTGGAATAAGTGACTAATTTTTAAAATGGCACATGTGTCTATTTTTGGTGCTGGAAAAATAACCCTGGAATTCATATTCTGCTTTGGGCCAAAAATCTCTGGCAAGAAATCAATGCAACTTGCTTGGGACGGGAACATCAACTCATTTTGGGATGCTATAACTGTTCTCCCAGTCACACTGTTCTCTGTGTGCATATAGTTTAGCCTCGGGGAGATTTACAATTAAATATAGACAAATCTAGAGACCACATCCACAGTACTAACACTTTTGTGTTAAAGAACAACAACCTCTGTATATTTGGTATTCACTGTATTTATAATGTTTAAAATAATTGGGTGTATGAGACTACCTGAGAGATTAGCCTTCTGATTTCAACTTGAAATGTGTAATGGAGTAATTGACCTTAGATTTATAATTTGTTGCTGAAAGGTGTAAGAGGATTTTATGGGTTGCGAGCAGTATAATATTGGACTGTTTAAGAGATTCATTATATTTATAAATTTAATTTAGTTTGTAAGTACTTGAGAATGTTTTGCTTGTCATGGTAGGTGATGAATGTGCTTTAAAAAAGAAAATTGAATATGTTAAATTTATGAATGCAGTTTAAAACATTGAAGGGAAATTTCATTAAACTAAGCTTATAAATACAACTCGTTGAAGGGAGTTTAGTTTGTTCAACTTGAGAATATTAATCAAAGCCCCCTTATTAAAATGTACTAGACTTATTAATAGAATAATACAATTTGCATATTAACTTAAAGGCTTAAGGGAAAGTAGGCTTAACATTTTTTATCATTTTAAACATTTGAATATAAGTTTAAAAATAATATTTTCTGTACATATCACCAACCTTCCACCTCTGCTCTTCCTTGGACACCAAGATAAAAGAACAGCCAGCCTTTTCACTTTTTTCCCCAAGAACTTTTACTATGAGCAAGATGGGTGAAAAGGAAAAAAGACAGTTACAGTTCCTGGCCTCAGTGAAACCTCAAGAGTTCAGGAGAAGAAAATGGGGAGGGAAGGCGAGATGCTGAGCCCATGAGGCTGGTTTAGCTGGATCAGCTTTTCCTGCAGGGCCGTTTGTATATAGAAAACACACACTTGTTGTAGCCATCTATGCTAAGGGCTCCCTTAAATAACGTAACAACATTGTTTCTGACCATTTTCAGTTCAAATGTAACTTACTTCAGTTACATTATGAATCAAATAGACTTGGGGAACTAGCCTGGAAACTAACTGTTGACAAAATCGTTTTTTTTAGAACTTTGAAAACATGAAACAACTGGAATTTTGAAGTCAAATGTTGACCTCCACAAATGAGAGGAAATAGTCAAGAATATCCAGGGGGTGTTTTGTGAATTAGCTACAAATTGTAACCTGACAACCAAAGGGGTCCGGGCTGCCTGTCACTACGTGAGCCAATTAAGCAGAGACAGGGTTCAATCATATATAAGCATGTATTCCAATGATGCTGGCAGTATGGGAGAGCAGCATGTAATCCACAAAAATCTGCTCTATATCCCCCTCCCCCCATAAGCCAGTTGCTTACATTGGTTAGAAGGACAAAGATTACATGGGAAAGTAAGAATTACAGGAATGGGAAAGTAGGCACAAGATAATCATTACAGGTTACAAGTCATGTGGGCCAGGGGGCGAGGAGGACATGTGGGACCAGATTACAGGTAATAGGAGCTGGGGGTTGTAAAGAGTAGGTGCTTCTGGGACTAGGTTGGTTCAGCCACGAGGTTGTAAATCTTTCCATAATGACAGGCAGTTCTCGGGACAGGAGGATGGACTGCATTCTGACGTTAGCTCCCATGTCCCAGGGTGTACAACTCCCAGCCAGGTGAAAATGTGCTTTCTCTAATCAGAACAGAACCATCATGGTTAACAGAGCATGATTAATATTTCTTACTAGAGGGCCGATGCACGAGATTTGTGCATTCGGGGGGGTCCCTCAGCTTGTGAGCCCTCTCACAGTTGGGGAGCCCTTGGGGGATGCCTGAATGATGGCTTAGGCCCACTCCCCGGCATTTGGACTTCCTTAGTGCTGCCGCGGAAGCAGGAGAGGCTCCCGCCACCATCACTGCGCTGGCCAGCTGTGAGCCTGGCTTCTGGCTGAGTGGCGCTCTCCCTGTGGGAATGCACTGACCACCAGGGGGCAGATGCTCAATGCAGAAGCTGCCCCCTGGTGGTCAGTGCACATCATAGCAACCGGTTGTTCCACCGCTTGGTCGATTTGCATATTAGCCTTTTATTATATAGGACTAGAGGCCTAATGCACGAAGATTCATGCAAGAATGGGCCTTCCTTCCCCTGGCTGCCGGCACCGCCTTCCCTCCGGCCAGGAGCCGCCTTTCTGCATTTGCTCTGGCCTGGTGCCGCCTTTCCACCTTCCCACGCTGCCCAGAGGCCTGGAGCTGCTGGGGCGGTGCTGAACACCTGTGTCATCGCCCTACCCCTGGCCGCTCAGTGCCTGCATATGCAAATTAGCCTGCCATCTTTGTTGGGTTAATTTGCATACTCACTCCTGATTGGCTGGTGGGCATTGTGAAGGTACAGTCAATTTGCATCTTTCTCTTTTATTAGTATAGATACTTGTAGCTGGTCCCCAGTATTCTATTTCTGTCCCTAACAAAATGACTTTCCCTGAAAGAAAGTGATGTCTGCTTTTTTTTATAGCCCACTTTAGAGTCATGAGCCCCAGTGTAACGTTGCTGCTCTCATGATAGCTTTTACAGGATTAGAACTAATTTTAAAGGTTATTAATGAGTGTGACCAGGCGATATTGTGAAGCACTAACTACAGAATTCTCTCTCCTTACCTCCTCCCCAAAATCCTTTGAATTTCTTCATATTTACCAGGCAGTTCAGGCCTCAACCAGACTGGATCACTTCAACTGCCCCAAAGGGAAGGAGGCTCAGCAGGGCCAATGGAACACAGCCTTCACATTCTTGGGTTTTAGGAGAAAACAAAACACACAAGTAGACAAAAACCAAACAAACCAAAAACCCAAACAAGTTTTCAGGAGTAAGGTTAAAAAATTTGGGTATTTCCTGCTGAGTCAATTGTCACCTTCCCCTTCCCCAATAATGCAAAGATCCCATGGGAAGGGGGCTGTAGGTGGAGAGAGGAGAAAGTTGGGTTAAAAAAAACAACACAAAAAACAGTGTTGCCCTGGCCGGGTGGCTCAGTTGGAGCATTGTCCCGTACATCAAAAGGTTGCGGGTCTGATTCCCCATCAGGGCACATACCTAGGTTTTTGATTCAGTCTGGTTGATGTTTCTCTCCCTCTCTCCCATCTTCTCTCTAAAATCAATGGAAAATATCCTCCGGTGAGGATAAAAAAGAAAGAACTCAGAGTGATAGCCTCTGCTAGGGCCTCTGAGATTAGTTAAGAACATTGAGGGGAGGTATGATCGAACCTCTAGGTATACTTGGGGAGTTCAAGAAGAGGGAACTAGGATCTCCCTTCCTTCCTGAGCCCCTGGGAGGCAGAAGAAACCTCTTAGAACTGCACTGTCTAATATGGTAGCCACTAGCACATGCAGCTGTTAAGCCCTGGAAAAATGCCTAAGCCGCATTGAGATGTGTCTATGTGTAAAACACACCAGTTTTTAACATCTTAGTCTACAAAAGAAGGTAAGAATATCTCACTAATAACTTTTATATTGACTGCATGTCAAAATGATAATATTTTGGATGTACTGGATCCAATAAAATACATTATTAGAATTCATTTCACCTTCAGTCAGGTGATCAAAGTTCGACATCTACAGCCTTAGATCTTGTTGATAGTATGTATCCTTGATGTGATGTGATACAAATGACACTTTACCTCTGTGATTTTCCTCACAAACACCAGTAACCCCAATTTAATAATGAGAAAATGTTAGACAAATTCTGGTACCAGATGAGCAATCCTCAAAACTCTCAAGGTCATCAAAAACAAGAAGTGTCTGAGAAACTGTCTCAGCCAACAGGGGCCCAAAAAGATATCACAACTAAACATAATGTGATTTCCTGGATTGGAGTCTGGAACAGAAAAAGGACATTAGGTAAAAACTAAGGAAATCTGCCCGGCTGATGTAGCTCAGTGGTTGAGTGTTGACCTATGAACCAGGAGGTCATGGTTCAGTTCCTGGTCAGAGCACATGCCAGGATTGTGGGTTTGATCACCAGTAGGGGGCATGCAGGAGGCAGTGATCAGTGACTCTCATCATTGATGTTTCTATCTCTCCCACTCCCTTCCTCTCTGAAATCAATTATATATATAGATAGCTATAGATAGATATAATTTAAACAAAAACAAAAAACTAAGGAACTTTTTGGATTTTAGTTGATAATAATGTGTCAATATTGGTTCATTATTTGTAACAATACATCCTACTAATATAAGACAGTGATATAATAAGGGAAAATGGGTGTGTCTGTGGAGATATCTAGGTACTCTGTACTATCTGGTTACTTTTTCTGTAAATCTAAAACTATTCTAAAAATTATGTCTATAAAAAAATAGTCAGGAGACTGGTAACATAAGAGAAGCAGGATTGGGTTGAGATTGGGCCAGGACTCATGAAAAACCCTCTGAGGTAGCCAGCAAAGTCCTATTTCTTACCCTGGGTAGTGGTGACACAGGTGCTCACCTTATAATAACTCATGAAGTGGTACTTTTGTCCTATGTGGTTTTTAGTATCTACAGTCTTATTATTCTGACAATATAAAAGTTGAAAACAAGTAAGCCAAACATTAACTTCACCTGTTTCTTTTACCTTTTTAAAAAAGAAATGTGGCTCCTCAAAATTTTTGAATTACATCTGTGACTCACATTATATTTTTACTAGAGGCCCGATGCATGAAGATTTGTGCAAGAGTAGGCTTTCCTTCCCCTGGCTGCCGGCACTGCCTTCGCTCTGGCCAGAGCCGCCTTCTGCCTCTCGCCTTGTCACGTCAATTTGCATGTTCACTCCTTATTGGCTGTGAGTGCTGCCATCTTTGTTGTGGAATTACAGTCAATTTGCATATTCCATCTTCATTAGATAGGATTAGAGAGCTCTTCCTTAGAAGCTCCCAGGGTCAGGATATTGTTGCATTGTGCCTTTGCATGAGCCTGTCATGCAAGATGCTTGTCAGGGTCCTGAAGGGCAGTGAGTCACTGAAATTACAGGGACTGTATGATTTTTTTTGTGCCCGCTTGCCAATAAATGCTTGCTCGTGTTGCTTTCATAGTATGATACCACCTGGGAGTGAGGTTGTACAGAGAGACATATTAGTCTAATCATGGGACACCCCTGGTCCTTACCAAAGGAGCCTGGCAATGATAGGACACACAAGTGAATTTGGGTAGGTTTGCAAGAAAGAACAAGCACAATATCCAAAGTGTCCATGAAGAGGAGAGAGAGAGAGAGAGAGAGAGAGAGAGAGAGAGAGAGAGAGAGAGAGAGAGAGAGAGAGAGAGAAGAAAAATTCTCAGTTCCGGTGAGAGGTAACTACAGAAAGCAGCCTAGGCGAGGCCACCTGGGACATGGCTGCCTCAACAGAAGCCAGCCTGGAAGAATGCCCGTGCCCAAAGTTCAGCTGAGATTTACCTTTCTAACCAATAATCAGTGCAGGGCCAAGGACAGTTGCAAATCAGACAGTTCCCTGCCTTGCTTCCAAGCTGCCTGGAATTTAGATCAGTCCTGGGGAAAAGGGACTAAAAAAAGAAGAGGGGGAAAATAAAAAATCAACGGAGTTTAAACCTAAGGTGCCCAAGAAAAACTGAAAACTTCCAGACTAAGATTTCTGCCCTCAGGCAGATTGGGAGCTCAGCTAAACAAAGTTGGGCTATTCAGAAATATATTTGATATCTGTTTGTTTGTTTTTTAAACATCGGAGTTTTGTGACTTAAGAAATTTATACTGGCCCGGCCAGCATGGCTCGGTGGTTGAGCATTGACCTATGAACCAGGAGGTCACGGTTTGATTCCTGGTCAGGGCACGAGCCTGGATTGTGGGCTTGATCCCCGGTGGGGGCCATGTAGGAGGCAGCTGATCAATGATTCTCTCTTATCATTGAGGTTTCTCTCTTTCCCTCTCCATTCCTCTCTGAAATCAATGAAAAAAAAATTTTTTTAAAAAAGAAACTTATACCTAATACATAGGCCAATAAGCAACAGCTTTCTAGTTTATCTAGAAGATACAAACACTTGTTCCTATTGGTTGTGATCACCAAATACCCAAGGGCTGAGTGTTATAATCAGGTTGAAAGCTGAACATTACCACCAGAGAATGGATTTTTGGCGGACAAAAATGTGGCAGATCATTGGGGAAACAGCCTTAATTATACCCCTCCCTGAATTCATGCTTATTTAATAGTGAGGATACAATTTTTTAAAGCAATTTCATACAAATAAGAGCTCTATGCACTATTTAAAGAAGAGGCTATTTTCTCAAGCAGACAAAATTATTGCCATCGCTCTCATTTTTTTATTCCTAATATTTCTACATATACTTGCTGCCTCACACCATCACTTGAGGAAAAAAAATCTGTTCTCAAATCTTGTCCAGAAATGCAGCCATAGACCAATTTAATTGGCTTCCAAGGTAACACAATTCCCAGCATTTTTATCTGCAACTCGGGTTTGTGGCACACACACCAATTCTAGCACCTTCCGTGGCTGAGAATGATAAGAGCATCTTTACAGATAAATACTTGTTCTCTTTAGGAACATTGCTTTCGGTACTTCTTCAGCAAGTTCTGGCATATGAACCACTTTCTCTGCAGGCGACCTTTGGCGGCTAGTAAGCCCTGCTATATTGGTATTTCAGTCTGCAAAGTGCTGCATTAAAGACTTTCTCTTGTTCAAGCTGCCTTTTAGGACGGTAATCGCTGCTATTTCATCTTATTTGAACATCTTGTATAAGTACATGGCAAGGCAATCCCAAAGTCCTTTGTCTGCCTTGTGGTTTGCCTCTGCTTAAAGAGAAATGTGAAAGTAGCCTGCTATCTTTCTGTTTAAAGTGGGGAATTCTGCTTCATTAGGCTGCATGCTAATTACTTTCAGAAAACACAACTGAAGACTCATGGTCCAAAGGGAATGAAAAACTAAAAGCCAAATACAGTTTGAGGGGTTATTTTATTTAATGTTATGAATCCTACAACACCAAACAGTTTGACGAAGATTAGAGTTATGACATAATCTTATCTCTACTCTTCTGCCTTGTGTTATTTAAATTTTTATAAAGCTTTGTGGATTCAAAAAAGATATGTTCTTCCTAAAGTTTCCTGGTTAATGCTGACTCTATTTGTAATTAGAAATTTCTTAATATATTTTTCATAACAGGAACAGTTTTCACAATCCTCATTCATTCTGTTTTATTTTGTTTTATTAAATTTATTGTGGTGACATTGGTTAACAAGATTACATAAGTTTCAAATGTATGGTATTATAACACATTATCTGTCATTGTGTGCTCACAACCAAAGTTTAGTCTCTTCCCATCACCATATACTTGACCCTCTTTACCCTCTCTCATTAATTATTCTAACATTTTACTCTTGCAACTAAAAATACACAGACTTTAACTGAGTGATAGGAATTCAAAATCCAAAGCACACAAATATGTTGTGGGTTTTGTTTGTTTGTTTTTTGCTGTGTTACATTTAAATGCTTACCTAATTTGAAAGCACCTACTCAGATATTAATAATGACTCTAAGTGATATGTCTTATTTTATTATTGACATTGTTATGCTCATTAGATTTAATGGTAACTATGCAGTTACTTGCATATTTATCGTGCAAGTTCAGGGAGGCCAGAAATGACATTAAAGTTGGCGTTCTACTACTCATTATTGGGCCCAAATGCCAAAAATAGATTTGGGCCCAATATTGTGGCTAAAGCCAAGCTTTGCTACATCCTTCCTTCATAGGAAACAGTGATTGAAATGAAGTACAGGCACTTATGCAAGAAGCAAAGAGTAGCTACCATTAGAAATGGCAGCTAAAATAGGCAGAAACAACTTATTGTTCAAATTAACTCGGAATGTAGAGTTAGGCCAGGAATAGCATTTGGCTATAGGTCATTGCTGTCAATTAAGGGTAATCTTAAATTAGACTGTTCCTTTATGAAAAGCCTGCTAAATAACTGGTTTGGCTCAGTGGATAAAGTGTTGGCCTGCAGACTGAAGGGTCCCGGGTTCAATTCCCATCAAGGGCACATGCCAGGGCTGTGGGCTTGAATCCCCAGTAGGGGGCATGCAGGAGGCAGCCGTTCAATGATTTAAAAAAAAAAAAAAAATCACACCCCTGCTAAGCATTTTCCATGTGCAGCCCAGATATCTGCTAGCTTGATAGGCCCAGCCTGTCCCTACTCCTCTCGGTGACCTTAGTCATTTCCAGAAGGCACCCAAATGTGTCACTCACGTCTTCCTTCTGTCAATTGGTATATGCTTGGGGACACTGTCTATGCAATGGCTTGGAGAAGGCCCACCAGAGAGCATGAGAGAAAGAGGGAGAAGGTTAGTTAAGGGCAGTTTGGAAAGCATCCTGTATGTTAAAGTCAGGACTATGGACACTTCCTGGAGTTCAAGGGAATTAAACGAGGCTGTTAAGCAGGGGACTGAGCTGATGTATATTTCAAGAGAAGAGACATCTCTGGCGGCAGGGAGGAGGTTGACTGGATAGGCATGAAGACCACTCTAGGCAAATAATAATGAGGTAGGTAGGAGTGAAATAGAGAAAAGGGAGCACTTTTAAAAAAGTAATGGGAATATGGGACTCCTGTCTCTCACCAAATACAGCCCTTCAGAGCCAGAGCGGGGGTCATGGGGGTTAGGAAGTAGTGATTGGACATGGGGCCTACTATGCCCAGTTAATGGATGAGGGCTGTGTAATCCATCCCAGGATCTTTATCGGAATAGGATAAAAGTAAGCTGAGATCTGGGGGAGAGAGGCGGTGGTGGGAGGTGGGGTGTATGTCATACTGACTGGATGTGAGTCACATACTGACCGGATGTGAGTCGATTCACTGTTGCCTTCCTGGTGGGTCTGATCAATGTTTGATATTCTGGGATAGCAATTTCCAACCCGTGTGCCACAAGAATTTTTAAAGCATGCAATACGTGACTATTGAGTCAGGGCACTGACCTCTTTTCCCTTAGATTGTCAAGTAAAAAAACGACAGATGCCAACACAAGAGCCATCTGATGTGAAGGAATCAAAAGTTTACCTATTTTTTAGCCCTAACTGGTTTGACTCAGTGGATAGAGCATCGGCCTGCGGACTTGAGGGTCCCAGGTTTGATTCTGGTCAAGGGCATGTACCTTGGTTGCGGGCACATACCCAGTAGGGGGTGTGCAAGAGGCAGCTGATCGATGTTTCTCTCTCATTGATGTTTCTGACTCTCTATCCCTCTCCTTTCCTCTCTGTAAAAAAATCAATAAAGTATATTAAAAAAAAAAAGTTTACCTATTTTTTAAATCAGATCAGCAAAAATAAATATGCTTTTTGGCGTGCCACAGAATTTAGTAATTAGTTTATGTGTGCCATGAGATGACAAAGGTTGCAAATCGCTTTTCTAGGAGAAGGTCAATTTGTTTTCCCCTCTCCAATGTACCTTTGGTTCCAGAAGCTTCTCCCAGGTAGCCACACAGCTTGTTTCTTATTCCCTTCGGGCTCCTGCTGAAGGTAGGGAGGAAAACAGTGATGAAAGCTAAAAGGTTGAAATAATAAACCCAAATTACTCTTTTGTTTAGTGTTTGTGGGAAACAACAAAAAAAATGGGATCAAATCTCTTTGTTTTAAAATGTTAGTTTTATTATTTCTGCTATTGAGCCTTTATCATTATACTAGAGGCCTGGTGCACAAAATTTGGGCTCTGCGGGGGGGGGGGGCAGTCCCTCAGCCCGGCCTGCACCCTCTCGCAGTCCAGGAGCCCTTGGGGGATATCTGACTGACAGCTTAGGCCCGCTTCCCCTGGGGAGCAGGCCTTAGCTGTCAGTTGGACAACCTTAGCACTGCCACAGAGGCAGGTGAGGCTCCTGCCACTGCCGCTGCACTCGCCAGCAGTGAACCTGGCTTCTGGCTGAGTGGTGCTCCCTCTGTGGGAGCATACTGACCACCAGGGGGCAGCTCCTGCATTGAACGTCTGCCCCCTGGTGGTCAGTGCATGTCATAGCAACTGGTCATTCCACCATTCGGTCGATTTGCATATTAGTCTTTTATTATATAGGTCTAGAGGTCTGGTGCATGAAATTTGTGCACGGGTTGGGTCCCTAGGCCTGGCCAGCAATCAGGGCCGATCTGTGGGGTGACCAGCAGGGCAATTGGGGGGCTCTCACTGGCACCTGCCTTGGCCGGCCTGGTGCCATCCGCTTGCTGGCTGCTGCCAGTCACCTCCCTCTGCAGGAGGTGACCGGTGGGGCGATGGGGGGGGGGGGGCAGTGCCCCGGCTCACCGCCTGGCCCCACCCCCCGATCTTCCCACCACCACTGTTGGTCGTCTCCCTCTGCGGGGCAATCAGGGGGGCCCCCACTGGCACCTGCCTTGGCTGGCCTGGGGCCTGCAGGCCGGGGGCAGCTCCTGCATTAAGTGTCTGCCCCCTGGTGGTCAGTGTGTGTCATAGCGACTGGTCATTCCACCAGTCATTCTGCTGTTCGGTTGATTTGCATATTAGGCTTTTATTATATAAGATTTCATGTGTTCTGTAAGACTTTTTTTTTTATTGTATCACTAGAGGCCCGGTGCACGAAATTCGTGCACGGAGGGGGGTTGTCCCTCAGCCCAGCCTGTACCCTCTCCAATATGGGACCCCTTGAGGGATGTCCAACTGCCCGGTGGGATCGGGCCTAAATGGGCAGTCGGACATCCCTCTCACAATCCAGGACTGCTGGCTCCCAACTGCTTGCCTGCCTGCCTTCCTGATTGCCCCTAACCGCTTCTGCCTGCCAGCTTGATCATCCCCTAACCACTCTGCTGCCAGCCTGTTTGCCCCCAACTTCCCTCCTCTGCCGGCCTGGTCACCCCTAACTGCCCTCTCCTGCAGGGTTGATCACCTCCAACTGCCCTCCCTTGCAGGCCTGGTCCCTCTCAACTGCCCTCCCTTGCAGGCTGGGTGCCTCCCAACTGCCCTCTCCTGCTGGCCATCTTGTGGTGGCTATCTTGTGTCCACATGGGGGCAGCTATATTGTGTATTGCAGTGATGATCAATCTGCATATTACTCTTTTATTAGATAGGATAGAGTCCTGGTACAGGGGTGGGGGCCAGCTGGTTTGCCCTGAAGGGTGTCCCGGATCAGGTGGGGGTTCCCTTGGGGCGTGGGGCAGCCTGAGCGAGGGGCCTGTGGTGGTTTGCAGGCCGGCCACGCCCTCTGGCAACCCAAGCAGAGGCCCTGGTATCTGGAATTTATTTTCCTTCTACAATTGAAACTTTGTAGCCTGGAGCGGAGCCAAGCCTGGGGCTCCCATTTGTGTTGGGGTTATAATTGAAACTTTGTTGCCTTAAGTGGGTGGGCCTGGCCAGGGTGTGCGGAAAGCTTTGCTTCCCCTGTTGCCGGCGGCAACCCTGGCCTGCTTTCTCAAGCTCCATTCTGCCGCCATTTGTTTGAATTTGTTTACCTTCTATAATTGAAACTTTGTAGCTTGAGTGGAGGCTTAGGCCTGGCAAGGGCAGGCGGAAAGCTTGGCTTCCTCTGTTACCTAGGAAACCTTGCTTTCTGTGGCTGTAGCCATCTTGGTTTGGGTTAATTTGCATACTCACTCTGATTGGATGGTGGGCATGGCTTGTGGGCATGGCTTGTGGGCGTGTCGGAGGTATGGTCAATTTGCATATTTGTCTATTATTAGGTAGGATACCTCCTTTCAAGCCTCTGTTTTCATCCCATTGGGTGACTCTGAAACTTGGTGATCTAGTCTACTCTTGCTAAGTTATGTGAAATAACAAACGACCCCCATTACTCCGTGGCTTACAACCACAAAGGTTTACTTCTTCTTTATCTTACATGTTATTCAGTGGTTGGCTCTGCTCTACATCTTCATTCTGGGACCTAGGTGGAGGAGGAGCCCATACCTGGGACGGGCTGTTTAGTATCAGAGGCAAAAGAACCGTGTGTAACTACCTGGAAGCATTCAGAGCTTCTGCTTGGATAAGGCACGCAATTCTTCCACGCGCCTGTGTCGGGCAAAGCAAACCGTTTGGCCAAGCCTGAGGTCAGTGGGGTGGGGAGTATAATCACATCACAGGAGAGGGAGCACAGAATGCTGGGGAACAATAATACAATCTACAACACCTGCCTTTTTGTTCTCTTTGAATATCTCCACATAGAATATCTAAACAAGATCTTTCAGTAACTAATTCAGAGCTGCCCCTGCCTGGTCCCAATTATATGATTCATCCAGTTCAAAATAGCTGAGCTGGGCGATGTTCATGCTTTGGTTATATATGTTCTTGTACATTTTGCATGTAGTTTTGTCTCATCTCAACCATTAGACTGAAGATGATTAAGAGTCTGCTGAAGACAGTGAAAAAGACACATAAATACCTATCTTGTTTTGCTTACTGTTTAAGGGATTTAAAAAAAACCCACTCTCTGAATATCATGCGTGAACCAGAGGTCCCTGCTAATTTTGCAGTTGCCTATTAACACATCTGTCTGCACTAGTCTGCACTCTGAGGTCGGGTTGGGTTGCATCTATTTTGTTCGCTATTGTGTCCCAGTGACTAGCACAGCCATTGTCATATAATAATCCTTCGATAAAAATGTGTGAAATGAATAAACCAACTAAACTGAAATGAGAATACAAGGCTAGGGTCCCAAATAGGATGAATAAGATCAAGTTAGTAAAAGGTAAGCTATGGCCTTTAGAAGCTGGTGATAAAATGGAGATACTATTTATACTAAACTAACAAAGTCTTTGGGGATCGTCTGCCTGTTTTGTGTTAAGTCTAATGTACAACAAAGAACCTGGATAAGTAAATGGAAGCTAGCTTTCAAGTCGGTGGGAGTGAACTGGTTTTTTTGCCCTTTTTCGTTCAAGGGTCCACAGCTAGAGCCCGTCAGGCTGGTAATGATGATTTCTATAGTATGTCACCCCCCTACCCACCCCCACCCCGAGAACAGCATCATGTGAGAGCCTCCTAAAGGTAGAGAACTGGATGAATGAATGGTGCTGGCTGCAAGAGAGTGTGTCATGGCTGGCGTCTTCTGTTGGCAACCAGCCTCCCTGTATACCCAGAGCCACCAGCAGATGTCCTGCCTGGTCTCTGTGGTGAGCCTGCTCTCTGCTTTCTGTTAACTGCTTTCCTCACACAACGGTTTTCCCACATGCCGGGCTTCGTACCCTGCAGGGCACATTTTCTCTGTCATCTCCCATGATCCAGGACAGCTATGATGTGCTTAGTTATTTATTCCTGCAATAAAGGTTTGTCATGTGCTTACTCTGTGCCCCGTACTGAGACACCAGTGGTGAGCAAAACAAACACAGTCCCTGCCCTCTGGAAGAATTCTGTTGGGGAGGACTGTTAATTCAATGAATAACCTCCTAAAATTAGGATTTGGGTTATGCTGGTCAAAGTTCATGGTACTAGGAGGGCCAGTGAAAGAAAATGGACCAAATGTAGCCTAAGGAAGCAAGGTTTCTACTTGTTTTGAAAGATGGCTGTGTTAAGTAGACCAAGAACCACAGAGAGAGCCTGTAATTCACCTTAAGTGAATCTTTGTTCTTTTAATGAAAAGAGAGACCAGAAAGTCTCTTGTTAAACGCATGGCGTGTGGGGCTATGCTTCGTGGGGTCAAATCCTCACTGCCATTTATTAGCTGTGGTCTAGTTTTCTCATCTGTAGAGTCAGAAAAGTAACAGTACATACTTACTTCATGGGTTATTGTCAGGATTTAATGAATTAATTCATGTAAGTGTCTGGTATAAAGTGAGCCCTTATTGTTATTTACTGGAATATTCAGCAATATCTATTGCACCTCAGTTATTTTTCAGATTCAAATATTCTCTGTGAATTAAAACCATGCCAACTCAATGGGCTCTAAGCTGCTAAGCTTTTTTCTGAAGCAGAGCCACCTTTGACTTTGATTGTTGTGCCTGGGTCTTGTGCAGATGGCACATGAGAATTTGGTCAAGTTTCACATGACAGTGGGCGATGTACTGCTCTAAGCCACATAATACAGTTTGAGTTGAATAATGTGTAGTAGTCCCCCTAATCTGTGGTTTCGCTTTCCATGGTTTCAGTTACCCTCGGGCAACTGCGGTTCGAAAATATTAAATGGAAAGTTCCAGAAGTAAACAATTCATAAGTTTTAAATTGTATGCTGCTTTGAGTAGCATGAAAGACGCCATGCCATCCAGCTCCTTCCCACCTGGGATGGAATCATCCCTTCGTCCAGTGTCTCCACACTGTGTCGGCGCCCTCCCCTTAGTCCCTCAGTAGCCACCTTGGTTACCAGATTGATTGTTGTGGTATCTCAGTGCTTGTGTTCAAGTAACCCTTATTTTCCTGTTATAATTGTTCTATTTTATTGTCATTGTTGTTAATTTCTTCACTATGCCTACTTTATAAATTAAACTGTACCATAGGTATGTATGTATAGGGAAAAACATAGTATATATAGGGTTTGGTGCTATCCACGGTTTCAGGTATCCACTAGGGGTCTTGGAATATATCCTCTTGGGGATATGGGGGGACTATCATAATGTTTTTTTCTTAATCCCATAAGAGACCCCATAGATAACATGACCACACTGATAGGAATAGATACCTTGAATCTTAAGAAAGCAAATCACAGACTCATTTCAAGGCTGACACACAGATCTTTGTAGTGTCTTAGATTCACTCCGTTTTAATTGTACCTTTTCCTCTCACTTGACAACATAATCCCTTCGGTCTCAGGGCTGCGCAGCATCTTAAGTCATAGAACTCTCCTTCGCTGTTTAATGAGGATCTTTGTGATTAGATTTTGGGGAGGGCTTTGAAGTTGTTTTTTCCATAAAAGAAGCACTGAAAAAGATGTACAGGGCGTAATTAAATGGTCTCAAGTTGCTGTAGAGAGTAGAAGCAAAAAACTGCATAATAAACAAATAGACCTGACAGAAAACTCTGAAAAAAAGAGCACACCTTTTAAGTTATTTTTTGTTTTTGTAAATTATACTATACTCCAGAATGGCAGCCAAATAGTTTTAGTTTTCTAACTGCCCATTATCATCCCCCTTTGTCAATCTTTTTGATTTTCAAAGTATTCCAGAATTTTCTTTATAGCTATTAAACACACACACACACACACACACACACACACACACACACACCATAGGTTTGATACCAACTTTATTTACATCTACATACAGATATATAGAAAAAATACTCGACCACATTACTCATGGTTCTCGTCGGGTTCTGGGATTAAGTGAAGCCTTTCTTTTTGTTGTTATAGTTTTTCCAGTTACAATTTTAGTTTTGTAATAAAAATCTGTGGTGTTGGTTTTCTAAGTGGATTGATAAAATAGTTCTTAGTCCTAAGCAATCTCAGCTATAATAATAAAAAGGTAATATGCTAATTAGACTGGACATCCTTCTTGAGGAAGCCGGGCCGGAGGGAAGCCCAAGTTCTGGGTGCTAGAGGGAAGCTGGTGCTGGCAGCTGGGGGAAGGAAGGCCTACTCTTGCACAGATTTCATGCATCGGGCCTCTAGTTTGAATATAATTCAAAACAAAGCCAATCAAAAGGTTAGTTGGCAAAAGAAATACTAGTTTTTATTGGAAAATTCCGCAGTTCCAATATGCTTTGCTTGACAAGGGTGAACTTAACATATCTACTACTGGCCTTTATATGCTTCTTAAAGGTCTTACCCCTGGGTTGATTCGTTAGTGAGACCCAGTTGAAATTTCTCTGGTAAAAGAGAATTCCACTGCTCAGCAGGCTAGCTTCAGACTGGATACATTAACTACCTATCCCCAACCCAGCCAAAGAGTCAATAAAAGATGGTGGAATAAGACAAGTCATAAATTTGACTTCTATTTCCAAAATCACTTCCATTCTGGGCTGACCTCACATTGGCGGTCTGGTTTGATTACAAGGTCATTTCTCCATATGTTGTACTCAGCAGTTTGAAAGGTACAATGTGTTGGTTAAAATCTGATCCTTGGGGTAAATTTGCTCATTTTACAAGCAGCTCCTCAATTTGACATAATTCAATCCAGTGGGAACCCAACGTCCTAACCCTCAGAGTTGTCCCACCCTGTTGTCTGGAGACTCACAGCCTGCTTGGAGCCCTGCTATTGGTGCTGGGGCTCAGCTCCCCACGACCTCATTGCCACTCAAACCTTTAATAACAATCTACAAGGAAGTCTTTGTGCTCTAAAATGAGCTCTCATGTGTGTGTGTGGGGGGGAAACACTCAACCTAAAGAAATGATTGAAATATGTTTTCTTAGCCGCAGAATAGTCATTTTCATAATAATAGCATTATTTCCATTACTCAGAACTTTAAAACCACTTTTAAAAGCAACAGATCTCATTGAGTTTAATTCCAGAGTTGAAAAAGGACCAGGTACACTAGGGATTTTATCTAGAAAATGAAGAAGAGATGGAGGCCCAAAGAAAACCAATTGGATTAGCCCCAAGTCACATGGGTAGCTCCTAACAAAACAGGGATAAAAACCTTAGGTCTTCTGTTAGCCAACCCTTTTCACTGCCTCATTCTGCCCTTTTAATCCCCTTATCAATGCTGGCTGAGGGACTTTTGCATTCCCTGTTATTAATAACTAGAGAACCAGTGCACGAAATTCGTGCGCGGGTATGGTCTCTAGGTCTGGCCTGTGATCAGGGCCATCTTCCCCAGCTGTCCACAGCTGGCCCCACCCCCCACCACCACCCACCCCTGGTTCTCCATTCGCCATCGGGTGATTGGTGCCTGATGGCTGGGGGAAGGGACCAAGAGGTTGGCTGTTCCCGCCCGCTTGCTGGCCCCGCCCCCACCACGAGTGGCCATCAGGAGATCGGAACCTGCCAGCCTGGGAAAGAGACCAAGAGGTGGTCAGTGCGCCTCATAGTGACTGGTCCAGCAGTCGTTCTGGTCTTTCTGCCGTTAGGGTCAATTTGCATATTACCCTTTTATTATATAGATAGAGGCCTGGTGCATGGGTGGGGGCTGGCTGGCCTTCCCTGAAGGGGGCCCTGGATTGGGTTGGGGGGTCCCTGCTGGGGGCCAGGGCTGGCCGGGGCTAGGGGCTGTGGGGTTTGCAGGCTGGCCCCACCCCCAATTGGGGTGGGGGTCCCTGCTGGGTGGTGGGGCCAGCCTGGGCGAGGGGCTGCCAGGGGTTTGCAAGCCAGTCACACCCCCAATCGGGGTGGGGGCCCCCCACTGAGGGGTGGAGTCAGCCTGGTGAGGGGCTGCGGGCAGTTTGCAGGCCGGCCACACCCCTGGCTTTGTCAGGAAGGATGTCCGGAATGACGTCTGGAAGACGTCTGGTCTATCCAGTCTAATTAGCATATTACCCTTTTATTAGTATAGATCTGTGGTCGGCAAACTGCGGCTCGCGAGCCACATGCGGCTCTTTGGCCCCTTGAGTGTGGCTCTTCCACAAAATACCACGGCCTGGGCGAGTCTATTTTGAAGAAGTGGCGTTAGAAGTTTAAGTTTAAAAAATTTGGCTCTCAAAAGAAATTTCGATCGTTGTACTGTTGATATTTGGCTCTGTTGACTAATGAGTTTGCCGACCACTGGTATAGATGATCACTACCATTTATTGAGTCCTATCTGGTGCCTGCTGCTGTATATCACACTCAATCTTGACAACAACCTGGTGAATTAAGTCCTGTTATTATCCCATTTTATAGCTGATAAAATTGAGTCCCAGAGTGAATAAGTAACTGACCCAGCATTTTAAATGACAGTGAGTACAAGGCAGAACTGGGATCTAAATCAAGTTCTTTCTGACCTCAGAACCCAAGCTTTTAACTATTTAGCACGGTGGTTGGACTTCTCAGAACCTTCTTTTCTTGGCCAAAGACATAATGGAGGCTTTTTTCTAAGTCTGGAGTGATAGTTGTTAAAGACAACATTTAACAAGCCAGGGGTGGCTGGGCTAAGGCCTCTTGTCTGGGAAAGACAAGAATGCGGAACCCACATGGACCCGCCCGCGGGATCCAGGCGGCATAGCACATCGTAAATCCCCTCTTACACATGCCTCACCACTGGCTCAAAGTGGGTTTGGAGTGTATTTGGTTTGTTTTTAAAGAGAGTGTGAGCTAAAGGCTGTCATTTAAAATTGCCCAGAACCCAGTCATAAGAACAGGTGGGCCGAGATTGAAAACAGTGTAAACGAGAGGCTTAAGTCCCCAGAGCAAACACTGTGGAGTGATTATTTTGTTTGAGAACAGGGTGATCCTGGGGGCATTTTAAAGCAGGGATTCGAAAGAAGAAAACAACAGCCGGGGCCATGGGCTCGTGGGGGCCGCGGCTGCTGTGGCGGCGGCCGCGGACTCCGCGCAGCGGCTCTCGGTGAAGAAAGAAACCATCTTTCTGCAGGAGGGGCTCACCCGCGCCACCGACCTGGCTGAGCTGCGCACTGAGATCCTCGGGGCCCCGGACGCCGCCAACACCAATTTGGAGGATTCTTAAGAGATCTCATCTTACTTTCAAGTCCTCTAGCCATTTTGACGGAGGAGAATCAAGAGGATGGCTGGGCCGCGCGCAGCGGTTTCAGGGGCGCGACTGGAGGACGGAGCGTCTGCAGCCCAGAACTACAGGAGAGATTTACAGCTAAGAGGGAAGAGGAAACCAGCGAAATCGGAGGGGACAAGGTGCGGAGGCGCGTGGCTCAGGCTGGTGGCGGGGGAAAGGGGCTTTTGTTCCAAACTTAGGGGAGATTAGCTCTCCATCACCCTGAAATTCAGCTTCTGGGGACCCGCGGGAGACCCAGATGCCTGCGGGGAGAGGCGGGACTCTTGCGGAGGTGCGCCCAGCAATCAGTGTTTGCTGCGCTAGAGCGCGGAACGAGGGGACTTAGAAACTTGGAAGGCAGAAGGAGCAGATTCGCAGCCATTGTGGCTCGCCGCACCACGGCCTGTTGGCGCCCTGAGACCCCGCCCCACCCTGAGACCCGTCCCGCCCTGAGACCCGCCCCGCCCTTGGACCCGCCCCGCACGTTTTGAAGACCCGCCCCGCAAGTCTTGCAGGCACACCTATGCTCCAAGCAACGGCTTATGCATGTGGGTGGCCTGCCCTCTGGCAGCGGACCAGATAAACTGCTGTTCTAGTCGGACTGCTCCAGGGCCACTCAGACAGAAGGAGGAAACTACAGTTCTTGCTGTAATCCCTGCTGAGTGCCTAAGGCAGTGGCTGATCTACGCCCCATTGGGGACCCAGAAACGAGGGCATCTGGTGGTCTGTGGGAAATGACACCAGACTTCAACCACGCACATAAGGGACAAATCCAACAGGCAGATTCAGTGAGCGCCAAAGCCTTGCTGCACCAAGACCCGGCCCATAGAAGAGTCTCCTGCACAGCAACTCTTCCTTTATAGACAAAGAGAGCCCTCCCGGTGGCACCAGCAACAATCAAGACTTAACTATACAAGGGAGGACCGGGATGGAGACATAGGGCGGAGGCCTGGATGTTGCCTGCCACAACAACTTTGAGGCTGCGACGGGAGAGCGGAACAGACACCACCCAAAACCACCGTAGGGCTGGCTGAGTGGATGCTCTGCAGCTAGAATAAGAGGGGTATGCGGGATGATGCTGATGCAGATGACCCAAGGACCACACTTTGGGAACTGCGGCTTGGGCGACGCAGGGGCGACCTGGAGCGTGCTTGGCGCGGTCCCCCCGGCGGTCTCTGGCTGAGGGGGCGGCTCCACTTGCTGCCGAGCACGGACAGACGGGCCCCTGTGAGACGTGGGGTGGGGGACTCCGCGCTTGCTGGCCTCCGAGTCCTTCAGGAATTTCGGTGCCCCGGGGGCGGCCGGGTGCGCATGCTCGGCGACCGGCCACCGCTGCGGACCCAGGATCCGGCGCGGTGACGCCGGGCCGGCCCGCCGCCACGCACCGGGCACACCGGAGCTTCGCCGAGCGGCCGCCCGACAAGTTCTGCGGCAGCCATCCTGGAGCTCTGGCAGGATGGCCGGGGGGATTGCTGGGGGGGGTTGAACGGCGGGAATTGGGATCGGGAGGACGGGGCGCTGCTGGGGTTGCGCGCCTCTAGGTTCAGGAGTGGTCACGCGCCTCCGGGTATGGGTGGGGCCTCGCGTCCCTGGGTCTGGGTGGGGCCACGTGCCCCTGGGTCCAGGTGAGGCCGGATTCCGGGTCCGGGTGAGGCCAAGTGCCCCTGGACCCGGATGACGCTGGGTCCCGTGCCCGGGTGAGGCCACGCACCCCTGGGTCCGGAAGAGGCCAAGCGCCCCTGGGTCCGGGTGAGACCATGTGTCCCTGGATCCGGGGGAGGCCTCGTGCACCTAGGTCCAAGTGAGTCCACGCACCCCTGGGTCTGGGCGAGATCATGTGTCCCTGGATCCGGGTGGGGCCTCGTGCATCTAGGCCCGGGTGGGGCCGCGTACCCCTGGGCCTGGGGGAGGCCAGGCGTCCCTGGGTCCGGGTGAGACCGTGTGTCCCTGGATCCGGGTGAGGCCTCGTGCGCCTAGGCCCGGGTGAGGCCACGTGCCCCTGGGTCTGGGAGAGGCCAAGGGTCCCTGGGTCCGGGTGAGACCATGTGTCCCTGGATCCGGGTGAGGCCTCATGCACCTAGGCCCGGGTGAAGACACGTGCCCCTGGGTCTGGGGGAGGCCAAGCGTCCCTGGGTCCGGGTAAGACCATGTGTCCCTGGATCCGGGTGAGGCCTCGTGCACCTAGGTCCAGGTGAGGCCACGTGCCCCTGGGTCTGAGAGAGGCCACGCACCCCTGGGTCCGGGCGAGACCATGTGTCCCTGGATCCGGGTGAGGCCTCGTACACCTAGGCCCGGGTGAGGCCACGTGCCCCTGGGTCTGGGGGAGGCCAAGCGTCCCTGGGTCCGGGTGAGACCATGTGTCCCTGGATCCGGGTGAGGCCTCGTGCACCTAGGCCCGGGTGAGGCCACATGCCCCTGGGTCTGGGAGAGGCCATGCGTCCCTGGGTCCGGGTGAGACCATATGTCCCTGGATCCGGGTGAGGCCTCATGCACCTAAGCCCGGGTGAGGACACGTGCCCCTGGGTCTGGGGGAGGCCAAGAGTCCCTGGGTCCGGGTGAGACCATGTGTCCCTGGATCTGGGTGAGGCCTCGTGCACCTAGGTCCAGGTGAGGCCATGTGCCCCTGGGTCTGAGAGAGGCCACGCACCCCTGGGTCCGGGCGAGACCATGTGTCCCTGGACCCGGGTGAGGCCTCGTACACCTAGGCCCGGGTGAGGCCACGTGCCCCTGGGGCTGGGAGAGGCCAAGCGTCCCTGGGTCCGGGTGAGACCAGGTGTCCCTGGATCTGGGTGAGGCCTCGTGCACCTAGGCCCGGGTGAGGCCATGTGCCCCTGGGTCTGGGAGAGGCCAAGCGTCCCTGGGTCCGGGTGAGACCATGTGTCCCTGGATCCGGGTGAGGCCTCGTACACCTAGGCCCGGATGAGGCCACGTGCCCCTGGGTCTGGGAGAGCCCAAGCGTCCCTGGGTCCGGGTGAGACCATGTGTCCCTAGATCCGGGTGAGGCCACGTGCCCCTTAGTCCGGGTGAAGCCGTGCCCCTGGGTTCGCCGAGACCAAACCAGAGGGAGTCGGACCTCCGTTACCACCATTTGTCCACCATCCAGAGCTGAGGGGTCAGTGCTGACATGTACAGATAAGGAACTGGTGGACATTGAAATTGGGTCTCAAAAGAACTGTTGGTCCAGAAATAAACTCACTACAGACTGATCCATCTGCCTGTCAACATAACTATTATTGCTCGTCTCACATTCAGTTCTCATAAGTATATATCTAGTGACATATGATCTCGCTCATCTAGGGGAAATGATGAACAACATAGACTGAGGAACAAGAACAGAACCAGAAGCAAGGAGGCATCGATGGGACTATCGGGCCTCAGAGGGAGGATAGGGGAGGGTGGGGAGAGGGGGAGAGTTCAACCAAAGGACTTGTGTGCATGCATATGAGCCTATCCAACGGTTAAGTTCAACAGGGGGTTGGGGCATGCGTGGGGAGGCGGGGGATGGGAATGGGGGGATGAGGACAAATATGTGACACCTTAATCAATAAAGAAATTAAAAAAAAAAAAAGAAAGAAGAAAACAAGACTCCCCACAACTCCACCAGGAAGAGATAACACTGCTAACATTGTGGCATAGGTCCTTTCTGTTGTCTATCAATTTAGATAGCCTACTTACTTGTTTACCTACTCTTTAAATAATAAAAATGGAATCATAATAAAAAAAAATAAATAAATAAAAAATAAAAAAATAAAGCAGGGATTCCCCCGACCCCTACCCACTAACTGCAATTAAAATGTAAATTTCTCTACTCACATTTGTTTAACACTCATGACTTTCCAGAAAAATGCCTTTTTTTTCTTTTTCTTTTTTTTTAATTAAGCAATGGATTCCTTGCACAGGAGAAGAGCAAATTAAGTTTGGCTCTTTCTTATCAATACTGAAGAAGGCCTGCAAAGCTCTATTTCCTTTTCCTTCATAAATGTTAAGACTGTTATAGGAGCCCCTTTATGGGAGAATTTTTTTTTAAAATATTACCTGACATTCTTTCCTGAAACTTACTTATTAAAACCCCAAATTAAGAAGAGATCGTCAACCCTTTTGAGAGCACATTTATCTGCTGTGGAAAAGCCCTTTATCAGTAGGTGGCGCTCTAAGAATGGGATTACCGTACTGTGGGGACAAGGAATTCCGGCCAGAAAGCAACATTCCACCCTTCCTTGGGCATCTTCCTAAAGAAAACAGCTTCGCCCCGCCCCCTTACCGGGCGGGTCTTCCCTAGCCGCCCAGCTCTGCATCTGCTGTTTGAGCTCACCTCCTACCCTTCTTAGAATCACAGACTGTGAAGGCTAGAAAGGACCTCTTATGTAATGGCTTAGCTCACAGCCCCTGGGTCCTGGAATCACAGGATCTCTAAAGCTCCGAGGATCTGAAATGAGGGACTGAAATAAAGTTCTGAAATGAAGAACTGATCCCCAAGGTCTTCTTAGCTCCGCCAGGACAAGAGCCCCAGTAGGATTGCTCGGTGTCCAGTGCTTCCCAGCCTATTGGTGATCATTTATGGGGGCATGGTGGAGAGTGAAGAAATACCAGCTGAGTGCACGGAGGCAGTGGCCTGCCTGGTGGCAGACAGGGTGCAGGCAGAGCTCACTGACCATGGGTGGGGTCGTTAAACATTTAGAATTTTCCTTTTTGACTCTTTAAACTAGTGACTGCCACTCCAGCAGGACTGATTACAAATGTCAGGTGCTGAGTCTTTCTGTCCAAGCTAATTTCCTCAGGTGTCTAATTTATACCAACCCAACCACCATTTCACCATCACCCAGATTCAACATGCTAGAGGTTTATTTTATTTTATTTATTTATTTATTTATTTTATTTATTTTAGAGAGTGAGGAAGGGAGACAAAGAGAGAAACATTGAAGTAAGAGAGATATACATTGAGTGGTTGCACCCCATGGAAACTGCAACCTAGGTATGTGCCCTGACCGGAATTGAACCTGTAACTTTTTTTTGTGTATGGCATGACACTCCAACCAACTGAGCCACACTGGCCAGGGCAAATCCATAGAGTTCTTATTGGCTAGTCCCTTTAGCATGGATTCAACTTGGAAATGTTCGGGGATCCAGGATAGAGAAGTGAACAAAACAGACAAAACCCCTGCTCTCATGAGGGAAACAGAAAGGAAGAAGAAGAAGAAAAAAAAAAGCCAAAAAGAGAAGATTATCAAGTGTTAGGGAGGGACTGGAAATTGGGTCAGGGAAAGCCTCAGAGAGAAAGTCACTTTTAAGCTAAGACTGAAGAAAGGGAAGGAGCTAGTTGCAAAGCTATGGAGAGGAAGAACATTCGAGGCAAAGGGAACAGCAGGTGTAAAGGCCCTGAGTCAGGAGTAGGCTTGGAATCTTAGGAACGTCTAAAAGGCCAATACATTATTTCTAAATTCTTACCAAGTGCAGGTATTTTTCTTCATTAATGTTTTTTTACTCCCTCATTCATTTCTGTTGTCATTTTAAAAAGACTAACCAGCTCCCTAAACCTGGATTCTTACAATTCTCATCTAAGTAGTCACTTCACCCTGAATCTCTTTCCCAGGCTGCCAGATCTTTAACTAAGTGCTGTGTTTGAGACATGACAACTAAATGCAATGTGGCACCATGGATTAGGTCCTGGAAAAGATATCGGACATTAATGAAAGAGCTATTGAAATCCAAATCATACCTGGCATTTAGTTAACGGTAATGTAGCAGTGTTGTTTCTTAGTTGTGATAAATATAGGATGTCAGCAACAGAAAACACCGTGTGAGGGGTATATGGGGACTCTACGTACCAGCTTTGCAACTCTCCTGTAAATGTAAATTTATTCCAAAATAATTCTATTTTTGATATGTTGCTTCTCTGTTCTAGAATTTGAATCACTACCTAGTGCTATTAGGATGAAGTCCAAAGCCCTTACCCTCACATGTAAAAAGACATATAGATAGTCACACATTCATTCAGCAAATACTTTTTTTGCATCACCTACAGCATCCCAGACACTGCTAGACACTGAGTGGTGAACAAGATTGACACAGTCTCGCTCAGGTGGCTTATCGACTGGTGGGGGGCTCTGGCAAGTAAACAAGCAATGGGTGACAAGGGGGTGGGCACTAAAGTGGAGAGACAGTACAGAGTGCCATTGGAATCCGTGAGAGCACTCAGGGAAGGCATCCTGGCCGAAGTGATGTCCAAGCTGAAACTGGACAGATGAGCAGGAGTAAGCCAGGGGCAAGGAGTTGAGCAGGGTAGAGAAAGAAGGGATAAGGAGAAAGTTTCCGCATACAGTCAAGGTCTGCTCTTCCCAAAGACTCCTCTTGAGCCAAACTAGAGGACTTACTGTCTTTGTTCACTTTGCTTTTGTGGCCTTGCTGATTATTTCCCTACTCTACCTGTTGGGGTCCCATCTCACTCTTTCCAGGCTCAGCCTTCCAAACCTGGACA
Source organism: Eptesicus fuscus (assembly GCF_027574615.1). NCBI lineage: Eukaryota > Metazoa > Chordata > Mammalia > Chiroptera > Vespertilionidae > Eptesicus > Eptesicus fuscus. The sequence continues at coordinate 97,020,000 of NC_072479.1, forward strand.
ATCTTTTAAGGCCCAGGAAAAATGCCATTTTTTTCTTGAAGTCTTGGGCAGTAACTCCATTTTCATGTGATCATTCCTGACTTTAAGTCTTATAACATTATTGACTACTAGAGGCCCAGTGCATGAAATTCATGCACTCGGGGGTGGCGGGGGGGGGGTCCCCTCAGCCCGGCCTGCACCCTCTCACAGTCCAGGAGCCCTTGGGGGATGTCCGACTGACAGCTTAGGCCCTCTCCCTGTGGCAGTCAGACATCCTTAGCGCTGTTGCAGAGGCAGGAGGGGCTCCCGCCACCGCTGCTGCGCTCGCCAGCTGTGAGCCTGGCTTCTGGCTGAGTGGCACTACCCCTGTGAGAGCGCACTGACCACCAGGGGGCAGCTCCTGCATTGAGCATCTGCCTTCTGGTGGTCAGTGCGCATCATAACGACCGGTCGTTCCACCATTTGGTTGATTTGCATATTAGCCTTTTATTATATAGGATGTGTTTCATTTGCTTTTTTTAAAAAAAGATATATTTTTATTGATTTCAGAGAGGAAGGGAGAGGGAGGGAGAGAGAGAGATAGAGAGAGAGAAGAGAGAGAGAGAGAGAGAGAGAGAGAGAAACATCAATGTTGAGAGAGAATCACTGATTGACTGCCTCCTGCATGCCCCACACTGGAGATCGAGCCCACAACATGGGCATGTGCCCTGACTGGGAATTGAACTGTGACCTCCTAGTTTATAGGTCAATGCTCAACCACTGAGCCATGCCAGCCAGGCTCATTTGCTTTTAATCATGTTGTACTTTGATTTGATCCTTATCTTTGACTTGGCTGTGTGCTGCCACAACACTGTTGTGCACCACAGAAAGCAGGAGCTGTGCCTTTCTTACCCACCCACACACAGTGCTCTGCAGATGGCTGTGGGGGTGCCAAGTCTGCCGCCTGGGACTCGGGGCAGCCAGAGTCCTTCCACCACCGCGGCGCAGGGAGGCGGTGCAGGGGGCCGCAGTGAGAAAGGCAGTTTCCTCATCTGCCAAATGGCCATAGGAAAATCTGCCTCCTGGGAGAGTTGTAAGGACGACGTGAGATACTGTAACTACAGTCCTTTGTTAGGGTCTGACTCCATTGTCACCAGTTAATAAAAGGTAATAGTGATTTTGTTGTTACTGGAAAGACCTTTGGACTTCTAGCTCAGCTTTTGGCTCTGCTACGTATTAGTTTTGTGACCATGGACAAGTCATCTAACTGGGTTCTTGGGTCTCTCTTTTCTCATCTGGGAAATGGGTTAACAATAACTCATCTCACAGGCTAATTTTAAAGGCCCAAACTTAATATTCATGTATGTGCAATCAGTTCTGCAAAAGGTCTCAACCATGTAGGTGTAATAATCACGAAGCAGTTTTATTTTTGCAGTCATTGCTCACAACTGTGCTATTCCTCCTTTCAGCCCAGGTAGAGCCCCCTTGGTGATGTCTTGGGTAGATTTATTACCTTTTAGTTTGTGTTTTCCTGATGACATATAATGTGGACCATCTCTTTCTATGCTTATTTACCACCTGCATGTCTTCTTTGATAGGTATCTGTTAAGGTCTTTGGACCATTTTTAAAGTGAGTTGTATGTGCTCTTATTCTTGAGTTTTATGAGTTCTTGGTATACTTTGGATAATGGTTCTTTATCAGACGTGTCTTTTGCAAAAATGTCTCCCAGTCCACCGCTTGTCTTCTCATTCCCTGGATTTTGTTTTTGTTTTTTTTCAGCATAGAGTTTTTTATTTTAACGAAGCCCAGGCTACCAGTTATTTCTCTCCTGGATCATATCTTTGGTGTTGTATCTGGAAAGGCATCACCACCATACCCAAAGTCATCTAGGTTTTTTCTTATGTTATCATTTAGGAGTTTTATAGTTTTGCATTTTACATTTAAGTCTGTGATTCCTTCCGAGTTAGTTTTTGTGAAGGTGGTAATGTCCGTATCTAGATTCATGTTTGTCTGTGATGTCAGTTGTCCGGCACCATTTGTTGAAAATATCATTTTTGCTCCATTGTATTGCCTTTGCTCCTTTGTCAGAGATCAGTTGACTCTATTTATGTGTGTGTGTCGGGGGCTGGGGAGGAGGAGGAACTATTATTTTCATCCCTGCCTTACAGACAAGAACACTGAACAACTGGTGAGAGGTTAAGTAACTTTCTCAATGTCACACAGCTATTAAGTACCAGAGCCAAGATTTAATAATAAGAGTTAATAAGAGCTAACAAGTAGCAGCCTGGTGCCAACATCCCTGCCCTTCACCACTATGCTAAACTACTTGTCTAGATAAATAGACCCAGTCTGGGTCCTGGTGTCATTTTCGAGGAGTTGTGCCTCCTCTGCACCGCCTATATTTGTATTTCTGGGTATCCTATTTAATAAAGAGGGAATATGCTAATTGACCCTCACACAGTCGCAAAGATGGCGGTGCCCACAGCCCATAGGGAGGGAATATGCTAATTTACTGCCCCACCCTCAAATATGGAGGCACCCACAGCCACAAGACGGTGGCACCCAGTTCCGTCAGCCCCGCCAGGGCAGCAGGCGTGGCAAGGCCAGGGGCAGATCCGGCCTTGATGAGCGGCCTGCCACCAGAGTCCCCTAGTCCCTTCAGCCCCCCAGCCACCCAGGGCCGGCCTGAGCCTCAGGCAAGCCTCGGATGGCAGCTTCCCAGCTGCCCAGGGCTGGCCCAAGGTGCAGGCAACCCTTGGATGGTAGCTGCCCAGCCACCCAGGGCTGCCCGAGGCTCAGGTAACCAGGGCCGGCTGAGGCTTGTGCTGCTGGCAGTGGCAGCAGCAGAGGTGTGATGGGGCATCGCCTTCCCCTGATCACCGGGTCACCTCCTGCCCCTGAGGGCTTCTGGACTGTGAAAGGGGGCAGGCCGGGCTGAGGGACCCCCCCTCCAGTGCATGAATTTTCATGCACCGGGCCTCTAGTGGAAAATAAATCTCTATTTGCTTATATTTCTTGTTACATGTGAAGAATAAACCTCTATTTGTTGAAGACATTATTCAGGTTTTCTACCATGTGTAGCAGACCTGATATGCAGGCTGTAGGGTAGCGAAACCCCCAAATCACGTTCATGTACCTTTGTCGTACATCCCCCTCTTCGGGTGTTAGCTCAATGAGGACAGAAACCTTAGTACAGTGCCTGGTATATATCAGATGCTCAATAAATATGTTTGAGTAGCTGAATAAGTCAATAAATGATTTAAGGCTGCAATAAATTCTATCTCCTGTTCATGCTTTATTTGGCATCACACTAATTTGCATTCTCCGTGTGTAGGTGAGCAAAGAGGGAGGGCAGGAGTTCTCTACTCCACGGTCATGTCAGTCTAACCTGACATTCAAAAATATACTGTGAATAAATCATCAAGTCCATGAACTGTTGAGAGGTAAGTGTACTTTTGGGGGTTTTTGTTTTCCTTGCAATTTTTCTGTCCCTTTTCAGCCCTGTCTTTAGCTATCAGTTTCTTACTACGTTTTAATTCCAGGCTCTCTTGAACATCAATTTATCCTTCTGATTTATGTATCTCATATGTGCTCTTTTCTTCTTCCTTGTCTCTCCTTATTTCCCTGGACATCCTGCACGTTTCCTCTCCACTTCTGGTAGAGTGATTTCTCTAAGGTATAGAGAACTGTTTGCTACTCTATAATGTACCCTGCTTGTGCCATCCTCGCCACTCATTTCAATTTTCTGGTGTGATTTATCCAGCAATCAGACCATTGCCCAAAATTGGCTTTGCAGAAAAGCTTAATGCGTTTGTCTTACCCCTTCAGGGACCGCTCCTGATTATCAGCCAGAGAAGCTAGGGTCTCCACTTTGCTGATCCTTGGGCCACACCAGCCACATGAGCCATTTGTGTAATACCAAATTGAGCTATTAATTCCCAGAGTAATGTGCAGTATGTGGAAGGAGTCACGTGCCTCTGCTGGCAGGAGGGGCTCCTGCTTCTTCCTCATAATACAGCTGGCTTGTTCTCCCATGATGCAGGGGAGGAGACATTGGAAAACGGGTGAGCTAGAGCCGAGGCTCAGCTCATTGAGATGCTGGTCTTGAGCAAGTCATTGGTCCTCTTTGGGCCTCAGTTTCCTAACCCCTGGAGAGTGGAACTCAATGGACCCTAACACATCACCCAGCCTTGTAATTTATGGTGTTATAAATAAGAAATGGCCACATAGCTTTTAAATATCCATATGACAAAGGCAACCTCAATCAGATGTTAGGAAAAAGGCTCAGATTCTTCACATAAACATCTATAGCAGGTAGTCCTTGGGTTACGTCGGACTCGTCGGACTCGAGGTATGTCGTTTTGTGGTTACGTCGCCATCTCCCATTTATTTATATATAAAAAAAGTTCCGTTATTTCGATGTATGTACATATGTGCTTTATGTTTTTTATTATTTATTTAACACAAGTAAAGGTCAGGAATTGTTATCTTTCTTTAAAATTTTTTTTTACTGTTTCACTTCATTACTGCTTTGTATGTGCTCCATGTGAGTGACATAGTTGCTTATGTAGGTGGGTTCCGACTTACGGTGAAAATCGCATTACGTCGCGCCATACGAAAGGATCTCTGACATAACCTGAGGACCTACTGTATATAAAAAGCCTAAATGACCATCCAACCATTCGACTCTTTGACCAGTAGCTATGACGTGCACTGACCACCAGGGGGCAGATGCTCAATTCACAGGCATGGAAACATGGAACAGACTGATAAATCTCAGAGGGAAGGGGGGAGGGTGGGAAGAGATTTTATATGCATACTAGAGGCCCTGTGCACTGCCTCAGTGGGGTCCCTCGGCCTGGCCTGTGGGGATCGGGCCAAAACCAGCAGTCCGACATCCCCTGAGGGGTCCTGGATTGCTAGAGGGCACAGGCCAGGCTGAGGAACCCCACTGGTGCACAAATCAGTGCACTGGGCCTCTAGTTTATTATTATAAAATTAATCATATTCAATCTCAGAGGTCAAGTTCAGAAAAATAGACTATAAGAATCAGATAACAAGTAACATCGGAATCCAGGATTCAAGCTTAGAGTCATGGCAGGAAGCAAAAACAAAGGGATCAAGTCCAGCCAGTACATGAGTGAGGCACAGGGGAGAGCTTCTAGGAGGTGAAGTGAGATTTTATATATTTCCTTGTTCTGCTGTCTGTGCCCTCTCATTTCCTGATCCCTACTCTCTGCCCTCCTTCATCTTGCCCAAAAAAGTATTTGTTTTATATTTGTTACTTTTGTTTTATAAAAATATATTTTCAATATTTATGTAGGAAATTTAAAAAATAAGAAAGCATGCATTGCTTTCTTATTTTTCTCCCATGATAATATTTAGGTATGTTCAGTTTTCCTGGGCTATAGTCATCTCATCAATACGCAGCTGCAAATGCTGCGGTCCCGGGTCAACAGGTGAGTGAGCGCCTGACACTCTCTACTTCATGGTTTCCTCCAGGCAGTGATGCTAGTGGGTGGAGCAGGCGGAATAGCACAGATATGCAACCACATGACTAATGGTCTGCATGGACTCCACCTGAAGTCAGTAACAGATATGAGAACATTTAGAAGCTCTAAAGTGCACAGGCTCATTTCAGGCCATTTACACATAACTCTCTGTGTTCTATTTGCTACACAAACCTCTTCCAGACCCCCTCCAAGGTGGAGCCAGTTAGACCACACATGCCCCATTGTCTTCACTTGCATGGAGTTGTCTCATCATGAAATAGGGATCCCTTAACTGAAGTGAGTCTCTTATGAGGATTAATTAAATGTGCCAGGGTGCCCAGATATCTGGTCAAACATTATTCTGGATGTTTCAGTGAAGGTATGTTTTTGGAAGAGATGAACATTTAAATTGGTGGACTTTGAGTAAAGCAGATTACTCTCCATAATGTAGGTGGGCCTCATCCAATCAGTTGAAGGCTTTAATAGAACAAAGACCTACCTCCCCCGCACCTCCCAGCAAGAGGGAGCTCTGCCGTCAGACAGTCTTCAGTCTCGAACTGCAGCTCTTTCTTGTTTCCAGCCTGCTGGCCTACCCCATCAGATTTTGGTTTTGCCAAGCCTCCATAATGGTGTGAGCCAAATCTCTCTCTGTATATACATATCCTGTTGATTCTGTTTCTCTAGAGAACCCTGACTAATACAGATTCCTGTGGCCGGTCTTGCACACGGAAAGCCCTTAGGCAAACAGAAAGAGAATGTGCCTGGCCTTGAAGTGCAGGAACAGATAATGGAAGATTACCTGGTGCAGAATTTCAAGGCCTGGAACCAGGACCTTAAGCTTAGATGACCTGACTGGCTGAAGAAGCAGAGCTATGGCCTTATGTGGTAATATCAGTTTCTAGCTGATGCCACAGCTGAGGGTATAGAAAGCATCGAATCTGTGATTCTGTGCTCCTCTGACCTGGCAGATACTTCATTCAGCTAAGTCTCGGTGCACCTCTCTGGTATAAGAGAGAATGGGAGCCAAGTCCATTCATTTGCACCCTTGTCCTGTTCGTAGTCTTTTGCTACTTCAGGAGTAATCCCAAGGAGAAGGACTTTGGAACTGAGTCTCAGGGGTCATTCTTCCCTAGTCTAGAACCCAAACCCAATGTTATGGTCTGTCCCAGCACATGGAGTCATGCCAAGGGCTACACATGTCGGTCTCATGCAATGGCTGCTCTTGGCCACCTTGCCCCCTTGGTCACAAAGATGTAAACATTTCTCAGTTTCCAGGTTCCATCTCCTAATTTCACCTGTTTATTTACCAGGTCTTTGTGTCTTGTACCTATTGCCTTAAATTCACAGAGTCCATATCTACATGTTATTTGTGAATCTGTTCCCTTCTCTAATATGATTGATTCTTACTCTGATCAAGGATGTTCATTCAACAGTGCAAAGAAAAGCAGAAAAATAACCTGTAATTCTACTATATAGGGGGCTCCTATTAATAAATGGGCCAGGGCAGCAAGGTAAATGGCAGTGCTCATTTACTGAGATTGGAAGGTTGGGGGAAGAGCAAATTTCAGAGATGGATATCAGAGTGCAGGGGAAATTAAGAATTCTATTTTGGACAAGTTTGAAATGCCTAATAGATCTCCAAGTGCAGAAGTAAAGTAAGCAGTTTGAGATAGGAGTCTGGAGTTCAGGAGAGAAATCCAAATTGGAGCTAGAACTTATAAGTCATTAGGATGTAGATAAAATTTAAAGCCATGGTTGGCGTATATGCAGGAGGCAACCGATTGATGTGTCTTTCCCCCTTCCTTCCACTCTCTCTAAAAATCAATGAAAAAAATCCCCTCTAGTGAGGATTAATAATAACAACAAAAAAGGTGTTTATAACAATACTAAAAGCCCGATGCACGAAGATTCGTGCTAGAATGGGCTTTCCTTTCCCAGGCTGCCGGCACCGCCTTTCCACTTCAGCCCAGCCCCTTTCTGCTCAGGCCCCGGAGCCGCCTCTTTCTGCTCCAGGAACCACCTCTTTCCACTCCAGCCCCGCCTTCCCACACTGCCCAGAGGCCCTGAGAGACCAGGAGTGGGGCAGAACGCCTGTGTCATTACCCTAGCGACGACGCAAGCGTCCCACCCGCCCCCGTCACTCAGTGCCTGTGTATGCAAATTAACCGCCATCATTTTTGGTTAATTTGCATATCACTCCTAATTGGCTGGTGGCATAGCGGAGGTATGGTCAATTTACATGTTTGTCTATTATTAGGTAAGATCCTTCTATACCAGTGGTCGGCAAATTCATTAGTCAACAGAGCCAAATATCAACAGTAAATGATTGAAATTTCTTTTGAGAGCCAAATTTTTTAAACTTAAACTTCTTCTAACACCACTTCTTCAAAATAGACTTGCCCAGGCCGTGGTATTTTGTGGAAGAGCCACACTCAAGGGGCCAAAGAGCCGCATGTGGCTCGCGAGCCGCGGTTTGCCAACCACTGTTCTATACCAATAATTGTTTGCATTTCTAAATATTTCCTTAGGTTAAAATCCCAAGTGAAATGAGTGGACCAAAGGATATGAACTTTTGCAAGGCTGTGCCAAGCTGTTTGCCACTCTTCATTTCTGCTGAGTATTAGAAATCATTACGCGCCCCTTTCCCATCTTAGCATTGACTGCTATAAAAAAATTTCAAGTGGAAAATAGTTTCTCCTTGTTGTTTTGATTTTGTTAAAAAACTGATCAGGGAGCTTGAATCCAAGCAAAAATACTGGTAAGCATTAACCAACATGTTCCTTAACAGTCCATTCAATGGGCCCTTCATCATGGCAGGTGGAACTCCAAGGTGCTGAGCCTCACAGCAGCACTGCGAGGGGGTGTTTCCAAACAGCCTCAGAGACCTGTCTGCCTTTCAGAACTTCCAGCTTGAATTCTTGGAGACTCAATCCATCCACATCAAGGTCTCGGCAAAGAGGAGAGGCCAAGGACACACTGGAGTCTGTCCCGACTTAGGTACCAGAAAGTGAGTTCTAGCCCCAGTTTAGGATTTCTCCTGTTTCCTCCAGTCACTTTCCTGTCAGCTGAAAGAGAACATGCCCGAGGCCACAGAAAGCGGCAGGAAGGTGGCAGCCAGCTCCTTGTCCCAGCCCAGCCCCTTCTTCTTTTTCTGAGGCGCTTGTTTGGATGTCAGCATGATCCATGGCGCCTCTTTCATTTCCAAACACCTCTCGCCCCAGCCCCTGAGCTCCTAGCGCGTGGAACATTGTTCCCAGACTATTGGCTGCGGTGACTGAAACCCTCAGGAGCGAAAAATGAAGCTTCATTCCAAAGAGGGAGAGGAGGAGGGGAAATTAGTTTCATCTTTAACATATCTTCTTCACGTCTGAGGTCTCTGGGACCTGGATATGCAGAATAGCATCCTTTATCTCTCCACTAAATTGCCAGAACTGGGGTCCCGTGGCACCCCACCAGAATGTATTTGGATTCCTCTATTGTATTTGGTAAGTTGTGTGACCTCTGCGCTTCCAAATTTGTAAAATAAGGAAAATAATGGGTATCTCTGTCTCTTGGGTGTCTTCAATGCTGGCCTGAGTGGATTTCTATAGTGTTTGCTTCTCACGGTGAATAGAGCTTTGGAAAACTAAGTTGTACTGTACAATGTGTTTATTTTCTAGCTTTTTAGTGGGTTGAAAATTGAGAGCCCTCAAAAAGGTTTAGAAGAAATAAATGTGTCTCAATATTTATTAGTTCAGGAGTGAGACAAACTTGGGTTCATTCACTTTCTAGCAACATTGACCGTGGGGAAATTCCTTAATCTCTCTTTGCCTCAGGTTTCTTGTCTGCAACATGGGGATGTGAGTTTTGCTTCTTGAGGTTGTTAAAGTTGAGATATAAGATGCTTGGCACATTATAAATGCTTGAAATAGGTTGGATCTTATTATTATTATTTTAAAAATTATATTTAGAGCCAAGGCTCTGGCATGAGAATAGACTTTGGTTCAAAAGTCAAGTCTCCTGTTTATTTTAGCTCTGTGCCTCAGTTTTTTCATCTGTGAAATGGGTATAATAACAATACCACCTAACCTACAGAGATGTTGTAAGGATGAAATGAAATAGTATAAGTAACTAATATAAACACTAGTTATTTTATTACTGGTCCCTCACCTAAGCCCACCCTAAGGTAAACTTATGGAGCTGGTGAAATACGTCATCTGGGACTTGTACTTGCCTACCTGGCTCTGCCATCAGTTCCTCTCTCTTTGATACCCGTCTCCCGCAGGTATTCATCCATGTCTTGTTCTTTCCCCACTCTGATCAAAACTCAGGACAAGCTCAGAGGAGAAATTTTATTGTATTTGCCACATAAGCCTTATTTTAAGTGGAAAAACAGGCTCTGGCCACTGTCCTAGGACTTTTAGGCATCAGCAACCAGGTAAGTATATTTCTCAAGCAGCCGACTCTTTCGGTGCTCTTAATATTGCAGTAGTTTTGTGGCAGCTCTTGGAGAAGGCCAGACCTGAACGGAATAGTAATTCAAAGTCATGTTCATAAGGTGGCATTTCATGTGGGAATTGTGTCCAGCTGCTAGTAGCAGAGACCCAACTAAAACCAAGTAGGGGTTATTTTCTCACAAACAAGAAGCCTACTAGCAAACACTTTAGGGAAGATAGGGTATCTCTGATAGCATTAGGGACCTGAGTGTATTTTCTGCTCTGCCATGCTCAGCACGTTACTTTCATCCTCAAGTGGCTCCATGGGCCCAATATGAGGACTGGAGGTCCAGCCATCATATCTTTCCAGAAAGTAAGAAGAGGAAGGGCAAGGGTCAAAAGAGAGGCTCCACCCTGCTGAGTTACTCTTCTTTAAAGTAACTAGTGTTTATATTATTTTGTTTTGTTTTTCAGGGCTGAGTAGGTGGACATATGCTAACTCAGTGGGTACATAATGGTAGCTTGGACAGGATGGTTGTAATGGAGATGCTGAGAAGTGGTCAGAGTCTGGGCATAATATCAGGACAGAGCTGACAGGATTGCTGAGGAACTGGATGTGGGGTATGGGTAGAAGGGAGGGATAACTCCAAATTTCTGGCATATCAGCCAAATTGAACAATATGGCACCATCTTTATGAAGACTGTTGAAATATAGACCAATATTTATGATAAAATGTTAAGTGAAAACAGTAGAATTCAAGACAGTATGTTTCTAATGATTACAAATCTGTAAATTGCCAACAAATGGTAATATGCCAAAAATAATAATTCCATGATAAATAAAATGTAAAAACTTATCAGCCCTAAATTCGAAGTTAACACCAGCAAAAGGTTAGCTTGCCCTTTTCAGAGTTGGCCATCACGTAACTTCACAAGATAGCTCTCTTGATCTCGGTGTATAAGAAATGGGATCACAGAACTTAGACATACACAGGGCCTTGAAGATCACCTGATACAACCCTCTCTGCTTCCAGATGACAGAACTGAGGCCCCTAAATGTTAAAGGATTCCATAAGGTCACGCCACTAATTACAAGCAGAGCCCAACCTAAAGTGCAGCCAACCAACTCCTGATCCACTAGTCCGTGTCAATCCTTCCATCTAACGCCTTTTCCTTCCATCTAGTTTTCTTTTCTGCTTTTAAAAATGATCCTGAAATGTGTTTCTTATAGTTTACTGAAACCTTGTTTCTGGGTGATTTATTCACAATTGCTATACCCACATAGACTTGTTTGCATGCAAAGTATACCCTATTTTCAAAGTCGAAAAGATTTGAAATGCCTTTTCCTCTGCAAAGCCTTGCATAACGTGTGAATCCTAATATTAGACCTTCAAATGCGGAAACTTGGTAAATCCCATATGTGCATAACAAGTGCTTACTCCACATTTTTTCAGGGTCTCTGATTTATTCAGCAGGGCAAGTTATTAATAACTCTGTAGTGTTGAGTGAGATAGAGTTCCCTGTCATAATAAATTTGAGTCTGGAAGTAAGTCAAGTCAAAAACTGGGAAAACCCCACAAAACCTACCAAGATCTTACATTTATTAGATTCTCATCAATGTCACATTTCTATTATTAAGGTTTTTGGGCAAATACTACAGAGGATTTGGAGAGCAAACCCCCCAATAATAAGATTGGTTACATATCTTTTAGAGGAATCAGATGCTGTAGAGAAAACAATGACTCTTGAAAAGAATGCAAAACCAAATACTCACATTTCTGGATTTAAGATACTGAGGTGGTACTAGGTAGCAGAAAGAGTTTCAGGCTGGAACTTAGCATAACTACGTCCTAGCCCCTGTTCTATTTCTAGGATGAACTTGGACAGTTTACTCATTTAATCTTGCATGCCTAGTGCTGACATTCAATCTGCAAATATTTACTGAGCTCTGACTGTGTCACAGGCTGCAGCAGACGTTATGAGTAGCCAACTCAATATCCATCTCCCTTTCTTCTGTGTTCCCAGAACCCTGGTTTTTTTTTCTGTGGGGTAGGTAGCATGTTCAGTGAAAAACTCTCTTTCCCAGCTTCCCTTGCAGCTAGAGGTAATCATGTGACACAGTTTTGGCCAATGACATAGAAGCAGAAGATGCTATATGGTGGTCAGAGGTTCCTGGGATGCAGAGAAGACTTGGTTCTTTCTTATAAGGATTTCAGAATCCGGTTCGGTCTGTCACCAATAAGTTCTATGATAGAAGAAGGGTACCTTGCTCAGCCTTCGAGGAAGAAGAAAAAACTGGGAAAGCTTATTGGAGGAGGAGGTACTTAAACTGGGTCATGAAATATCTCTAGGCTTCTGTTTCCTCATTCATAAAACAAGAGGATTGAACTAGATCCACTATTTTCCTTGAGTTAAAAACACACACAGTGATTTTTTAAAAATATTACTTATATACAGAGGAAATTTAAAACAACAAAAATCCACATTTGCCAGGCCAGTGTGGCTCAGTGGTTGAGCATTGGCAGATGAACCAGGAGGTCATGGTTCCATGTCCAGTCAGGGTACATGCCTGGATTTCTCTGTCATTGATTCATCAATGTTTCTGTCTCTCTCCCTAAAATCAGTAAATATATATATATATATATATATATATATATATATATATATATATCTCCACATTCTTTTTGGAATAATAAACAGGGCATTTGTGTGTGTGTGTGTGTGTGTGTGTGTGTGTGTGTGTGTGTATATATATCTCAAATGGGAAATTCAACTTCATTTTGAAACTACAGCCCATGGCAAAGAATAAGCTTTATTGTAAACCCATGGCCTTAAAATGTTCAGAAGTTATTTCTATTAATTTGTTTTTGGACCCATTTTTTTAAAATCATTCTTCCTTGGGCAAAACTCAAATTGCAAAAATTCTAAACTAGAAAAAGAACAACTCCTCTTAATAGAGGTGAGAGAGAGTAGGAGGATGGGAATCTGGCCATCTGAGAGCAAAGGAAGGGGAAATTAACTTGACAACACCATGACCAGAGAGAATGAACTTAAAAGGCAGATGAAACTTGACTCTCTGTTCCTGGAGATAAGAACTAATTTTGTTTAAAGCTTTATTGTGAACAAAATGTTCACATATCCCTTATCTTATTTGATCTTCACAACAACCTGACTGAGAGGCATTATTAATATCCTCGTTTGACAGAGAAGAGAGCTGATGGGATCTGCCCAAGGTCAGGCGGCATAAGTAATGGTAGAACTTAGGCCCAGACACTCCAAATGCCATTCTTTATATGATTCCAGAATTGCATCAAACTGCAACTTAACAAACAAACAAATAATTCTAGATGGCCTTTAGCAACAAAATACGTGAGGGCAGGTGTTTCCTATACAAAAATGGTCAAACAGCAAAATCTTGTAGAGGCAGCTAGTGGACAATTTTCTACTTCAGTCTTTTATTCCGTCTACCACCATTTGAAGCCATGGGTGGAGAACTTGAAAGTGGGAGTGTCAGAAGTAATCCCAGAGTAAAGGGCCTACTGTTAGTCAGGATGGGCTAACTGCTGTAACAAAGAACCAACCACTACTTTTTTTAAAATTCTGTTTATTCAAAGGTATGTGTGCATTTGAGGTTATTTTTATTTTATTTATTGTTTGTTATTAATCCTCACCCAAGGCTATTTTTCCACTGACTTTTAGGGAGAGTGGAAGAGAGACGGAAAGACAGAGAGAAACATCGATGTGAGAGAAACACATTGAATGTTTGCCTTCTGCAGGAGTCCTGACGAGGGTCCAGGCCCAGGGAAGAGCCTGCAACCAAGGTACATGCCCTTGATCTGAATCAAACCCGGGACCTTTTGGTCTGAAGGCCGACACTCTATCCACTGAGCCAAACCAGCTATGGCTGAACCAACCACTCTTAAAATAAAGATGTACTTGTCACTTTCAAAATGTGGATATTCCTGGTCAGGTGACTCTCCTGAGTGGTTTCTATGTGAGAGGTGACTAAGGGATTAGGGTCTTTCCATGTTGGGATGCCACAATCCTCACAAATGACCTCCAATGTCACTATTGGAGGGAAGTTAGCATGAGCTCACACCACATAAAGCCCTTGTCTCTACAAACACACATCTCCTTTGCTTTTATCCCATTGGCCATAACTAGTCACCTGACCATCATGAGGCTGCTTCCCAGTACCAAGGCCGCGGAATGGAAGAGAACCCTGGGTCTTTGACATCAGCTGTCTCTGCTATAGGCTTCAAAGTGATCAGGCTTGCAGTTCTTCTCATCCTACTAAAACCTCAAGAGGGCTAAAAACATTGTTCCTTTGCGGCAATCTAGAACGAAAGCATTTGTTACCAGGAACGTTTGCAGAATTGGAGGAGAGTTGCACTGTCAGCTTCAGCTCAGATATAAATATTCGGCAAAGAAAACAGACATAGTGAGATCCAGGGACGTATGGGGAAGATTCTGTGCCTTCGAGATGTTTTGCAGGTTGCTATTTGGTGCCTACTCGATGTGGTAGCTTTAGAAGCACAGAGTCACTGAGGCAGGGGCCAGCTATCCTCTGGGGATCCCCTGGATTCACTCTTACCCTTTTCTGCTCCACTCTCTGCCTTAGAGCTTCCCGGTCTGTCCTACACTAAAGACCTCCTTTGCCCTCTGATGCCACCTGGGGTTAGCCAATGGGAGCCACTGCAGGAGACCAAAGATGGGGTGGAGAGAAGCGCAGTGATGTTTGTTCCCAGCTTTATTCCTACTAGGTAACTTTGGGTTTGCTATGTCCCTCTATTGAAGGCCACTGGTCCTCTCAGGCTTCCTGCTCGACACGAGGCTCTCTCCTTCCAGGGTCTGGTAATCCTGCTCTCCCCAAATTGCTTCAATCCCAGGGGTGGTAACAGCTCTTCTGTCACTAGCCCAGGACCATCTCTTGTGGTCTCCCTAGTGCACACTCACATTCACGTTTAGTTCCTTTGTAAACAAATTAGTCTAATTTGATTTTGTCATTTGTTTCCATTTGTTGCTATTTCTTTGTTTTAAATACATAAACATGTATTTTCAGCCCTAAGCAGCAGGCCTATTCTCTGTACAAACTACAAGAATCCATTTTTGTTGTTCTTACCATTTTTAAATAAGCCTTCAAGATTCGGGGCTTTGGTCCCCCCGGACATTATCCTCACATGGCTTTGCTAGTCTTAGTGCATTCAGTCTTGATTATGTGTCTCTCCATCCCTCCTCTTGTACACGTCCTTGGAAAATCTGAGCTCATCAG
Source organism: Eptesicus fuscus (assembly GCF_027574615.1). Lineage (NCBI taxonomy): Eukaryota > Metazoa > Chordata > Mammalia > Chiroptera > Vespertilionidae > Eptesicus > Eptesicus fuscus. The sequence continues at coordinate 97,035,138 of NC_072479.1, forward strand.
CACACTCTCCACCCAATCACATGTCCCTCATCATTGCTCCCTGGATCTTCTAAAAGAAGAAATTGCTAACAAGGCAAGTGGAAGATTCATCAAATGTTTTTATTTTTGCAGATTGAAAGTTCCATCAGATCTCAAAATAAAAGTGAATTAGGAATAATCCCAACGAGAGATCAAACCTTGTTTTGGGATTTCTTGTGTTACCAAGAATTCCAGATACACTGGATATCCGAATCCTATCGTTCTTTGTCCAGTTCTCTGTCTTTCTGATTATTTTAAAAGTCTGTATTTTATTTTATTCTTTTTAGTTTTACCTGCTTCTATCCCAGCTCCACGCTGAGTCATCTCCCTCCTCCATTTCTCTCAAACCTCCAAGGAAGATTTTGTTTGATTTTTCTGTTCCTGCTCCTAGCCTACATGTTTTTGATCCTGCCTGTCTGAAAAGTAACTTTCTCCTAGGCTTGACTATTACAGAATCCACTCTTCCTTTTCATTTTCCTCTTCTTTTTGTTTTCCTAACAAAGAAGTCAGTGTAGAATAGTGGCAAACAATAGGAATTTATAATCAGACTAGTGACCCGGTGCAGGAAATTCATGCATATTAAAAGGGGATTAATTAGAGGAAATAATTTAATATTGCTATTTGCCCTTTCTCTATAATAGAAGTGTCAGAGATGAAAGAAAATTAGTGAAATGTATATGAAAAGCTTCCTCCTGTCAGAGTCTGGGGCTCATCACCGGGCCCAGAGTCAAGTCTCTGCCCACCCACATGCACCTCAAAATCGCGTGAGACCCAGACCTGGCCGCCCCACCCCCACCCCATTAGGCTAGATCCAGACACGGCCAGTCCCACTCTTGTCAAGCCCTGCCAGGCAGGGGGCATAGCCTCAGGTCCCCTGGCCTGGCGCTAGGACGGGGGACATGGCCTGAGGTCCCCCAGCCCAGACTGGGGCGGGGGGCATGCCTTGAGGTCCTCCGTCAAGCCCCGCCAGGTGGGGGACACGGCCTGAGATCCCCTGTCAAACCCCGCCAGGCGGGGTGTGTGGTCTGAGGTCCTCCGGCCTGGTGCCGGGGTGGAAGGTGTGGCCTGAAGTCCCCTGTCAAGCCCCACCTGGTTAGGGGCATGGCCTGAAGTCCCCCAGCCTGGTGCTGGGGCAGGGTGAGCAGCCTGAGGTCCCCTAGCCCAGCACTAGGACGGGAAGTGCACCTTAAGGTCCCCTGTCAATCCCTGCTGGGTGGGGGGCATGTCCTGAGGTCCCCTGTCAAGCCCTGCCAGGTGGGGGATTCGGCCTGAGGTCCCCTGTCAAGCCCCACGGGGGCGGGGGAGGGCATAGCCTCAGGTCCCTGCTGATTGCTCATTAAGGCTCCTTATGGGAACTTGGCCTCAGCTATGGGTGCAGCCATCTTTGTGGCAGAGTGGTGGTCAATTAGCATATTCCCTCTTTATTATAATCAGATAAAGCTGAGCTTGAGTCCTGTTTCTGTTGCTTTCTAGACTGAGTGAATTTCAAGTTACTTAACCTAATTTTCAGTTTCTTCATTTGTAAATGGAAAAAAGTAAAGGTTCCTAGTTTAAGAAACTATTATGAGGATTAAAAGAGAAAATGAATGTACAATGTGTGGGGCATACAGTGAGCACTCAATAAACATTGGTCATTTTTGTTGTAAACCTCTGTACATCACCCAAATACAGAGGTGGAAATTTGACCTCTTGTTCAAAGTGAGGTCTTTATGTCCCTTCCAGGAGACCCCATAAGTATTCCTGTTTGTTCATTGCCAACATTGCCAATGGACGCCCATCAATTAGTTCTGGTTATTGCTGAAAGTAGAGAAGAGTCACGTTGTACAAAATCAGATTCAACCAATATTGACAGAGTCACCACATAAAAATTGAATATTGTGCTCCTAGATTTTCTACCAAAAAAAGTTAATGTTGCTATAGAATTAGACACAGGCAATGAATAACTGTTTTGTATAGGATCTGTAGACATCTTCAACTCTTTAATTCTTTATTCAGTTGTCTTTCACCTGCTCTAATCATCTGACCAAAGGCAATCTTTTCTGGAAAGATGGCAGCTATAGGAAGCAACCATAGACACATAAAGTTGAGATGGGAAGGGATCATTTTGGAGTCACTTGTTTTAAATACTCTTTTACTTATAAAAAAGACAACACTTACTTTGAACTAATATAATTTCAAAAGGCTTTTTAAAGGTCATTTGTTTCTTAATAGAGCTGGGCATTTATTTGGGTTATATTTACTCTCTAATTCTGTTCCTACAGATTTGTACCATAGGGACCTGGCCCAACTTCCTGTTTTATGGGCATTTCAGTTCACATTTTAGCTCTTCACCCCAAGTTTGGCAGCTGCCTGATATGTCTAAGTTTAGCCATCTTCAAAGGTTTCTTCTCTGTTTTAAACTTTTCTTATTCCTTCATTTATTCCAGTATAGTTGTCTTCTTTTTTTCCTTTTGAGATTCTGTTTAACATCTGTTGAGACAATTTGGGACTGGGGAAGAGACCTCTAAAAGTTATCTACTTTGTCAGTTAGGAGTGTTCTTGGCTGCAAGTAACAGCACGTGCAACAACGTGGTTTAAACCATGTGGGTGCACATTTTTCATACAATACTAAGACTGGAAATAGGATGTCCCCGGGTTGTTTCAGAGGGTAAACAATGTCATTGGAGACCCTAGCTCTTCCAATATTTCTGTGCTGGATCTCCAGTTTGTTTGCAATGTCTTCTCTCAAGGTCTAGGCAAGTTGCAGCAGCTTCGAGTATCCCAGTCTCATATTTTAGCATCCCGCGAAGAAGGAAATGGGCAGGGCCAAAAGGTCCTCCTTCCACCACTTTCTCTCTTACCAAAGAGGACAAACATTTTCCAAAGTCCTCCAGCACATTTCCCCCTAATCTCATTGGCCACAACCTGACCACCAACTTACTTTTAGTTAATGTTGAAAAACAAAAAAAAGAATTGCCATTGTTGGCTTAAATCAATCACAATTAACCAGTCATAATTAATCTCCTGAGGGTGGGCACATTGACAACGTCAAACAATTGGGGTTCTGTTAACCAAGAGGAAGGTGAAAGGACTGCTGAATAGGCACCCAATCGTCTCCATATTTCTCCTCCCACCACCATTTGTAGATGAGGAATTTGAGGTCCATTGAGGTAAAGGGCTTTTCTAAAGACCACATACCTAGAAAATGTCAAAGCCAAGACCAAACCCTTGGTTTTATGTTCTAGAATTAATTTCTCCACTCTATGCTCTCTAAAGTAATCTTTTAGCCATGAAAGTTCTGGGGAAGAAATGCAAGTTGGTGAGGAGCCAGGTCAAGGATAATTTCTGTCTATATTCCAAGTCCCAGACTTTTTAGGGTGATGAACTTGTCATGTCCAAATTTATGAGGTTCATTCATTCATTTAGCAAACATTTGCTGCCTTCCTACAATGTGTTAGGGATAGTGTTAGGTTCATTGGTTCATTTTCATAATTGCCTCCTCAAATATGAAATGGAAATCTAGGAGTAGATTTATAGAAATCGTTGTAATTGGGGCAGAGATAACTTATCATTTCTCAAAGCCTGTTTTATTTTCCTCTTCTTAGTCACCTTGAAAGATGACATTTCCCAGCTTCCTTTACAATTAGGTAGGACCATGTGACTAGCAACTGGCTAATGGGATGTGAGCAGAAGTAATGTATACCAGTTCCAGGCCTGGCTATACGCCCTTTTACACTTTTAACAGGGGTCTTACTGTTAGAGAAAGGCCATCTCTGCCTGTAGTTTGGATTGTCAGACTGTATCTTCATTTTTTCCCTCCTTTAGCTTCATATGGTTTAGAAAAGTGATAGTTTTGGGGATAATCTTGAAATCTCATGGCTTTTCCCCCCTCATGGATTCATTTTAATTAATAGCTTCATTTTGTTTTACTTCAGCTTCTTTAAAATGAGGATAGGGGCCCGGCCGGGGTAGTTCAGTGGTTGAGCATCGACCTATGAACCAGGAGGTCACAGTTCGATTCCCAGTCAGGGCACATGCCTGGGTTGCAGGCTTTATCCCCAGTGTGGGGTGTGCAGGAGGCAGCTGGTCGACGATTCTCACTCATCATTGATGTTTCTCTCTCTCTCTCTCCCTCTTCTTTCCTCCCTGAAATCAATAAAAATATATTTATAAAAATAAATAAAATGAGGATAGGGTTTCCTTTTTATAATCTGAAGCATTATTCAACTTCTACATCCAGAGAGGGAAGTCTAGATGTTGACCTTGTAGGTGAATATTCAGCCCAGTCAGAGAGAGTGACAAAGGGGATTAAGGCTCCTATTTTTTAAGCCCCTTCCAGACTTGAGATTCTGTGTTTTCACACATTTGTCCAATTTCTGTCTCTTAGCACAACAACTCATTGGGGAGAGAATATAAAGCAGAAACAAATAAGATAAATCTAAGCCTGTTAAAATCGTAAGCTCCTCCCCTTTAAAATGGCAATAGGAAACCCAACCTCATTGAGTTGCTGGAAAGATTAAATAAGATAAAAGATAAAAAGGTCTCACAATGAGGCCTGGCACATCCTAAAAGCTTTAAATGATGTTATTTAAACTGACAGGGAGACACCAGAGTGCAGTGGTTAAGAACCTAGACTTTGGAGCCAGACTGCCTGCATTCTGATCCCTGCTCAGCCATTTACTTGTCAGGTCATTTTGTGTAATTCACTCAGTCTCATGTTGCATGTTGTCTCCATCTACAAGATGACAATAATGATACTATCTGCTTGACAAAGTTGTTGTGAGGATGGGGTTAAGTACCTGAAAACGTTAGCTATTAGTGTAATAGCTTTAAGTTCCCTTGGCCTAATTTCATCTCTTTCTTGAATGAGACAGCATGCCACCAAATAACCATCATAACTTGATATAGGCCAAGTGATAATGTCTCTTTTGTGTCCTTCATGTTAAAAAAAAAGAAAAGGAAAATCTCTCTTCTGTTTGTGGTTGTTTTTAACATGCAATTTACTTTTGCTGTATCTTAAAACTCTCTGTCCAGTACATGGTATAAATAATAGTTCCATAATCAATTAGCATTAAATATATATATATATACACGTATATATATATTTCATATATTAATATGCAATATTTTGTTTTATGACTATTTCGCATGTTCCAGTATCCAAAAGTGTGAAATCATTTCTAAAATCCATCTAATACTTGTATGAATAAAAACCACATTCTCATAAAGTTGAGAAAAATACAAATTGTTAGCCTTTAAAAACTTAACGTACCATGAAGCGCTTTGAGTGTTTACTTTTTTCAATTTATGCTATAACTTCTGAGTTAGTGGTTCAGTGTTAGCTATTGGCTACATAGAAAACATCTCATAAGTAAGCACTAGAGGTTGAATAATCAATGCATCTTCATCAATATGTCTTTAAAATGCATGGGAACATTGAATAGGTAACCGGTGATAACCAGTAACCTACACAGTATATGGAAAGGTCATCCAGCTTCTAGGTCATTGATAGCTGCTTTGAATAGATAATAGAAATCAATTCCACAGGTATTTGCAATCTGCTCTCATAACACACAATATCAAGTTATTTTGCTATACTTTTCATTATAGGTGATCTACTTGTGGGGGAGAAAAGCAATACACTGATTCTCACTCCACCTCCTCAGTTTAATAGGAGCCAAGTCCAAGAGGACACAAGAGCAGCAGAGTTAGTGTAAGACCGCCCCCCACCCCCGCTTCCCCAGAAGCCAATTATCCATGAGCCCTTGTGTTGCTCTTATCTACCTAGCCCAGGAGGATGGGAAACTAATATTGATTGTATAGCACAATGAGTTTATGTGACCTTGGGAAACTGTGTAGGGTTGTGGCTTTAACTTTAAACTAGACCTGGATTGAGTCCTGGCTCCGTTATATCCTGGTTGCATGGCTTTGGGCCCACTGCTTCACCTTTGTAGTGCCACATTTTCCTCATCTGTAAAGTGGGGATAACTGCTATTTCTGTGAATAAGTGTGAAAATTATAAAGCATTTTTCAATGGACCTGACTCATAGTCAGTGCAAAAGAATATATATTATCATCATCATGTTTAATTTTTATTAGGCAAGTTACTTTGGTTACTTTGGATCAGTTGCCCTCATAAGTCAAAAGGATTATGACTATGTGTTCTCATCTGAGGGACTGGGCTGCATTAGATGACCTCTCAAGGTCATGTCCTATCACTCATTATGACGATTAAGTTGATTAATATTTGTAAAGTGCTTAGAATAGTGTATAATGTGTAGTAGGTCTATAGAAATATTTGCTAAATTAAAAAACAAACAAACCTGTGAAATGTATAATGACGGAAGGCCTAACATCTAAAATCATCTTCTTACATAGCCTGCCTCAATGTCTTGAATTCTATCATTATTGATGAATTCATAAATTTATTTGTTTTACTGTTTAATGAATACTTACCATATCCTGCTTTTTTTTGTTGCCTTTTCCCAGTGATATGTCTTATTTCTGTGCTAGATTTTCAACCGCTAGAGGACAGGAACTTTTTGTTATAGTTTTAAGTTTTCGTCCTCCTTCTAGCATCTCCTCTCACTCTCCCACTCATGCCCCCTTCCTCATCCCTGGACACACACACACACACACACACACACACACACCCCCCCCCACATATTCTTAAGATGTAGTTCTAAAAGAATAGCACTTCAGGGATGGAAGGTCCCTTAGAACCCATTAAGCTACCAAATCCTGATCTGATTCATGAGCCCCTCCACATCTCTGTTGTATGATTCCAGTTAGAGGGAATCACCTATCTTATTTGCTAACTGACATTTTATTTAAAAAAATATATATTTTATTGGTTTTTTTTTACAGAGAGGAAGGGAGAGGGATAGAGAGTTAGAAACATCGATGAGAGAGAAACACCGATCAGCTGCCTCCTGCACACCCCCCTACTGGGGATGTGCCTGCAACCAAGTTACATGCCCTTGACCGGAATCGAACCCGGGACCCTTCAATCTGCGGGCCGACGCTCTATCCACTGAGCCAAACCGGTTAGGGCCTGGCATTTTATTTTATCACACATTTATTGAGCACTTACTACATGCTAAGCACTGCAATAAGTGTTTGATGCACACGGTCTTCTCTAATCCTGACAACAACTCAAGGCATCAATGTGGACATTCTCCTATTCTACACCTGCAGGAACTCGGTAACGCAGCTGGGATGTGAACCCAGGTTGTCTGACAGTTTGATTCCCGCATATACTATACTGTCCCTAGAAAGGTCCTCCTTAATATGATTCCTTTACTAGAAGTCTTTTTAAAATATATATATATATATATATATATATATATATATATATATATATTATATTATTTATTGATTTCAGAGAGGCAGGGAGAAAGAGATAGAAACATCAATGATGAGAAAGAATCATTGATCTGCTGCCTCCTGCCACCCCCTATTGGGGATCTGGCCCACAACCCAGGCATGTGCCCTGACCGAATCGAACCATGACCTCCTGGTTCATAGGTCGATGCTCAACCACTGAGCCACAATGGCCCGGCTACTAGAAATCTTTTTTGTCTTCTTTTTAATCTTCCCTATCTATGTAAGAGTGTTTATTCTGACATGTCAGTTTACCCGTCACTATAAGCCTTTAGATGAGGTCTTGTTCATTTTGGCATCTCCACCAACTAGCAGAGGCCGGCAGGTAATAAGCTCTCAGTGAATGTCCATGGACCTGACCTCTAGGAAAATGTGAACAATGCAGGGAGGGGTACCCCAGGCTGTTTCTCCTGCTCCCCTTCCTCTCAGCGGCCTCCCTTGTGCCTGGTCAATGCCACACTGTTCAAAAGTTTTCCAGGATGTGGATTTTTCAAAGTAAAGAATATAAATGTCACAGAAACAGATTCTATTGGGCTCTGCTCTAGTCTATGAAAGGAGTTCAGAGCAGCCGTGGGTGGGTGGCCGGACTAGGCGTGGCCCTGATTTAGAAGGTAGATGAACTGGAAAGTATGTATACACGTGTGTGCACACTGGCACACACATATACTTTTCACATATAGAGAGAAACAAAGCAAAAGACTTCACATTTCTCCTGCTCTAACCACAGTATGTTGTTTTAGTATACTGGGGTGAGTGATTATCCACTCCACAGAAAATTACTATTTTGCTGTTCCTGAAGGGCGGTTTGTTCTGCAGCAGAGAAGTACAAAAAGACTAAGTTTCCCAGAGGAGTATTTTTGTCATCGAGCAGAGCAGCAGGGTGTGGAATCAAGTGCTGGCTTGGAGGTCAGGAATCCTGCACGCACGCCCCTCGCTGCCCTGGACACACCGTTGCATTGAAAGCACGTCCCCTTTTAAAATTTCAGTCTTGCTGGGATGATTATTCATCTATAAGAAATATGAAGAAGGATTCCTCACCTTCCATTTTCTGCCCTGTCATCTGACCTACTGGAACCCTTGGAAATGGGCAGTGCAGGTTTGGGGTCAGGTGGAGCCAAGACTGAGCTTGGCTACTTTCGGCCAGAGATTCAGCCTCCAGGAGGCGCCCCCCCCCCACTCCCCACCCCCGTTCCCTCCTCTGTGAAACAGGCTTAGTAATTCTGCCCGCTTCCTAGGGTTGCTGTGAGGATGAATAAGGGAATGCGTGTGAACACTTGGTTCAGTGTTTGACACCTGATATGCCCTTGACAAGTGTTGACTACAAGAACAGTGGCAATAACAACAATTACCAAAATAACGAAATGCCCCCAAATGATCAAAATACCTCAATAATGATCAAAATACCAATGATGAACAAATCCAGGAGCTGGAAAAGAGATGAGAAGCACAAAGCAGAGGACACGGTCCATGACGTTGAGGAGACAAGGTGTATAAAACGTGAAAACAACGGAAGCCAGGGTGGACTGAGTGCTGGGAGAGGCAGAGAGAGGCGATGCCAAGATTCACTGGGGGTGAGAACCCCTCCGACTAACGTGGTCCACAGAGGCTTCCCGAGGCGGTGGCAGAAAAGGGGGCCTGCCTGGTGGCAGGAAGGAAGACGGTGACATTTCCAGGAGAGGGTGTAATGGGCTTTCGGAGGTCAGGACGCAGACTGCTTTGATGGAGCAGAGGGTTTTTAATAAAACAGAAGTGGGGCAAAGGCCTGTCTAGCTTCTTCCTCAGGGAATACAAATCAATAGTCATTGTTTTCTTTGTACACAAAATTCTAAATCTGTAATTTACTTCAGTGAAAGGCCGACTTTGTCCTGGGGACTGTGTTGGTGTAAGGTAACCAATAAGATGTTTGCATCCTCCTGGGGCATATGTGTAACTTAGGGACACAGCCCAGGCAGGGCTGGGGGCAGGAGACAGTGAATGTGCTCACAAAAGCCAATGCTAGCTGTCCACCTGGGCAGGGCCTCCAGGTACATAGAGAATTTGGCTGGAGAGAAATGGAAGGTGGTCCCCCTGTGTTGTCTCTTTAATCGGCTTGATTTATTATCTGTGGTTTGGATCCCCTGTGGTGGTCATCCAGCACCCAGGAGTCCTCATGTCCAGAATCATGCTGTTGAACAGTCAGGAGTCTGGGTGCTGAGTCTCATGGTCTGTTGAGATTCTGTAACAGAATAAATTATTAATTTTTAAACAGACAAAAGACTACTCAGCGTCAACACCCCTCCACCCCCAGGAAACAAAGCTAACAATAGATTTCTAAAGACCCACTGAGGGAAATTGTGGTGAAGGGATGAGTTTTGGCACAGGGAAGGTGGGAGTGGTCATCCAAGAATGGGGAGGAGTGTGGCGATGGGGTCCCAGAGACTAATGCCCTGCAGAGCACCCCAAATTGGAGGATGATCGCAGAAGGCCCTGTCCTTGCGCCATGGGGACTACTCCTAGGAGGGTACATGAGACGGATGGTGAAGATCAGTGCTCAGCAGACACAGCATGAAGAGGCAGTGGCGAAGTTGGTGACCACCAAGATGCAATAAATCGCTTCCTACTCCAGTTTCCTGGTTTCGCTAAGTCCAGAATTCTTGAATTACCCAATGGAAAGGGAGAGAGAGGTTTTACCCCCCAATACACACACAAATACTGAGTTCCCAATAGGTCACCCACCATCCAGGAGAAGGTTGGAGAACTTAGAGCAGATTATATTTGATTTTGAGAAATGAAAAGTATTGTGACATATCTTGTACCCTAGGTTTGTAGACTAAATTCTTTGCCCATGACACTTCTTTTTAAAAATATATATATATTTTATTGATTTTTTACAGAGAGTAAGGGAGAGGGATAGAGAGTTAGAAACATCGATGAGAGATGAAACATCGATCAGCTGCCTCCTGCACACCCCCTATTGGAGATGTGCTCGCAACCAAGGTACATGCCCTTGACTGGAATCGAACCTGGGACCCTTCAGTCCGCAGGCCAACACCCTATCCACTGAGCCAAACCGGTCAGGGCTCATGACACTTCTTAAGTTACCATGAGCAATTAGGTAAAGGAATGAATTAATATGCTTGCTAGCATCCCTGCTGTTTCCCCAAGTGGAAAGCCCAAGTTGTCTCAGGAACATCTGTGGCTTCAAGAAGGCAGCAGAGTTCTCTAGGGCTCTCACCACGGTCCAAAGAGCAGTTGCTGAGTAGGCCCATGCCCTGAAAGCAGAGATTGCCCTGGAACCAGGCCAGGCAACAAGTAAGTATGGTATTTGTACTTGCCATGCCCAGATGTACCTGTGCCTCAAGGTCAAGAGGACACAACACTAATGCAGAATTGACAAAACAAATTTCCAAGGACAGGTCTGTAACCCTTGAATCCCTTTACCAGATCAAGGATATAAAAAGGGGTCAGAGTGCATGAGGGAGGATTTGTGGGAAGGTCCATGTGTAGGCACTGTGTGAGTGGCTCTGCACAAGTATTCTCTACCCCCCAGGAGGGGCGGGTTCCTATCTCCATCACCCCAAGTCATAATGGCCACAATCAATTTTACAACATTTTAATTACCCCAAAGAGAAACTCCATATTCTTTAGCTGTCACTACTCATTTCCCCCAAGATCCACAACCCTAGCCAACTACTAATTTACTTTCTGTGTCTATAGATTTGCTTATTCTATGCATTTTCTATAAATGGAATCATATTGAATGATATTTTGTAACTAACTTCTTTCACACAGCATAATGTTTTCAAGGTTCACCCATGTTATATAATGAATCAGTACTTCATTCCTTTTTCTTGCCTAAGAATATTCTGTTACATGAACGTACCACATTTTATTTATTCTTTCCATCAGTTGATGGACATTTGGGTTGTTTCCATTTTTTGGCTCTTATAAATAATGCTGCTGTGAACATTGGTATACAAATTTTTGTTTGGACAATGTTTTCATTTCTCTTGAATCTATATCTAGGAGTGGAATTGCTGGATCTTATGCTAACTCTGTTTTAACCTTTTGAGGATCTACCTGTTTACTTCAAAAGGAACCGTGGGAGACAAATATAAAATTGTGTTTTGATTATGTCACAAATTGTGCTTGTTCTACTTACTGGTTACAGATGAACTCAGCCCAGCCTCACCCCAGCTAACCACTCTCTGTGGCCTCGGAGCTCATGGACTAGGGAGGGTGGGGGGAAATAGAGAATAGGGAAACAGGAATTTAAAGACAAGGCACAAAGACATCAGAAAAGAACTCGAGAGAGGTCAGAAGTAGGTAAGAAGTGGCTTGGACCCAGAAGTCTATGAGCCAATTGAGCTATCAGTGTGTGCTTGGACTCATTCAGCATTCAATGCATATGTGCCTATTACATAGCTACTGTGTTCCAGGTACTATCTTTAGGTGAGATTATGATTATACACACATTGTTTTACCTAATCATCACAAACATGAGCTGGCTATCATTCTCCCATTTTGTAAATGAGAAACTCAGGCTCCGGTATATGACTAGTCTAGGGTCATACAACTCTAACTGGCAATCTGGGATCAGAAACCTTGTCAACCTAACTCCGAGGCCAACATTTCTAACCACAGTATGCCTTTCAGCCTCGGCTTCCCTTGCCAACTACTGACAGACTAGTTTTGCAAGCCTCCAAAAATCCTTCTATGGAGTGGGACATGCCGTTAAAATGGCTCTCAAGCCCCACCAGCACAGCTCAGTGGTTGAGCGTCGACCTATGAATCAGGAGGTCATGGTTTGATTCCCAGTTAGAGCACTGCCTGGGTTGCGGGCTCGATCCCCAGTGTGGGGCGTGCAGGAGGCAGTCGATCGATGATTCTCTCTCATCATTGATGTTTCTATCTCTCTCCCTTCCTCTCTGAAATCAATAATATATATCAAACAACAACACTAAAGCCAAGATATGTAGTGTGTGCCAGGTTCCATGGTGTAGATATTCCTATCACAGCAGATTTCAAGCTACCATCCCTTTAACAACCAGCTCACACACTTCCTGAATATTTAACAATTCGCTTTCAAGATCCAGTATTAGCCACTCCAGCACATCTCTGCTTCTATGCCTTTGAGTTTTACAGACCTTTGCACTTAGTCTTTAGAGTCTCACTGCTCAAGTTCCAGAACAACATGCATCCTTGAGTATTCTGGTTCGCTGAGGGGTTTAACCTGTAATACTAACTTAATAAATCATGTTGTGGGGAAGACATGCTTGTAAAACCTGATGTTCCATGGATCACAGAAATAGAAGCAAAGCCCTATAAAAGACATGCACTAAATTTGTATGCATTTTTCCTCTTCTACCTCTAACTTATAGTTAACATATTTTTAGGCTTACTCCAGAAATGTCAGTCATAAACCAGTAACCATATGATGGAAGCTAAAGATGACAGAAACCAGACCCTCAACAGCATTTTCCAAGCTGGATTCTCCAGGTTCTACCAGAATTTTAAAAATATAGTACATTTTTCCCCATGGAAATCTGTAAAAACTTTATCAGTTATAAGGGTGAAGATGAAACTTCTCTTTGTATTATGGTTCATAAGCATTTAGTTAGTTTCTCATGGGAAATGAATTCTTTGTTGGGGGAGGGCGATAATATTTTTTTCCTTTAAAATGAATGGGCATGCCCTAGCCATTTGGCTCAGTGGATAGAGCGTTAGCCTGCGGACTGAAAGGTCCCGGGTTCGAGTCCAGTTGTAGATACAGCATGAAGAGACAGTGGTAGAGTCAGGGCGTGTGCAGGAGGCAAGCAATGGATGCGTTTCTCTCCCATTGATATGTTTCTCTGTCTTTCCCTCTCTCTTCCTTTCTCTCTAAAAAATCATTGGAAAAATATTCTCAGGTGAGGTTTAAAATAAAATAAAATAAAATGAATGGGCGTGCATATTGCTCATGGATGACAAACCTGGCTCCATCCCTTAGTATCTGATCACCTTTTAAAAAATTACCCTTCCTTGTTGTTTCCAGATTTTTATAGATTCTTTTCAGCTTTATTCGGCTTCTTTTGTTTACAAAATCAGGCAACCAAGGACAACCCTTGCTCTCTATGCGACAGACAGATCGGTGAGAGCAGGACACATGGGCAATCTGTAATCTGCCAACCAATTTCACGTGGTTCACCAGAGCAGGATCTGCCGGGATGGTGTTTCCTCGCTGCTAATGACCAGCTTCATTATCACGCCGCCCTGAGCTAACATTTTGCCTTTGGCTTATAATGGGAGTCATTAGATTCTAGAAAATTCCCTCTCTGTCCTGTTTCTAAATTGGATTTCCCCAGAATCAGAGAGAATGCAAATTCTCCAGAGCTTTGCTTATAACAGGTGATGTGTGGATGAAACAAGAGCCTGCATCACCTCGGTGCTGCCGGGGGAATGGCCCCTGATCCATCAGGGAGAAGCCAAGCCCCAGATGGACGCTGCGGCCCCAGCTCACTGGTGTAGCATGCCTGGAGTTTTCTGCAGGAAATTAACTAAATAACACTTTCCCTCCTCTCCTTTCCACTCTTCACTTCCCCCTGTAATGAAACAGTTTAAGCTCAGCACTTCAGCTCTCTCAGGAGGGCAAACGTGTTTGACAATTTCATTCTCTGGTGACCTTCCGATCAAAGAGAAAAGTCTCCCCTCTCCTTCATTTACTTATTCCCCAAAGTGCCTCTCATCAAGGCTATTGTATTCCACCGAAGACACAGCTTTCTTGAAACAAGATGTCCCGAAATGATAGCTGGGAGATGCATCCTTTAGAAATGGCAGAAGTGGCACTTCAGAGAGAACCCAATCACACTGTGAGTGGATCCAATCCTGTATTCCACGAAATAATTGTGGCACAGGCAAGTGGCAGGTTACTAATGCTGCTCATAAAATCACCCGATGAATCAAAATGAGGGTCAAATCTTCCCCAAGTGGTCATTCTTTTGTTTAATGTGTGTGTTCCTTCTTCATAATGAACCCACTAATGGAAGGTTTAAATGGAAACGCTCAGTAGCAATTTAAAAATATTGATGGAGTGCCTTGTAGGAGCATAGCTGTTACCATCCACTTTACAGACACAATTCAATTGACTTAAAAACCACTCATGGCCTACAGTGCACAGAGCCCTCTGATGGGTGATGTGGGACATCCATAGGTGGTCCCTGCTTCAGAGTTTTATCATTTAGCGTAGGAAAGAAGCAAGTATAGAAATAATAAGAATACAGGCAATAACCCATGCCATATATATTCCCTGTGTGCCTCTCCTAGGCCAGGCACTTTGCTAAGATGATTGAGACACAGCGATGAGCCAAGCATAACCAGTGCCTCCCTTAATAAGGGAGAATGCAAGTATTAAAATTCCTTTCTTCCTTCAACAAAGATCTATTGAGCAATTACTGTATGCCAGCTGCTGCTCTTAGAGCTGTGGGTAAGGCAATGAGCAAAGTTCTTGCTCTCATGGAGATTATGTTCTATTGGGGAGATAAACAAACAAACAAATAATAGTTTCAGGTAAGGGGTAAGTACTACGAAGAATATAAGAAAGGGTAAATGGACTACAAGTGATGGAGGAGGCTATTTTAGAAAAGGCGGTCAGGGATGGCCTCTCT
Organism: Eptesicus fuscus; assembly: GCF_027574615.1. Taxonomy (NCBI): domain Eukaryota; kingdom Metazoa; phylum Chordata; class Mammalia; order Chiroptera; family Vespertilionidae; genus Eptesicus; species Eptesicus fuscus. Next base: position 97,050,140 of record NC_072479.1, read on the forward strand.
GGGATAACCTTTGAGCAGAGACCTGGTTGTGGCAGAGGGAAAACCATGGAAATCTGTAAGGTTTGAGGGAATGACAAATACAAAGGCCCTCAGGTGAGAAGGAGCTTGGTGTGATTGCAGAAATGCAAAGAGGCCAGTGTGGCTGGAGGGGCATGAGCCAGGGGAGAGGAGAGTCACAGAGGTAGACAGAGGTAAGGTGGTGTGACCTTGAAGGCCACAGTAAGGTCTTTAGATGTTGTTTTGAGTGTGACAGGAAGCCCATGGAGGGTTTTGAGCAGGGCGTTGATCTTACCTTATTATTATTTTTTAACTATTCTGGCTATTATATGGGGAATAGATGGTGTGTGGGGGGAGGGGTAAGGGTGGAGGACAGGGGGTGCTAACCCTTCTCCAAGTAAGAGAGACTTCCTCTCATCTGACTGCTTTTGAACTGTACATCAGCTTTTCCTGGCTCAGACTCCAACTGAAACACTGGCTCCTCCTGGGTCTCGAGCTTGCTGACTCATCCTGTAGATCTTGGGACGTTAGCCTGCATAATGGAAGCCTTAATCCCCAGTACCTCAGAATGGGATTGTATTTGAAGATAGGGTCTTTAAAGAGAGGTGATTACGTTAAAATGAGGTGTTAGTGTGAGCCTTGATGCCATCTGACTGGTGTGCATATGAGACAGGACACAGAGACACAGCAGGGATGTACGTGCCCAGAGGGAAGACTGTATGAGGTCACAGGGAGAAGGTGACCTCAGAAGACACCAACCCTGCCAACACCTTGATCTTGAACTTCCAGGCTCCAGAGCCAAGGGAAATAAATTTCTGTTGTTTAAGCCATGCAGTATTTTGTTATGGCAGCTCTAGCAAACTCATATAATCACCTGTTCTGATGGCTCCCCCTCTTTTCAAGTATAAGGACTTTTACTTTATTATTTGGTATTATTGCGTATAAATTTACTTCACTGAACCAGCAAATGAAAGCACGGAAAATTCAGCTCTGCAACAAGTTTATCAGACACCCTCAGAAAGAAAGGCTGAAAAACCAAGGCTTGGGGCCCATCCTGATGCAGGGTGGCCTCCTCTTTACTTGCTTATATCTGCAAAGATCTTACGTCAAAATAAGGTCCCATTCACAGGCACCAGGGCTTAGGACTTTAATGCACCTCTTTGGGAGATACAATTGGCTACGTTGAGGGGAGTTGGATGGTAATTGAAGAAGCACAGAGAAACTTCTGGAGTGCTGGTGATGTTCTGTTTTTTATCTGGGTGCTGGTTACACTATGGTTTCAGGTTATGAATATTCATCCAGCTATTCTGCTTTGAGACATGCACTTTTTTCTATGGATGGTATGCTTCAACAAAAAAAGAAATCTTTAAAAGTCACCTTTGTTTAGAATTTACACTTGTTTATTCTTTTGATTTATGTTTCTCTAAGATATTAGGGAAAAACAAATCTATCAGTGTCTCAAAATACGGCAAAAGAAGACTGTAATTGGATATATCACTATGGGCTTTGATGTCTTCCCTGTATCTATGATCAAGAGAATATATAAGTAAAAGCTATGATATTCAATATTTTTAAATTGAATTCATATTTTCTTCTTCACAACATCTATATACATTTGAAAAATATTAGTACATAAATGTCTCAGGTATTATACATTTGTTTACGGATTATACTTGACTGCCATATGGATTCTCAGACACTTTGCTACAGTTCAAAGACACTCTAGAGCAGTGGTTCTCAACCTTTCTAATGCCGTGACCCTTTAATACAGTTCCTCATGTTGTGGTGACCCCAAACCATAAAATTATTTTCGTTGCTACTTCATAACTGTAATTTTGCTACTGTTATTGAATCGTAACGTAAATATCTGTATTTTCCGATGGTCTTAGGCTCTACAACAGCTTTGAGAACCGCTAGCAGGGTCGCCTAAGACCATCGGAAAACACAGATATTTACATTACGATTCATTAACAGTAGCAAAATTTCAGTTATGAAGTAGCAACAAAAATAATTTTATGGTTGGGGGTCACCACAACATGAGGAACTGTATTAAAGGGTCACGGCATTAGAAAGGTTGAGAACCACTGCTCTGGAGTCACAAATTGGGCTCACCTGTCTAAAACCCTTCAGGGAATCATGTATGGTGGTAAGGAACATGGGATTTGGACTTAGACTGTCTAGTTGGGCGGAATCCCAAATTCTGCCATTTTCTTGGTCTAAGAAATTGGCGTGTGCCTCGGTTTTTCCACCTGTAAAACGCAATGACAATAATAGTATCTAACAGGATTGTTGTGAGTATTGAGACAAATTAATACAGAGAAACTGTAAGTTTCTGTTACACAGTAATTGGGCCAGATTTTTTAGAAGTATTTTTTTTAGAAGTATTAGATTGTTATTATTGTTATTTTTGTTATTATATTATCAGGGTTTGCAAGTCTGTGGTTATAGCCAGAGTGAAGGTCTGAGGCTGGTAATTGCCCTGCTCCTGACTGGAGTAGAGATTAGGGGCACAGATTATTTGGGTGGGGGAATCTTACCTTTTAGCTGTTATGAATAATGCTGCTACAAACATGGATGTAAAAATATCTGTTCCAGTCCCTGGTTTCAATCCTTTTGTATATATACCCAGAAGTATAATTGCTAACCAAATGATAATTCCATTTAATTTTTGAGCAACTGCCATATTATTTTCCACAGCAGCTGCACCATTTTATATTCCTACCAGCAATGCACAAGGATTCCAGTTTCTCCACATCTTTGCCAATGCTTGTTGATTTCTGTTTGTTTGTTGTTGTTGTTTTAAAAAAGCTGTGATGGTTGATTTTATGTATTAACATAGCTGGGCCATGGTGCCAGATAGTTGGGCAGACATTATTCTGGATGTTTCTGTGAGGATGTTTTGGATGAGATAAAAATTTGAGTTAATGGGCTTGGAGTAAAGCAGATTTCCCTCCATAATGAGGGTGGGCCTCATCCAATCAGTTGAAGGTCTGAATAGAACAAAAAGACCTACCATCTGCTGAGTGGTGGGAATCCTCCAGCAGCTGGCTTTCGGACTAGAACTGGAACACTGGTTCTTCCTTGTTCTCCAGCCTGACAGTCTTTGGACTAGAACTGCAGCATCAGCTCTCCAGGGTCCAACCTGCTATAATTTTTTTTTACAATAAGTAAATGCATAATAAGTTATAGCTAATCAATATTTTATACACACACATCTATTGACCCTATTTCTCTGGAGAAGCCTAACACAATAGTTATGCAGATGGGTGTGGTCTCATTAATATTTGAATAGGTATTATAAGTAAATATATATCATATACACACTGTATATAAAACTTTTATTGGGACTTAAAGTCAGGTGCTGCCCTAAGAACCTTAAATTCATGTGATGTGTACAAAAGCTCCCCTGAGTCAGGTATTATTATGACCCCCAATTTATAGATGAGGAAGCAGGCAGGTAGACTTTAGGGAACCCTTGCCCAAGGTCATGCAGCTGGCATGTGGGGATTTATAAGCAGTCCGGTTCCAGAATCCTTGCTCTTGCCAAATGGTGCTCAGACACTTTCTGTTCTAGTAGCTTCACTCAATTGTCAGCATCGTGGTGACTTCTTATGTACTGATTTCCCTTTCCATCACCTCCCCTCTTCCTAAAAGTCCTTCTTGACTTTTGTTCCCTAAAATTGGTCAAGGCTGGGTACTGCAATACTCGCTTTTGTAACATATGGCATGAAGGGGAAGGACAATAATTTCTGGTTGTAACAGAACCCTGAAAATATGCCCTTGAGAAATAAAATTAGGAACTGCTAAATCCTTTGCACTGGAAGGGAGAAAAAATTAAATCGTTTAAAAGTGGAAATGATTCCCATAATGTATTTCAGCCGAATAATTAAAGTATACTCATATATTAATTACACTTCAAGGCTCTCTCTCCTTGCCCTGCTTTCCGGGGCTCTCCCTTTTCCCGGGGTTAAGTGAGGACAAGCTTTTTGAGGTAGCACAGAATTTCATTTCAAGAAAAGTCTCACAAGGTGGTTTGGTGAAGATTCCTATCCAAAAGAACTGCCCAGCCAAGCAATTAAGTCACTTTCAGAGGTTTCTAACTTCCAGATAACCTTTATAGAAGCTGGAGCCACAGTTATAACTCCCAGGCTTGATTTTTTTCTTTTTAAGATCAAACTTCCCCTCCAGGACAAAATACATCCAGCACTTGAAACTTGGAAATAGTACTAAGAATTGCTGCAAATACTTTTACACCCAGTTGACTTTACTGTGTCCTATTTTTCAAAAGCAAAGCCTGAATAATTTCATCATAACTGTTTGCTTTGACCTTGATGGGCTCCCCAGGATGACTGTCTTCTGCAATGTGTCTTGGAAATGTGGACTCTCCCAGGTTGTAAAGCTTGAGCTACTGCTAGAAGGTGGCTTAGCAGGACATGCCAACAGCTTAAATTGTTTCAAAGACTTTTAAATCAGAAAGGGATCTCAAAGACTATCAGATCTTACTCAGCTTTACAGATGAGGAAATGGAAGCTCAGAAGGTTGTGGAAAGACACGGAAGGATTTTAATCAGGAGTGGGCCATCAGGGTTCTCCTGCTGGACTCACTTAGTAAATCTATGGGTGATACATAGCAAAGAATCAGAGAGACCACAGTAGGGTGGGACAATGGCCCAAACCAGTATGATGCAGTTCAATAAATAATAATAAAGCACCACCTTTAGCTACAGTTTTTGTTAATCATGATTTTTGAAAAGTTTCTAAGATTAGATTATTACAAAATTAATAAAATTTAAGGCTCTCTAATAACATGAGGATGTGAGACAGGGAGGTTTGGCTGACTGCAATCTTTGTATGAACCTACAGAGACTGTGTTAGCCAGATGATTCAAAACGTAATTAAATTCTAATAATGGCACAATCACATGTGTTAGTATATGGATAAAGTTAACAAGGACACACAAAATTGTTCATGCTAGTTATCTTTGTGCATATATATATATATATATATATATATATATATATACACACTAGAGGCCCGGTGCATGAAATTCATGCTACAGTACAATCCCTAGGCCTGGCCTGCAATCAGGGCCATCTTCTCCAGCTGCCCACAGCTGGCCCCGCCCCCTGCCGCCACCCACCCTACTTCCCTGTTTGCCATCGGGCAGTCAGAGCCTGCCAGCCAGGGAAAGGGACCAAGAGGTGGTCAGTGCGCCTAATAGTGACTGGTCAAGTGGTCATTCTGGTCATTCTGCCGTTAGGGTCAATTTGCATATTACCCTTTTATTATATAGAACTAGAGGCCCGGTGCACAAAATTCGTGCACAGGGGCCGGGGGGGGGGGGTGTCCCTCAGCCCAGCCTGCACCCTCTCCAATCTGGGACCCCTCGAGGGATGTCCGACTGCCCGTTTAGACCCGATCCCACTGGGATCGGGTCTAAACGGGCAGTCGGACATCCCGCTCACAATCCAGGACTGCTGGCTCCTAACTGCTCACTTGCCTGCCTTCTTGATTGCCTCTAACTGCTTCTGCCTGCCAGCTTGATCACCCCCTAACCACTCCCATGCCAGCCTGATTGATGTCTAACTGCTCCCCTGCCAGCCTGTTTGCCCCCAACTTCCCTACTCTGCTGGCCTGGTCACCCCTAACTGCCCTCCCCTGCAGGGTTGATCGCCTCCAACTGCCCTCCCTTGCAGGCCTGGTCCCTCTCAACTGCCCTCCCTTGCAGGCCTGGTGCCTCCCAACTGCCCTCCCCTGCTGGCCATCTTGTGGTGGCCATCTTGTGTCCACATAGGAATAGGATCTTTGACCACATGGGGGCAGCCATATTGTGTGTTGGAGTGATGGTCAATCTGCATATTACTCTTTTATTAGATAGGATAGAGGCCTGGTACAGGGGTGGGGACCAGCTGGTTTGCCCTGAAAGGTGTCACGAATCAGGGTGGGGGTTCCCTTGGGGCGTGGGGCGGCCTGAGCGAGGGGCCTGTGGTGGTTTGCAGGCTGGCCATGCCCCCTGGCGACCCAAGTGGAGGCCCTGGTATCTGGGGTTTATTTATCTTCTACAATTGAAACTTTATAGCCTTGAGCAGAGCCAAGCCTCCTGCTCGCTCCATGGCCGGCAGCCTTTTCTGTTGGGGTTTATTTACCTTCTATAATTGAAACTTTTTAGCCTGGAGTGGAGGCCTGGGCTGGCCAGGGTGTGCAGAAAGCTTTGCTTCTTCCATTGCCAGGGGCAACCCTAGCCTCCCGCTCTTTCCAGCTCCGTTGCTGCCGCCATTTCTGTTTGGATTTGTTTACCTTCTATAATTGAAACTTTGTAGCCTTGAGTGGAGACTTAGGCCGGCAAGGGCAGGCAGAAAGCTTGGCTTCTTCCATTGCCTGGGAAACCCAAGCCTCCCTCCTGCTCTCTGTGGCTGTAGCCATCTTGGTTGGGTTTATTTGCATACTCGCTCTGATTGGCTGGTGGGCGTGGCTGGTGGGTGTGACTGATGAGCATGACTTGTGGGTATAGTGGAGTGATGGTTAATTTGCATATTACTCTTTTATTAGGTAGGATATTGATTTCAGAGAGGGAGAGAGAGATAGAAATATCAATGATGAGAGAGAATCATTGATTGGCCACCTCCTGCACACTCCCTATTGGGGATCGAGCCCACAACCTTGGCGTGTGCCCTGACCTGGAATTGAACCATGACCTCCTGGTTCATGGGTCAAACCTCAACCACAGAGCCACACTGGCTGGGCCATGGTAGTTATCTTGAGATAGTGGAACTAGAAGGAAGAGAGGGCTACATTTTTTACTTTACACAATTGTATTATATGACCTTTTTTACAATGAGCATTTTATTAATTTTATAATAATCAAATCTTAAGAACTTTTCAAAAATAGTGATGAACAAAAACTGAGGCTGAAGAAGAGCATCCAGATGAAGAAAGGGAATGTGCTAGATAGATGGTATGGAGTGTCTATTGTCTAGCCTTGGGCACCAAGGGGATGCCAGTAAGTTAAAGTACTATAGTCAGGAGGAGAGAAATCAAGACGGTGGCAAGAGCTGTAAATCAGGTCACCGAGGGGTTTTCTGAGTGAATTTAGCTAACTTCAAACTTGTGAAAGCTCAGCATGTAAAACAGGGACACACCATCTATCTCATTACAAAGAACTAGTACATGGACATTCTTTCATTTATTCATTCATTTACAAAACACCATAACAAAGTATAACTTCCTTAAAAAGGCGTTTGAGAAAGTGTTTCCCCTTGTAAAGAATTAGACTACTTTAGGAAGATGAGCTGCTTTTTCTGGAACGTATTTAAGGAATGATTCACTGATCAATTTTCAGAGATGAACATCTGCATTTTTAAGGATAGACTAGGGAATGTCTAATGATTCTCACTGATTTATATTTACATGTCGTATATCTGCTGAAAAATACCACACAGGCTCCACGTTGCCAACTATATAAAGGAAGGTCAAACTATTCACTCTGATGTTCAAGGTCCGTCAGTATGTTGCTCTGTTCACCTTTTCCAGTTTATCTCCTACTGTCCCCATTGGGCACCCACTTCCCAGCCTCACTGTCATCTATTGGTCAGGCACCTTCTGATTCCTCTGCCTTTCCTTTGTTTATGCTTTTCTTTCCTAGAATGTCCTGTTGGCTTTTCTTGACCTGATAAATGCAATTCCATTTGAATAATCAAATACTACCTTGCTATGTGCTCTTCCCACTCTCCCAGAGATTATTTTTCAAAGCCAACATTCTAGGGTCCACGCTACTTAGTTGGCCAGTGCCCACACCATATTGGAGGTCAAAATTATAAAACGTCCCCTGCTGTCACTGGGACACATCTAATACTGTGTTATGCTTTGTTTTCTGTGCTCTGATATCTGCTATTAGGCCATGAACCCCTGGAGGGCAGGACCATGGCCAGTCAAATTCAGATCGCCAGGGCTTGGTAAAAGGCCTGTCACCTCCATAGCTATCTGAAAATCCAAGTTGAACGAATTAATGGACTGTACATATCTCTGGTTCTCATCCTTACCAGTTAGTTAAATCTTTTAACTTCAATAGGCAGTTCTCTCCTTCATGCTTAGAGACTTTAGCTGAAATTAGCATCCTAAACAAATGCAGTATTTGGAACTGCTTTAGAGGTCTTTGGGAACATCCTAAGAACACACCCAGGTGATGTAATTAAACTTTCGAAGAGGCAGGGACACCTATGACTGTGATCCTCAGAGGGGGTATTTTAAGGGTCCAACAGATACAGTCTACTATCCAATCTAAGAGGTCAACTGATCTGACTTTGAATTCTAGCTATGCCAAGTGCTGGCCATGGCAGTTGAATAGGTTATTACTGTATCTAAGCCTCAACTTATCCGTTCATAAGAAGGGGATAAAAGTGGTACCTACTTTGTAGGGTATGGGAAGGAGGATTTCTTAAGATTCTGCATAGAAAGTACTAAGACCAATCAATGTCTGGCATAAAAGTCGGTATTATTATTATTGCTGTGTGTTCTGCGTTTGGCAGCTGTAAAAACAACCCTGGATTCATGAACAACTACTACCTGTTGTAACTTCCTCTGGCTGATCACAATGGGCGTAGACATAATTCTAGTGCCTGGTTCCTAAAAGGCATTGTAAGGTGTTGGACATACTCAAACATGCATTTCAACGCTTGGAGCATTTGGATTCTCGAAGGGATGGGCCTTTACATTTATGCTTAACAAGTTGCTGGTTTTGCCTTAAATCCAGAATCTATGTGAAACAAATTCACTTGACCCATTTATATTAAGCCCTTTACATGAGCAGAGCACTGTGGCTTGCACTTACTAAAATCCAAATTAAGGTCTAAATCTGAAAGAAAGAAAAATCACCTTTTTAAAGAACCAAACTCCAGGAGGAGAGAAAGTAGGCCAAACACCCACTGGACAAGCTGTTGGAAGGGACACACCCTTTCTTTGAACTTGTGCTTCTTGCTACGGGCACTAAAATAAATCCACTGGTGCCAACAGCTATTATTTCCTCACTTCCAAAGAGGGTCAGCACACAAACAATACAGAACATTCTGGATCCGACCTCGTAACAGTGATGACTTCTCATGAAAAGTTTCAGTTCTGGTTCTGCGTCTTTCTGGCTGTGTGATTTTGCCATACTTCAACCTTTCTGACGCTCAGTTCTTATTTTCCAATCTCTACAATGGAAATAATAATGTAACTTTGTCCCTTAACCTGTGACTCAGTTTTTCTTCCAAACGTGTATTATTCCAAATGACAGGGACAATAATATCTACCTCAGCGTGTGTGTGTGTGTGTGTGTGTGTGTGTGTGTGTGTGTGTGTGAAGAATGCCATAGACTTCTTCTGTTCCTGCCCAAAGTTCAGCAATTTTTCATGAATAGTTTTCAATTTCCTGTTTGCCTTTGGTCAATTTCCAGACCTCTGAAATGATCATTCTTTAACAATTTTGTTCAGTTTTATTGTTTTCTTTTGGGGGGAGGGGGAGAGAGAATTTTCTTGCCTCTTCTCTCTTCCCTAGCCAAAGTTTCTCTTGTTCATGCATCTTTAATACATTTGATACAGAGAGATGAATTGCCCTCCAGAAAGATGATACCAATTTAGGCTCTTGTTGGTAGTATATGAGAGTGCCAATTTCCTTATGATTTTTCCCAGGATTGGATAATAATATTAAATAAAGCTTTCATAATTTATAGGCAAAAATCTTACCACACTATGGATTTAATTTAAATTTCCCCAGTTACTATTACGTCAAGGATCTTGAGAATAGGACGAGATGATATTATATGTGTTAAAATCCTCTGGATGTAAAAATTTCTATAGAAATGCCAGGCATTCATTACTATCTTGCAATACTTAAAAGTCTGACCACAAACCAGGATAGTTCCCACAAAGCCTTGTGCTCAAGATGCTTGGGATAAGCTCAGAATGATCCCTGCCTCATAGAGAGAGAACTCACGCTTGAATGCACATATCACACCCTCCTTGAGGAATAGCAGTGATGATGTTTCAGAAAATCAAGGTTAGAATAATGTCCCAGTAAATTCAGTAAATGCAGGAACTGCAGGATTTGGCAGGAAATTGGAGGAGGAGGGGCGAACCACAACTTAATCTGACAGCTCGGTGTTGCAGACCACTCTGACAGGGATTTCATATCAGAAAGCATCGAAGCAACATTTCTATGATAGCGTCCTGAGAACTTCCAGGAATAATATATGAATTGCTGAAGTTCATTCAGCATTACTCAGAGGGGAACAAGGAAATAAGAAGGAAAATCTATGAAAAGTCCTTGAAACTCAGGAGATATGGCCTGGACTTCTTTTTTCTCTTGTAATACACACTCATTGTAGAAAATTCAGATATGCCAAAGAACACAACTTCCACTCTTGGTCTCATCACCCAAGAATAGCCATTGTTGTAAGTTTGTGTATATCCATTTTGATTTTATACTGTATATGGGAAAGGGGAAGAGAAATATTTAGTAATCTATGTGAATTTTTAAAATTTGTTTTTAACTCAGTTAAGACAGGAGGCTGCCAAGAAGTCAGAACAGTGGGACCTGAACAAAGACATCGGAATCAATTTTTAAGGGCCAAGAGGTAAGAAGCTGATGAAAAATGGTTCTACAACTAGATAATGAGACTTTTAGAGCCTGGGAAGATAATCTCCATACCTGTTGTAGAGGGGGAAAGATGCAGAACAAAGGACAATGAGCGTGGCTAAAACAGTACTTCTCATACCACCAGTGAGGAGGGATCAGTTTTAAATTTTCAATCCATCCTAGACTGATGCTTTTGTGAAATATTAAAAAAAAAAAAAAAAAAAAATATATATATATATATATAATGCATTTGGATGGCACAACAATTCCAAATTGCTGTACATTACTTTAAACTTCTCTATTTATTACAGACTGATAATCACTTTGAAGGCCAGCATAGGCCCATGGGTCCCACACTAGGCAGGACTGAACTAAAATGCTTTTTGCAGTGACGATTTAGCTATCAACAGGGAGAAAGACAGCGGTATGCTAGTAAATGTTTAACAACCGCTTCTGGGGAGGGAGGAGCTCGCTGATCTGTAGCATTTGACTGATCATTTCTGTGCTGTAAGTACTCCCATCATCACAGATTCCAAGCTCCTAAAGTGAAGCCAGTGAATGCCAAGTGAGAACAGATGTGCCCGAGTTGTCTGCAGCACATCGTTGTAAAAAGAAAGCTACAAATGGGTCTGAAGTTAATGCAACCATCATAACAAAAATAGAAATATATAACCTTTAAATCAGAAAAAAAATAACATGTATCCTATCTAATGGAAAGCAGAAAAGGAGGATAAAAAGAAACACCTTTCCTTTGCACTGAAGCATTTCTCACATTATACAACCTGCCCCTTAAGACAGAAGCTAGAACTCACGTTCTCAGCCTCCTCTTCGGCTTAGGTGCAGACATGTGACCTACCCTCAGCCAATCAGGTGGCCTCCCTCCAGACTTCTCTTCAGGAGAGCGTATCATGAGGACGTTTAGTGTAAACCCTGAAGACAAAGATGTCCAGCTCTTGGCCAGTAGCAGCGAGGGGAACTTGGCACCAGTTCCAGACCTCATCAGTGCGAGCTGTCGGGTCTGTGCTGCGTGGTGGCTTCACTGGAGGAGTCCCCAAGGTACGGTTTGGGACTGACACCCTAACCCTCCTGGAGAGTCTTTGAGATTCCTGATAGCTTTAATAGATTCCCTTTCTGCTTAAACTACCAACACTAGTAGTTTGCAACAAAGAACAAAGATTGATACACCACCTGCACCTCATTTTTAGATTTACATCCTTATTGAGATAAAATTTACATAATTCAGTGGTTCTTAGTATACTCCCAAAGTATACTAAATAGGCAATTTTTATATTTTTATCACCCCAAAAAGCAAATTTATAACCATTAATAGTTACTCCTGACTTCCCCCCAAACACCCTGTCTCTCTCTACCCACCAAGCCCTAGGCAACCACTAATCTACTCTCTGTATTTGCCTATTGTAGATGTTTCATATAAATGGAAGCATTCATTATGTGGTCTTTTGCGACTGTCTCCTTCCACCCGCAACACACACACACACAGTTTCTATTTTCAAGGTCATTCCATGTTTCCATACATCAGCCCTTTTTATTGCTGAAAAATATTCCATTATGTAAATATACCTCATATTATTTATCCACCATCTGATGAACATTTGGGTTGTTTCTACTGTTATGAATAATGCTGCTATGAACATTTGTGTACAAGGGTTTTTTTTTTGGGGGTGTGTGTGTGTGTGTATGTGTACATATGTTTTCACTTTTCTTGGGTATGCACCTAGGAGTAGAATTGCTGGCTCATACAGTAACTTTATTTCTACCCTTTTGAGGAAATGCTAGATTGTTTTCAACACAGCAGCATCATTTTACAATTCCTCAGTAATGTATGAGGCTTCCAATTTCTCTCCTCCTTTGTCAACCCTTGTTATTTGTCTTTTTTATTATAGCCATCCTAGTGGGTGTAAAGTAGTCTCTCATTGTAGTTTTAATTTGCATTTTTCTATGGCTAATTATGTTGAGCATCTTTTTGTCTGCTTATTGGCCATTTGTACATCTTTTTTGGAAAAAAATGTCTATTCAGCTCCTTAATTCACCTTAACGTGAGTTATTCATTCGGCTTTTTTATTGTTAAGTTGTAAAGTTCTTTATATATTCTAGATACAAATCCCTTATCAGATATATAATTTGCAAATATTTTCACACAATCCTGTGGGTTGTCTTCTCACTTTCTTGATGTATACCTCATTTTTTATTGACAAAACAGAGTTAGTTAAGTCTTGAATTGAGTTCTGGCAGAATTGCAAACAGATGGTTTGTGAGTATTTAGAAAAGATTGAAGAGATCACTTGGAAGTAATATGCATTCACTGAGAATAAAAACTAACCTCATTCCATTTTGTTCTTATACCTTTACTTTCCTTCTGTTGCCTTTTTAATAAAAAAAAATATTGCCTCCTATAAGGAAACACATCAACTCTCTATAAGCCACAATATTCTATAGTAAAGCTGGAATGGACTATCTTCCCAGGAGGTGAGCTTCTAATCACTGCAACATCAAGACGAGGCAATTGGACTGACCACCTGCCGATGATGTTGCAGGGGAGACACCTGAATTGAGTTTTACGTGGTTTCTAAGATCCTCTTCTCTGATTCTAGTCATTCATTCACTCATTCATCCATCCATTTATTCATTCTTTGTCCAAGAGGAAATTTAAGCAGCTTATAGGAATCCATGGGATACCACAAGTGAACAGAAATTAGAAGAAGCGAAAAAATAAGCCATGTTAGAGATATCAGATACAGTCAGGAGCGAGGCAGATACAAAAGGGCCATGTTGTTATATGTAAAGCCACACATTTGGCTTCCAGTTTGCCAGCAGTCAAGGCCGAGAAGGAGACTTGATCAGCTACACAATTTACAATGCCCGTGAAATGCCCTTCTTCTTTATTCTAGGACAGGAAAAAAAATGACACCTGAGCCCAGCCCCACGAAAGCCACTCTTTTGCATTACAATCTGTCCTTTTCCAGCTCCCCATTGAACTTTTAATCACTGTGCTAACTGCCTTTTCTCTCACACTGGGTGATACTTAGGAATGCTGGCAGCTCTGAAGCTGAGCGCTTGAGGCCCAACACTTGAGTCCTCCTTGCATTGGCTCTTATAATGATGTGTTTTGAATAATAACGACAAGTACCATTTATTGAGAACTCAGGCACTTTACCATCTTGACCTCTAGCTTCACAATAATCCTAAACCAGATACAGGCATACCTATGACTGGCTCTCTTGGGATACTCTATTGTGTGGTCTGGAACGGAACCGGCCATCTCTTCCAGGCATGCCTGGAGTGTTTTCCTATTTTATGGATGGGGAAATGACCTGTTCAAGGTCACAAAGCTGCTAAGCAACAGAGCCAGGATTGTGAGAGGATATGGGGGTGGGATGTACGTGTGTGTGTGTGTGTGTGTGTGTGTGTTTATTGTGTGGAGGAAAGGAAGAGAAAAGAAAAAAGAGAGGGTGGAGAAGGGAGACACCATGGAATACTACGCAGCTGTAAAAAAAGAAGGACCTCTATCCTTTGAGACACCGTGGAGGGACTTGGAGAGCATTATGCTAAGCAAAACAAGCCAGTCAGAGAAAGACAAGTATCACATGATCTCACTTACATGTGGATTCTAATGGACAAAATAAACTGATGAACAAAATAGATCCAGAGACATGGAAACAGGCCACCGACTGACGGATCTCAGAGGGGAAAGGGCAGGAAGAGATTAACCAAAGAACTTACATGCATATATTCATAAGCCATGGACACAGACAATAGCGCGGTGAAGGCTGGGGAGGGGGCAAGAGTGGCGTGGAGGAGGCCAATGGGGGAAAAAAGACATCCGTAATACTTGTAACAAGAAAGATGAATTTAAAAAAAAGAAAAAGAGGGAGCATTCTGGAATGTGTGTCAGTAGAAGTTAGACTAAGGAGAACAGGAGCGTGGGAGTGAACGTGCTAGGATGTGTGTGAGGGAGGAGGGAGCATAAAGCACAGGCGGGAAAGCTCTTGGTGGGGAGAGCTGTGATTTAAGAGCAAATACTCCTTCTGGGGTGGCTGTCAGTCTGTCCCTCCGTCCGTCTGTTGGTCATTGGCCATGTTGTATAGGCTGTAGGAATTGCAGATGTCTAGAGGGCATGGTCCCACCTGCAAGGAGCTTGTAAGATGTGGAGGCACCGTAGAAAAACCTCAGAGCCCCAATGCAGGGCGAGGGGGGGTGGGGGGAGAGTCAGAACCAGTAACAGCTGTGGGGAGAAAATGGCTATACGTTAGTTTGCTGGGGGTTGGGAATGGGGAGGGAAAAGAACGCTGGACCAGCGCTGAGTTAACAAGAGGGACTGTTAAATAAATTATAATAGCCTGCCATATAATGGAGCACCAGGAATAATGGTGTCGATGTGAATCAATTGGCATGGAAAGAGCTCCACAATTTATTGTGAAGTAGAAAAAGCACAGCAGGTTGTGAAATAGTATATTCAGGGTGATGCAATTTTATTTTAGATATGTGAAAAATACCTGAAAGCTGATACATAAAATTGCTCACAGTGATTACTTTTGGATGGAGGGATCTTGATTCCTTTATATTCTTCCTATTTTTTCCAGTGGGCATGCATTTCTTTGATAAATAGGAAAGAGAGAATAGGTATGAAAAAATGAGAGGATGTGACTGAGATCAGAGCAAGTGCCTGTTGATCATCAGTTCTGTCTTGGAGGGTGCAAAGGCTCTGCTCGGAAGCCCAGTATTAACCAATGACCACCATGGTTGACCAGTGGCTACCCTGTCATTCATGGCTCCCTCTCCCTCCACTCCTATCCTCCCTGCTTCCCCTCCTCCCCCACTAGCCTCCTGCCACTGCGGCACAATCCAGCTGATCCTTGGGAAGGTACCTCCCCACCCTGTGCTGAGTTGGGCCCAGCTGGGAAGCCTGTCCTTGACCTGAGGGGAAAAAGAGATGGAGGAGCAGTGGGGTTTCCATTCAGGTTCCCCCCCACCGCCCCCATTCCCAGGAAGCAGCGCTGAGTCAGGCGTGGGAACAAGACCACACACGTTCTTCTGCTCAGATGGACTGGCACGACTACCTGGTCCTGCTGCATGTAACACCCGGATCGGAAGTTCCTGTGGAGAAAATCTAGGGAGCAGGTTTCTCGGCCGCTGGCTAATGTGATGCATGGCTCTGCCGAGCACTTTTGAAGTTAACCTTTGGGTCTGAGGCTGGCTCACACTGCTGAGGCCACGTGCCACGTGGGCAGGGGGGCTGGCTAAGGAAGACTGATGAATACCCTTCGGGGTTAACACACGAAGGTGAACTTAAAACCATGCATCTCAAACAGAAAAAATAAACCTTACCGTTTAAAACACAACTGCTGACAGCACTTCTGTATCACAAAAAGTGATACGATTTCTCTCTAGAGGAGGTCACTTTTTGCTGAGCAAAATGTAATTAAGTGAGCAAACAAATACTCCTTCCTGTGCCCCCTTCCACCCCCAACCAGGGGTGGATGAGAACATAAGAAAACAGAGAGAGCTACACTCTCTGATAGGACGTGGACAGGAACTCTGGGGCGGGCGATGGAGAGGAAAGAGCTTAAAAGTAAGTGAAATGGTGGCAGGGCAGACGCTATGGAGAAACATGCCCAGAAAGGTGCCAGGGTCTAAGGTGGCTTAAGGACAACTAAAACGGAGGATTTTATATTCAATGTGTGTGTTATTTTTAAATTATAAAAAATATCCACCTGAGGATATTTTTTTTCATTGCTTTTCAGAGAGAGAGGAAGGGAGGGGGAGAGAAAGAGAGAGCGAAAAGAAACATCGATGTGAGAGACACAAATTGACTCGTTGCCTCTCACACGTGCCCCAACCTGCCCTGACCGGGGCCAGGGAGCGAACCCAAAACCCAGGTATGTGCCCTTGACTAGGAATCCAACCCAAGACCCTTACAGGGCAAGAGCCAGTGCTCTAACCACTGAGCAACGCTGGCCAGGCAATGGTTTTGTTTTTGTTTGATCAATTCAGAAACTCCATAGCCCCCTCAATTTTAACCCATTATCAAGGGCATCGTTCAGGTGACCGAGTGCAGAAACTGGACTCTGGGTCCGGCTGCCCTGCTGGAGACTCAGGTGTGCCACTGGGGGCTCCACAACTTTGAATAAGTTCCTTGACTTCTAGAAGCCTTAGTTCTTCCACCTGGAAAATGGAGGAATGGTATTTGTGAGGATTAAGCGAGATCAGCTGTATAAGGCACCGAGTACAGTGCTTGGCTCCTAGCAAATGCTAGTGTCAGTGGTGATGACAGAGACCAAGGATTATGCAATAGCTGCAGCTACGTTGTATAGTCTGTCACCGGCCAGTATTTAATATCGATTGGAGAAACCATGGAAAGGAAGACCTAGTTGAACACCAGACTTAGATGAATCAGTGCAGTGGTTCTCAAAGTGGGTTCCTGGGACCAGCAGCGTCAGCATGACCTGGGAATTTGTTAGCAATGCACCTTCTAAACCCCACCCCAGATCCACTGAATCAGAAGCTCTGGGTGTGGGCCCAGTAATCACTATTCCAGCAAACCTTCCAGATGATTCTGATGTAATTTGAGAATTACCGAATGGGTGAATGCTCTCTTAGCTTCTTGCAAGAAAAGAGCCACATGGCTGGTGGGTTCGTTTTTTCCAGGCTTATTCGGATGTGGGGACCGTATCCGCATCGTAATGCCACTGCATATGATGATAAGTAAATGTATGGTGGGATCACATTTATTCAGGTGTGAAACATAGCGCTTTAGTTTTCTAAAACTCATCCCACCTGACTCCGGAGTTCTCATTCTCTGGGGAAATTCTCTTTCAGTTTACCTCATCAGTTTGCTTCATCAATTAGGAGCTCAAACCTCTGTCGTGGGTGTTTTCCCTCCTCACACTACCCCTTCCTAGGATGGCATCTGGTGCAAGCGGGAGCTGAGGCAGCCCCGTGGTGGTGGGGAGAGGTCTCTGCACATGCTCGGTGTCCTCCCTCCGCTCACAGAGGCGACCCTGCTCTGAGGTTCTGGGCTCCGGCTGCTCCCACCCGGTTTTTGGTGTCTCGTGCTGGCGTCTGCTGCTGGAAGCTGTGGTCCCTGTCACAGCCACAGCTTCCCCCGCTGCCGCGTTCTCATGAGGTCCTACTACCTAGACCTCCTTGGGTCCTAGGATAGCAGACAAGAGCCCAGCGAGCGTCAAACCAGGGGAGAAATGCCATTCGTAAGAAAGGACAAAACACCCAGACTGTGTGGCTCAGTGGCTGAGCATGGACCTATGAACCAGGAGGTCACGGTTTGGTTCCTGGTCAGGGCACATGCCTGGGTTGCAAGCTCAATCCCCAGTGTGGGGTGTGCAGGAGGCAGCCGATCAATGACTCTCTGTCATCATTGGTGTTTCTATCTCTCTCTCCCTCTCCCTTCCCCTCTGAAATCAATAAAAACATATATGTAGAAAAAAGAAAGGACAAAACACCTATTTATCCCACAGCCATTCTCCTTCCTTCCTTCCCTTCCTTCCTTCCTTCCTTCCTTCCTTCCTTCCTTCCTTCCCTCCCTCCCTCCCTTCCTTCCTTCCTTCCTTCCTTCCTTCCTTCCTTCCTTCCTCCCTCCCTCCTTCCTTCCTTCTTTTCCCCCCATTAATGAAAAGCCTAAATGGAAGACATCTGTTTTGGAAATTGAGATTTAATAAGAGCAGGTAATACTCTGGGAGGCCCTGGTGGCTATAATTGCTTAACTTTTTAATTCAAGATTCTTCCTAAGAACTCAAGGTCCAGGTTATATGACAAGACACATCAGGAATTAAATTTCTTTTTACTTTAGATAGAACAAAAATTAAAGTCTCAGTAAATTTGCATTTTATGAAACCAGACCTTTCCTAATTATTGCAGGCCACAATCTCTTTCTCTTCACTGCCTTCTAGAATATTTTGCACTTCTCATAGGCAATGAAAGTTTATTATTTAACATTTCATTTTTTAAAGTCTTTCTTCTGCTCTACATAAGCTGTTAGCCACTGATAGACAAAGATTATAATAATCATGGCTGGTAATAATTGAAGAGGTTACTATATACCAGGTGTATTAGGCAGGATGGGCTAGGTCAGTGGTCAGCAAACTGTAGCTCGCGAGCCACATGCGGCTCTTTGGCCCCTTGAGTGTGGCTCTTCCACAAAACACCATGGCCTGGGCGAGTCTATTTTGAAGAAGTGGCGTTAGAAGAAGTTTAAGTTTAAAAAATTTGGCTCTCAAAAGAAATTTCAATTGTTGTACTGTTGATATTTGGCTCTGTTGACTAAAGAGTTTGTCGACCACTGGGCTAGTTTATGCTGCATGAACAAATGACCTCAGCATCTCAGTGGCTTAACATAACAAAAGTCCCCCCACCCTCCAGCTCATTGCACATGTCCATTAAGGTCATCAGGCAGCCTCTGCTCCATATAGAGTCTATATTATAGACTCTCAGGATCTAGACTGACAGAGGCTCCATCACGACCTGTGCTCCCACAGCCTTCCCAGCAGAGGAGGGGATGAGGCAGATCCTGCCCACAAGTGCCATATCCACACTCCTCACACCCCATTAGCCGAAGCAAGTCATAGGGTCACACCTCACTTCATATTGGGATGGAACAGCTCTATGGTGTGCCTGGAAGGAGGAGAGCTGGAAACATCTGGGGGGTAGCACTAGTGATTATACCAGGCATTGTGTTCGGCTTTGGACTCCTGTTGTCTCCATCCTTACAACGACATGATAGAGCACTGTATAAGTCCTGTTCTTCTTCTTTTTTAAAAAATATATTTTATTGATTTTTTACAGAGAGGAAGGGAGAGGGATAGAGAGTTAGAAACATCAATGAGAGAGAAACATTGATCAGCTGCCTCCTGCACACCCCCTACTGGGGATGTGCCCGCAACCAAGGTACATGCCCTTGACTGGAATCAAACCTGGGACCCTTCAGTTCACAGGCCAACGCTATATCCACTGAGCCAAACCAGTCAGGGCTGTTTTGTTTTTTAATAGTATGGGAAACCAAGGTCACATACTTAGTAAATGGAGGAACAGGATTTGAAACCAGTTCTGTTGGATTCCAACATCTGAGCTTATCACCTAAAGGCTGCCCTGCTTTTTCAAGAACAGGGAGTTTACTTTTCCTGAACTCACAGACTGTCGAGGCACAAAGCTTGTGTTTTGTGTGCTTTATCTCATCAGTCCTCACAGCAACTTCGTGAGGCGGCTTCCATGACTGGCCCATGCTAAGGGGAACCAAAGCTTAGAGAAGTTAAGATCTCACAAGGACATCGATCCTGATCTAACCCCAAAGACTATTCTCTGAATCTCACTATACGCAGTGTTTCTTCGAATGAAGGCTCTCCGTGAGACTCACCTGCTTCTCCAAATGCCGGCTCCTAGACCGTATACTCTCCGACTGAATCAGATTTGGGAGAAGGGTGTGGGACGGACAACTCGGATGCTCACCAGAATGTGACATCCACAGTCCTGCTGTCACACCCACTCATGGCTGCCCCACTGCCCCTGGCACAGCACCCTGCTTCTGGTGGTGAGTTAGCAAATCAAACACACACACAGCAAAACCCCAGCCCACCACCAGACCAAAAAAGAGACGATAATGCCTTTGCCACTTTGCTGGCGCTTACAGAAGGTGAAGAAATGAATACATTCAGCACCACGTTCCCAGACAAAATCCCTACCGTCAACATTTTTTCAAGACTTAAGGCAATAGGGAGGGGGAAAAGTCAAGATGATTGCTCACTGAAATTAACTCTGCACTTAAATCATAATTACAGGACTCACCACTGACCTGAAGCAGAATCCAAAGACATTAGGATTCTGTGAGTCTAGCGTTTGGGGTGGGAGGGGGGGGCGGGGACGCGGAGAGAACACCATGAAGGCCGGGCACAGTGCACCAGTACAAGGTGGTGGGGTGCTGCCTGCCCACCCCCAGGTGCAGCAGCCGCCCCTCTGCCGCATGCTCATCTTTGCACCTGACCGCGTCCTTGCGAAGTCCGGCTTCTGGTACTTTGTGTCTCAACTGGAGAAGATGAGGAAATCTTCAGGGGAAATCGCCTGTTGTGAGTAGGTGTTCGAGAAATCGCCCCTCCCGTTGAAGGACTTTGGCATCTGGCTGCACTACGACTCCCACAGGGGCACCTGCAACACGACCGGGAGTACCAAGACCTGCCATCACCTGGTGCTACCAAGACACGGGGGCCTGCTCAATCCAGGTAATAAAGGTGGAGGAAGGAGATCTCGGCCAGCAAGTGCCCACTGGCCTTCAAGCACCACGACTCCAAGATCAAGTTCCTGTTGCCTCACTGGGTCCTTCGTCTCCAGCACAAGCCAGGCTTCACCACCAAGAGGCCCAATACCTTCTTTTAGATGCAGGGTCTGCCTGTCCCTGGTCTGCCCAAATAAACTCCTTGGGAAAACCAAAAAACAACAACAAAAAATCCTGTGAGTATAGACAGTAGGCGTCCTTCTCCCTCCACACCCCATGTGTAGGCAGCTAGATTCTTTTTTTTTTTTAAATCCTCACCAGAGGATATTTTTCCTATAATTTTTAGAGAGAGTGGAAGGGAGGGGGAGAGACACAGAAAGAGAAACATTGATGTGAGAGAGACACATCGACTGGTTGCCTCCTGCATGCACCCCTCCTGCATGCACCCTGACCAGGGCCAGGGATTGAGCCTGCAACCGAGGTATATGCCCTTGACCGGGAATTGAACCTGGGACCCTTCAGTTCCCAGGTTGATGCTCCATCCGCTGAGCCAAACCGGCTAGGGCTAGGCTAGATGCTGATGCTCTGAATACGGAAAGGGCAGGTCTACCCTACACAGCTGTGCAGGTTGAGCAGTGCACAATGAGGACCCCGTTCGAGTAGCCTGTGATGTACCTGCTGTGAGGAGGGGTCGCAGACCTGAGTCAAGGGGCCTGGTTTCTGAGCCCCCACCTCTATAACTGGTGTGTCTTGGGCACATCTCTTACGCTTTCTGGACCTCTAAAACATCATGATTTTGTGCAGTGCATCCTATGAAGACTTCACTGATGATCACATTTAATGAATGCTTTATGTGCTCCAAGCCCTATTCTACTGTTTTAAGTCATGCAAATTTCAAAATAACCCTATGACGTAGGGTTATCATCTCACTTTTGTAGATGAGGAAGCAGGCACAGAGAGGTTAAATGACTTGTGCAAAACCATCTGGCTTCTACATTGTAGGGACAGGATTCAAATGCAGACAGCCTGGCTCCCCAGCTCAATTCTTAGCCCTTATATGCTATTGGCTCTATTCTATCATATAAAAGTGAGCATCTGGAATGAACTAGTCCTGTTGACCCACAGTCGGTGGTGGTGATTAGCTCTGGGTGATCTACTGTAAAAGAGGCATAGACAACGTAGAGGCGACTCCAAGAAGGCTGGTTAGCACAGTAAGGAGGCTGAAGATGTGTCCTCTTTAATAACCTCACGCTTCCTTAGTGCCTGACTGTATGAAGTGCTTTCCCTGGATTGTTTTCTTTAAGCCTTTATAATATCTCTATGGAATAAGTCCTAAAATTATTCCCATTTGATAGAAAAAGAAACTGAGGCACAGAGAGGTTAAATAATTTGCCCACACACAGCTCATAAGCATCAGGGCCAGAATACAAACTCTGGCAATATGAGTCCAGTGTGCCCTGCCAGAATCATGGGGGATGTGGGGGTGGTAGGGGCAGAATCCTGTTGTAATGCCAATTCTGATTCAGTAGATCTGGGATGAGTTGGAGATTCTACATTTCTCACAGCTTCCAGGTGATGCTGCTGGTCCACAGACCACACTTTGAGCAGCAAGAGTGTCAACCACAAGGCTTGATCCCCCTTCAAGGGAGCGGTGATGGGAGGAGCCAAGGCTGCTTAGCCTCCAGGCAGCTCAGTGGGGTGGAGTTGAAAGATGTCGGCTGTCCTCAAGTATTTAAAGGATCTCCATCTGAAAAGCAAATCAGACTTGACTTATAGAGCCCCAAGGGACAAAATGACAGGGTCATGTATCTATTTCCAGCCCTGACCTTTCCCCTGAACTTCAGACTTCCATATCTGACCGCCTGCAGAACCAGCCACTGGGGTGTGTCCCTCAGGAAATCCAAACTGGATATACCAAGTACACCCATTGCTTTTCCCACCCACATTGGGAACTTGGAACCATCCTAGACCACATTCAGTCAACCCAACATCCAATCAGTCATTAAGACCTGCTCGTTTGGCCTTCTATTCATTTTTTTTTTTTTATTTTAAATCAAGAAAAAAGTTGATGTATTACATTATATAAGTTATGGTGATCTGATATTACAACATGGTGATTTGATATATGTATATATTGTGAAATGATCATCACAATAAGTTTAGTTATCATCCATCAGCACACATAGTTACTTTATTTTTTCTTAGGAGGAGAACTTTTAAGATCTACTCTCTTAGCAACACAGCGTTGTTAACTAGAGGCACCGTGCTATACATCGCTTCCCAGGACTTATTGATCTTATAAAGTTTGAACCTTTAGATCACCTTCACCCCTTTCTCCTATACCTCCCAATCTGGTAACTACCCATCCCCTGTATTTATGAGTTTGGCTTTTTTTCTTCTTCTTCTTTAGATTCCACAAAGAAGTGATATCATGCAGTATTTGTCTTTCTCTGTCTAAGTTCACTTAGCATTTTGCCCTCATTGTATTTTCTATTTTTTAAACACATCTTCCCTCTGCTTCTTTGCCTCTATCTACTGTTAGCATTTCCTCCCTGGACTGCTCTTACAGCTTCCACACTGGCCTCCAGTCTGACCTTGACTGCTTTCTCCATACTTGGGCTGCCAGAATAATCTTTCTGAGGCTCACCTCTCGCATCCGATCTCCTCAGTTTCATACCCACCTGTGGGCCCTCGCTGACTTCAGGATAAAACCCAAGCTCCTTAGAAAGGCCGAGACTCTTCCCCGTTGGGTCTCTGTGGCCTCTCCCGCCTCATTCCCTTCCGTGTCCCATCTTGCACGCTAGGCCCTAGGTTACCCAGTGCCTAGTGTTCCCCTTGACACCTCCCTCAGATTCCTGCTTCCAGGTAAGATCTTCCCCTGCCAACCCTTACCATCCAAGCCTCACAAGAGTATTTCTCCTCCAGAAAGTCCTGCTGCCCTTTTCCCGGGTCCCCAAGTATGTTCATTTTAACATTTAGCCTAACTACTGTGTCTAATAGACTAGGCCCCCATGTGTTAAGGTGGCCTGGGAATGTGTCTATCCCTCTCTTTCAGGGAGTACAGGAACCGACCATGCCTCGTTCATAGGTGTGTCCTCACCATCGCACACACACATTCATTGACATAAGATAGCTTGTTTAAAAGAGACTTGGAGTTATGGCCGACACCCCTCTCACTTTTACACCTGCATCTAATCCAATAAGTCCTGTTGGTTCCATGTATAAAATACATTCAGAATGCAGCCACTTCTAACCCATTTGCTGCCTGGACAGCTACAGCCACCTCCCACCTGCCCTCCCTTCCTCCCTCTTCTCCATCCCCCTCCTGTTCTCACACAGCAGCCCAGGCGAGACTGTGAAAGCATCAATCAGCTCCTGTCATCCCTTTGCTGAGAAGCTCCAGTGCTTTGCCATTACACTCAGAATAAAACCCAGCCCTCAGCATGGCCTTCCAGGCCTTTATGAGCTGCCCTTCCAGTCTTCCCTGACCTCATTCTCCCGCCTCGCTCCCCATGTTCACCACGCTTCAGCCATCTTGGCCTTTGTGCTGTTCCTCAGGTATGCCAAGCAGGTGTCTGCTTCAGGACTTCCCCCTTGATGCCCCTTCATCTGGAATGTTCTCCCCTCAGATATTCACACGGTTCCCTCTGTCACTTCAGTTAGGTCTCAAAGGTCGCCTCCCCAGGGTGGCCTTCCCTGAATACCCGCTTTAAAAACCATACTCACTTCATTCTCTACTTCTTACCTTGATTTATTTTCTTCATAGTAGTTAGTACTCTATGTTTTTATATTATATTTAGTAATTGTGCATCTCCCCCACTAAGAATCTAAGTTCCACCAGGCTGGTGTGGCTCAGCGGCTGAGGGTTGACCTATGAACCAGGAGGTCATGGGTTCGATTCCCTGTCAGGGCAATGCCCGGGTTGCAGGCTCCATCCCCAGTGTAGGATGCGCAGGAGGCAGCCGATCAATGATTCTCTCTCATCATTGATGTTTCTCTCTCTCTCTCCATCTCCCTTCCTCAATGAAAAAACAAAACAAAAAATAAAATAAATGAAATACAATTTAAAGAAAAAGAATCCAAGTTCCTTGGGAATAGGACTTTGTCTGCCTTGTTCTCTGTTGTATCCCAGGGCCTAGAACAATGAGTGGCCCATAGCAGGCACTGCCGAGGACTTCATGAATAGTTCATGAGTAGGGCCAGTGTGCGGAAGCTCCACGGAGACACTTTTCAGTTCATTAGAAGGAAAGACTTTCTGTCATCGGAGCCTGAAGGTGGAAAGAACTAGCTCTAGATGGGATAAATCCTCTGCATGGAGACTTTTAGTTCACAGAAAGCTGGACTACTACTCCATGGGCATGCCTAGGGGAGAGTTAGAGCAGCTGCGGTGGAAGGAGGACTGGATGAGATGGGCTGTAGTCCCCCTCAAGGTTTCAGCTGTATTTAGTTTCACGCACTTGCACGTGATCCTCAGAAAGCCCTGGTGGGAACCCTTGAACTTGACTGAAGGAACCGGATGCCCAAAAGTCACAGTGAAATGCTTTTCAATAGGAAATTTAATTTCAGTTTTTCAAGGACATATATGATCGTTCCAAAACTTCATAAAGAAGGAGAAGGAAGAACAGACACACATAATCCCACCCAAGATGATCAGTAGTAATATTTGGGGATATCATTTTCTTGTGTGTGTATTTTTTAAATGTATTTTTTGCTTTTACTTTATACAGTATAGTTACATATTTTATATACTTATATATTAGTTATCTATTGTTGTGAAGAAGTCACACCAAAACTCGGTGCCATAAAATGGCAGCAGCCATGCGTCATCTGCGGGTTGGGGACTCAGGAGCGGCTCAGATGGTAGTGCTGGCTGGGCTCACTCACGTGGTGACCTCGGGCTGGGGCTTGGGCTGGACTCTCTCAGTGGCTTCTGCCTTACGAGTCAGGCTTGGAGACTCAAGCAGCTGTGACACCAGAGCCATCTTCCTCCCTGTCTTTGGGGTCTGGCCAGTCTTTCCAACAGGACATGGTAGACATCTACATGCTGGTTCAGGATTCCAAGGCCATTGGCCTCACGAGAAGCAGCAGGAGTCTGTTAGGAGCCAGTCTGAGGAGCCAATGGCAGTATGGTTGTCACTGTTGTTGGTAGGGGCCGATACAAAACTCCACCAAGAGAGGAGGGTCGATGTCACGTTGTTATGCATCCATCCATCTATCCTTCTCCCCTCCCTCTGGAAAAATCCAATGTGCCATAGGTTGTAATCATAAAATGTTTCTTTCTATTTTTGAAAAACAATTTATTGTAGCATAAGTCTTGCCTTGAGACTTTTAAAACATTTTAATTGCCAATAATAGTTTGCTCTAATTAATTTTACCTGGTTCTGGACCTATGTTTGGTTTCTAGTGTTTTCCCCATTATAAATAATGGTGCGATGAACATATTTGTGGAACTATTCTATGAAATTACTGATTTAAAGAGTGCAGACATAAAAAATATGTCTCTCTTCTAAACAGGGTAGAAATGTTTCTTTCAATATGCTTACCACATACTACAAAATTGCCTTCCAAAAGTGTTTATCTACTGCTTTATATTCCTGCTACAATGCATGCAATTGTCTGTTTCACTAACCTTAGAAATTACCATAAAAATAAAATTGTTGCTAATTCAATAGGCCAAAAAGGTATATTTCTTTACATTTCTTGAATTACTAGTAAATGTTTGCCTCTGTTTGATAACCTGCAACATTAAAACATACTCTTTAAACACATACACACACACACACACACACACACACACACACACACATGCACATTTTGTAATTGAGAACATAAAGCATTCACAAGAGTAGAGAGAATAATGCAGCGAACCTCCATGTACCCATCATCCAGCTTCATGACATCCAGCCCATGGAGAAATGGATTTCATCTATAACCTGCTTCCTCTGTCTCCCACATTAGATTATCTTTACACATATCCCAGACATCATATCATTTCTCCATGAATATTTCAATATGTCTCTAAAAAGATAAACACTTTTACAAAACATAACCATAAAACCACTATGACACCTAAAATAGTCTTTCATGTTAAATATCAAAATATTCTTAAATATTAAATATCCAGTCAGTGTTCATTTCCCTGCTTGTCTCATAATTTTTTAAAAATTGATTTACTTGAAATAGAATCTGAAGAAGATCTACAAATGGAACTTGCTAGAAGTGTACCGTAAGCCTTTTATAATCTACAGATATAATCTCTCATTTTTCAATTTTTGCAATTTATTTTTTGAGGAAAAATACAATAAAGCAGGTCACTTGTTGTGGTGATCACATCCCTCTGCTGTTTTCAGCATGTTCCTCTGTCCCTTGTATTTTCTGTGAATTAGTAGTTAGGTGTAGAGAACTGGTCTAGTTTAGGTTTGAGTTTGGCAAAAAGTGATGTACAGATGGCATTGTATACTTCCATTAGGACCCATGATATCAGGTGGCCCTTTTGTGTGATGGGAGTTGCTATTGGTGACTTTGCCTAGAACCATTGTACCCTGAAATGAAGGCTTTGAAAAATAGTGATTAAAAATTCTTTCATCCCTTCCTATCCATAAAGAGGAACTTTTTCTCATCAAGTATTTGGTTACCCTGAGGTATGTTTATCTAAGAAAGGCAGGCTAGATGCTGATCCTTTCCCTTTACTTGCCAAGATTCGGAACGATGAGCTGGTGCAGTAGTTTTCTGGGGCTGCTGCAACAAGTATCACAGACTGGATGGCTTAAACAATAGAAGGCCATTTTCTCCCAGTTCTGGAGGCTGGAAGTCCAGGATTCGGTGTCGGCAGGGTTGGTTTCTTCTGAGGCCTCTCTTCTTGGCTTGTACACGACCATCTTCTCCCTGTGCCTTCAGATGGTGTTCCCTCTGTGTGTCTGAGTCCGAATCTCTCTCTCTTTTTTTAAATCCTCACTCAAGGATATTTTTTCCACTGACTTTTAGAGAGAGTGGAAGAGAAGGAGGAGGGGGAGAGAGAAACATCAATGTGAGAGAGACACATTGATTGGCTGCCTCCCGCACTCACCCCTACAGAGGCTGGGGAACCTGCTGAGGAACCTGCAACAGAAGTATGTGCCCTTGACTGGGAATCAAACCCACGACCCTTCAGACCACAGGCCGACGCTCTAACCGCTGAGCAATAGGCCAGCACTGAGTCCTAAACTCTTCCTATAAGAACAATAGTCATATTGGATTAGCACCCATCCCAATGACTTAATTTAACTTTAGTTACCTCTTTAAAGGCTCCATCTTCAAATACCGTCACATTCTGAGGTACTGGGAGTTAGGATTAAAACAAGAATTTTAGGAGTTAGGATTACAACATGAATTTTAGGGGGACACAATTCAGCCATAGCTATTGGTTCCCTAGAATTCTCCAAAGGTGACCAATGAGGGTTCCCCCCCTCACCTTAGTATCATTGTAGACTCATGAATTTTAACATATTTGATATACAGAGTAGGGCAAAAGTAGGTTTACAGTTGTTCATATGGAAAATAATACAATAATAATTAATAGACAATAATACAAGAATAAACTCACATACTCACAACTGTAAACCTACTTTTGTCCCACCCTGAATTTTAATCTGTTGATTAAAATGCTGCGCAATAAGATATCATTTGATGCTTGTCCTATTTTTGGCTAGCGGGGAACTCTTAAAGTTGGCTTCTGAATCCTTTAGATATGGCCCAATTGTCTTCAATAGATTTTTTTTTTTAATTTTTGGAATAACAAAATGTTCCAGGCTCATCTACATATTTCTAGATATAGAATCAGTCATTTCTCAAAACTCATTGGCACGGACAACAGTCCATGATTGCCAAGGGGTGGAAGGTTGTGGGTGAGGGAAGGTGGAGGAGGGTATCGGGGGAATAAATGGTGATAGAAGGAGACTTGACTTGGGGTGGTGAACACACAATGCAGTGTACAGATGATGTGTTATGGAATTGTGCACCTGAAACCTATATAATTTTGTTAACCAGTGTCACCCCAATGAATTCAATAAAAAGGAAAAAAAGAACCAGCCATTTCTCCAAGAAACCTTGTTTTTTTTTCCCATGAGAAATGGCAATTTAGGTCCACAATAGAGGTGCTAGGGATGCTCAGTACTGCTGGGTTGGTCATGAAATATCCATATTTTAAAAAAAGTAAATTTGAAAATATTGATGGAAGGTGATGGGATTATACAATAACCACAAAACTCACACCCCTGGCAAGGGTAGGAGGCAGTCCCTGCCTTCTCCCTGCTCTGCTTGTCAGGGAACTACATTTCCTGGGCTCTGTACCCTACAGACCCCTGGGGGGGTCCACACATGGGAGGTTCTGATGGAAAACTGGAAGACAAAATTCCTGAGAGGCCAGAGTATTGCCCCCATCTCCTCTGCATCCTGTGGCATCTCCTCCATGGCTCTAGCTCAGACCTGCTGGGTTTCAGCCCCTGCAGGACAGCCTCCACCTGTCCCTCCAGCCCTAACAATGTGCCTCTATTCTAATCTCTAAGCTGGGCATCTATTTGGTGTCTCAGCAACGTGGCCTCCTCTATTACTTATTTCCTGTATTAAATTCCTGTTGATTGAAGGACCTAGAGTGGTTTGTGTTTCTTAGCTGGAAGAATTAGTGGCTAATATTACTATCTCATTTAACTGTTTAATAACTTTATCAGGTGGATAATGGAGGAAACGGAGGCAGAGCAAGGTTAAGTAACTTGTTTCTGGTCACATACTTAGTAAGCGGTGGAGCCGGGATGTGAACCCAGATGTATTTGACTTCAGTCTGGTTCTTGATGAGCACGATTATCTAAGACAACCATCTACCCACTCCCTCTGCCTTGAGAAGTCTCTTCTTATGCCTTATAGCCAGTTCCTAAGCTGAGGTGGGGTGCCTCTTGATATTCTGGGGTTATTTCCCTCCTGGGAATTTCGCCGGACCATTTCCTCCTGAAGCTCCTCTCCTTGGGAGCTCATGAATGACTAAATGTCTGTGGTTCACTTCTGCATTGCCCTGTTCTACTGATTTATTGATAATTTAGAAAGCTTTCCTGTCTGATGTACAGACATATAATGGACAGTTGATTACATGCCGGGGTTGTGGTCATGTCTATATAACACTGAGCACTGGCCCCTGGAGGAATGTAACTCCGTACAGCGAGACTGTTTCTCTGGCATGTAGCTAGAGTCAACCAACGGTACCTTTTTCGAAAGATCCATCTATGATAGCCCAAGGAACACTCATTTATACAAAAGACACTCAACATTTAAAACACCTGCCTTTGAGTGGGGTGAAAAGTGAGAGAAAGATTTACAAAGTGGGAAATTACCATTGTTCCCTGGATCCTGGTATGAGAAATGGAACGTCAGATTAATCTCACACATGAAATAAAAAATTATTAAAAATCTCTATCATCCCAGAAAGGGATTAAACATGGACATTGATGAAAGATTACTTTTGGTTCAGAGAACTGGGGCTTTTTCCTTACAACAGATATCATTGTTATTACCCAAAAGACAGTTTTGGTCCATTTTACCTCTTTAATCACAAGTCCATTTCCAGATTTTGCCAGTTAGAGGAGGGCTAAATCTGGGGTGAGCTGATCATTCAGGACTTACGTATGGGGCCACCTTGGCGAGTCTGGTTGAGCCGGTTATGTAACCGGGTTGCCGGTTTTGTGGATCTGGCCTTTCTAGGCTCCAGACATGAAAATCATTTCTGTCCGGCACCTTGGGGAATTTGGAGATTGGTTACATCCTCCCTGGTTTGGAGTTTCTACTGTAAACAATACTGGAGTGAGATTCCTTAATGAGGACTTTTGAAATAGGATCTAGTTTCAACGGTATGCTAGAGGGTGTCAGGGGAAAGACTCCAGGTCCCCTACATCAAACACTCCTGCTCCCTGCCCCAGGAAATGAGTGAATCCTCTCTTTCCGGTCTTTACCTTTCTCTCAATTCAAAGCATCCTCTGTCCACAATTACACTGATGCTGATAGGCCTCAAGGTCACGTCTAGGCAGTAAGTTTACAGAAACCACTCCTTAGTTTTAATCCTTAGCATTTTTTTCCCCTGACCGCTATTCATGAGTACAAGACACTGTAGCCAATTAATTTTAATGTTATACAGAGAGAGCTCACCTGATAAGTCTGCGGAGTTCTTTTCTGTGGGAATTCCAAAGGACCAAAGCAAAACTAGGTCGAGCCCAAGATAGTCTCATTAAATCCCAAACTTGCCAAACTAGAATCATGGGGCCAGACGTGGTGTGCACGGCCGTGCTTGAGGGAGGTGTTAGAGGCAGGCTCCCTGCGTTGACCTTTCAGACTCTCCGCCTCCTTATCAATAATGCAAACAGCAGCCCTCACGGCTGAGAGCAGCTACAGCGCAAAGGGCTCCTAGGGATCAGGATACATCACTACTGCGGTTCCAGAGAATAAATGTGAAGGAGCGGGCATCATGTTATCCAGAGAGCAGGCTGCAGTCAGCCCCTTGTCCAACCTGGACAAGGGCTAAGGAATGATTCGTGAAGAACAAAGAGAAGTTAGCCTATCTGCACATTTCACAGTAAGACACTATATCAATTTTGCTGAGAACTTTCCAACCTACGGTAATCAATTTCAAAAAAGAAGACTCCAGGCTTCGAGCTTCCAGTCCCATTGCACCAGTGAACAGAGTTTTTGAGGCCAATGGGGGGATAAAACTTTGCTGTAATAGACAGCGATTGTCAATAATTGTAAATCTCCTCCTTTCAAGAGACTAATTCAGAATGAAACTAGAGTCTTCTAGTCCCCATTCCAGACAGGATTTCGTGGATTCTGATTGGCTCAGCATGAGTCACATATTCATAGTTGGCCCAATCAACTCTGGGGAGGGTGACAGAGACCCCATAGAATATACAGTATATAGTTGCCTAGGGCCCATCCCTATAGGTCAGTGGTTCTCAACCTTTTCAATGCCGTGACCCTTTAATACAGTTCCTCATGTGTGGTGACCCCCAACCATAAAATTATTTTCGTTGCTACTTCATAACTGTAATTTTGCTACTGTTAATGAATCGTAATGTAAATATCTGTGCTTTCCGATGGTCTTAGGCTCTACAGCAGCAGTTCTCAACCTGTGGGTCACAACCCACAGGTTGAGAACCTCTAGCAGGGTCGCCTAAGACCATCAGAAAACACAGATATTCATAACAGTAGCAAAATTACAGTTATGAAATAGCAATGAAAATAATTTTATAGTTGGGGGTCACCACAACATGAGGAACTGTATTAAAGGGTCACGGCATTAAAAAGGTTGAGAACCACTGCTGTAGGTGAAGGAGCTGAGCAGAACCTGCAAGTAGTATATACAATGATTGTCTTGCAAAAAAAAAAAAAAAAGAAAAGGGTGTAGGTGGCATTTCCTGTTCTCCTTAGAATAGAAAGTCCCTACTTAAGTACTATACCCCCTTTCTTGAAATTCTCCACTTTCTGACTTAATGTTCTTTTAGAACTCAGGACACCTGCTAGATGGACACAACCCAAAGGATCTCAGCTTCTAGTTTTTGAATTTTGCAACATGGCTGTACATTTCTCAAGGATCGATATTAACTAGATCCGCCAACAGGGTAGTCACATTAGATGAATTGCCAAACTGTAATGCTTAGTGACTAAGATATGCCAGACATTTTCCATCTTTCATCCTTTGTGCTTGCTGTCTCCTCAGCCTGGAATAGTCTTAAATAATCCAGCTATTGAAATTCTACTCGTTATCCCTTCAGGCGCAGTTCAAATGTCAGTTCCTTCTGGAGTCTCCCTTGATCTTCCCAAGTTTAGAGTTGCCAGATTTAGCAGATAAAAACATAGGAGACCCAGTGCAATTTAATTTTAGATACACAATGAGTGATTTATAATGTATTTCTCAAATATTTCATAGGACATACACTAAAATTTAATTTGCTATTTATCTGAAAATAAAATTTAACGGGACAGTCTGTAATCTGTCTGGTAACTCTCCTCTGGTGGGATTTCGGTAAAACCTCTTCTTGCTCCCAACACTTTGCCTACACTCTTTTTTTCAGATTTATTTTATTTTGCTGTGGATATGTTGGTTGTTCATGTTTGTGTCTTTCTCACTAAATTGTAAGATACTTGAGTAAAATATTATTCCTTTAAAGAAAACTTTTGCTTTGAAAAGAGCGGTTTTAGGTTTGCAATAAAATAAAGAGAAAGGAGCAGAGATTTCCCATATACCTCTTTCTCCCACGCATACATAGCCTTCTCCAGTATCAACATCACTCACACGAATGCTGCATTTTTTACCAAAGATAAACCTACACTGACACATCATAATCGCCCAAAATCAATAGTTTCCCTTAGGGTTCACTCTTGGTGGTGTACATTCTGTGAGTTTGGACTAATGCACAATGCCATGTATTCATCATCATAATCTCATCCAGAGTATCTTTACTGCCTTAAAAATCTTCTGTGCTCTGCCTATGCAGCACCTTTCCCTCCAGAACCACTGATCTTTTTATTGTTTTTATAGTTCTTATAGTTTTGCCTTTTCCAGAATGTTATATAGTTGAAATCACACAGTAGGAGCCTACTCTGATTAGCTTCTTTCACTGAGTGGATTGTTAATATGCATTTACGGTTCCTCCATGACTTTTCACGGCTTGGTAGCTCATTTCTTTTTAGTGCTGAATAATATTCTATTGTTTGGATAATCATCAGAGTGAAAAAGGCGGAGCAGATGTTAGGATAGGAGGATGAATTCAGGGAACTGGAAAGTCAGGGAAATGAGAACATGGAGGAAGTCACAGATGAATGGCCTAGTCAAGGGCTTTGCTGGATTCTCACATCTCCCTGAATTCCCTGACGTCTACTGTGAAGATGGGTGTAGTGGACATGTGCCATTCTTCCTGGCCGCCCAATACCTTTAACATTCTTCCTATGTGTGAGAAGTTCTCCACTTAATGAATCAGCTCCATTCCCATCCTAGGTAGCAGCGAGAAACTTGCTCTTCCAGCCTCCTTGGTAGCCAGGCTATAGTCAATGGGATGGACTTGCTCTGTGTAATGAACTGGAATCTAATGAAGCCGAAAAGCTGTTTCTGCGTGGAGTCCATTCTATTTAGAATGCTGGTAAACACCTCCGTTTACAAAAGGCTGTAGGGACAGAGGTTCCAGCTGTCACATCTGGTGCCCAGCATTGGCGTCGTAAATTGAAAGAGCTGTGCCCTGGGGAGGGAAAGGAGCATCAGTGGGACTATGGTAGACTAGATAACTGTCTCCACTCCTTAAAAAATTTTTGTTGTTGTTGTTTCATATATTTTTATTGACTTTAGAGAGGAGGAGACAGGGAGAGAGAGGTAGAAACATCAATGATGAGAGAGAATCATTGATTGGCTGCCTCCTGCATGCCCCCAACTGGGGATTGAGCCTGAAACCTGGGCACGTGCCCCAATTGGGAATTGAACTGTGACCTCCTGTTTCATAGGATGGCGTTCAACCAATGAGTCACACCAACTGTCTCCACTCTTCACTCTCTCCAGACCAACTGTCTCCACTCTTCACTGTGTCCCTATAATAGAATCCATACCTTTGGACATCTGACTTACAGTGTCCCCCGTGACAGTAGATAAAGTCTACATTGACCCATACACCTTGAGCTTGGTGGTATGACTTATTTTGAGCCCTGGTGTCTTAGTTCCATCTAGGCTGAGGATCTAAGAAGCAGGATTAATTTTCATCATCTTACTGGAGCCTCCACCCTTCCCATGAGAAGAGCATGCTGCATGGAGCCATTGTCACTGCGTCTGGGTACTTGACGCAGGCCCGAACCCGGCCCAACTCCAAACCCAAATTCCAGCTAAGCTCAGCTGAGCCCCATCAAGGTGAGCAAACCACACTGACCCATGAAGATAAAATAAAGTGCTTGTTGTTGAGATTGGAGAATAATTTGTTATGTGGCATTATTACACAAGAAATCTGGCTAATACAGTATCCCTACTGGAGTGCTTCCAAGATATGGTTTTGTCAGGGCTGTTATTCTGTGATTATGTTCTAGAACAGCTGTGGAGGTATTGACCACCTTCCACTATTCTGATTAGCTGGAGCCTGTGTCACACAGTTATCAAATATTTGACAATCATCTCTACGTTTGGTTGTCCCTGGCTGTGTGACTACCAAGCCTGGTTCTTCAGCCTTTCTGGGGATTCAGTGATGTACCTAATATCCTTGAATAAATTAATTTTCTGCGTAAAAAATAAGAGAGTGAGTATGTTTCTATTTACAACTTAAAACCCTGACTAAAAGAAGTGAGAGTGCCAAGGTCAGGGGAACTTGACCTTGGCAGGGGGTCTCTCTCATTTCCCTCAGTGAATACAGTACATTTTCAAACTTGCTTTATGAAACATTTCAGCACTTTCTATCTTTGGACTTCGGGTAAAAAAATGTAAACAGCCTAAGAACTCTGATTCTACATTATACAAATCTGGCACCAACACTTAAGATTTGTCTCCTTGGGGCTTGGAGGCAGCTTTCTTTTTTAGTTCAGTGGAAAAAAGACTTGGCCATGACCCAAGAGACCTAGGCTCCAATCCCAGTTGTGGCAGTAACCCTCTTGACCTTGAGAAAGTGAATTTACTTCTTTGGGTCTTCGTTTTCCTGTATGCAGAATCCCAGGACATTAACATCTGCTCTCCTTTTTATGGTGGTGGCCAGGGAATAGAGAAATGATGGGAACATATCATGGAAAGCCACAAGATCTAAATATATGCATGCATCTCTCTTTAATATGTAGTTTAGCGTTAATTATGTATGAATGTATATCTAAGCAGATGTGAAAAAATGCTAGTTATGATTTTTTCTCAGGGCTCTGAGATTATGGGTTATTTAAATATTCTTTTAAAATGCCACCCCTTTTGCCACATTTCTGATAATGACCATTTATTGCCTTTGTAATGAGAGAATTATTTTTAAGAGAAAATAAAGGCACTAATGTACTATTTTAATGTAGGGGAAGTTCGGCTCAAAGTGGGGCCTGCTTTCAAGTCAAAGTAAATATAAAAAATGGCAGGAAAAATAGGTAGAGAGAACAAGAAGGGTAGGAAGGTGGTACCCCCTTGCAGTCAGGGGGTATGGAATAAGGATCTCCCTTCTAAGCCCAGGGAACCCCACTGTACTGTGGCACTTGGAGTCACAGAATCATTCATCACCGTGACCACCAAATGCACAGGAAGTCAAGTGGAAACCTGACCCCCAGCTTTAGCCTATAGGTGACTATTGTTCCTGCCCCCGCAGCGCAGGGCAATAAAGGATCTGATTACACACATCCTCAGGAAATCCTCAGGAAGTAATCTGGGTGCATGACCCAGGTGAAGAGGAGCCAAAAATTTTTTTCTGGGCCTGGATTTTTTGAGTTGCTTACAGCAATTATATTCCAAAAAAGGTTTCCACGTTATAAATGCAATGGAGATGAAGAAAACTGAGACTGTAGCTAAGGGTGGGCCCAGGGCCACAGGGTTTGGTTGCCACCTCATCATCATTACTTTTTCACCCCAACAAGACAACTCTCTGACTCTGCCAACAATGAGAGAGAGAGAGAGAGAGAGAGAGAGAGAGAGAGAGAGAGAGAGAGAGAAAAGGGAGGAGGGAGGGAGAGACAAAGATACATAGAGAGAGAGAGTGAGAGTGAGAGAGAGAGAAGTTAGATATGATTATAGTGCTTCCACAAACGTTTATGGAGCACATAGTGTGTTCCAGGGACAGTCAAGGTAATTCCAATACTGACTGGTAGGTTCTTTAAGAAAAATAGGATCATTGCTGATATTTATGGAAGGCTCAGAATATACCAGGCATGTGCGAGGCACTTTACTTGGGTTATCTCATTTCATACAAAGACTATTGTCCCCATTTCAGTTGAGGAGTTTAGTGACTTGCTGAGGTCACATAGCTTACCAGGAGAGGAGCAAACGTGTGAACCTAATGCACCTGGCTCCAGCCCACCTGCTTAATCCCCCTGCTCTACAGCACAGAGAGGGGAGGCAGAGGAGGAGCAGTCCCATCTGCCTGGGAAAAATCACAGAACGCTTCATGGAGGAGGTGATTCTTGAGCTGGGTCTTAAAGGATGAGCAGGAGTTTGCTTGAGGACAAGGAGGCAGGAAGGGCAGAATATTTGGGGGCAAGGGGTAGAGAAGCAGCTGGGCTTCTTCTGGAAATACCAAATATTCTGGGACAGCCAGAAGGTAGGGAGGCAGCAAAGGTAGGCTGTGAACGATGAGCTGCTTGAGATACTTGGCTTAGCAACTGCTGCACCTGGTGTCTTTTCCTCAGAATCATCACCAACATGTGGAGATGCCAGCCGTGGCCTTGCAGGGCCTGGTGCTCCCAGCCCAGCTGGGGCTCCTTTCCAAGGAACTGAGTTGCGTCTTTTCCAGGATGCTCCCTGGTGGACCTGCAGGCAGCCAATCTGCATGCCAGATATAGCAACCGTGTTGGAATAGGAGAGGGGACATTCTGGCAAGGGAAGACAGGAGAAGTCTTTCACCTGGA
The DNA here is from genome assembly GCF_027574615.1 of Eptesicus fuscus. Classification (NCBI taxonomy): domain Eukaryota; kingdom Metazoa; phylum Chordata; class Mammalia; order Chiroptera; family Vespertilionidae; genus Eptesicus; species Eptesicus fuscus. Next base: position 97,087,547 of record NC_072479.1, read on the forward strand.
ACGCATGGCGGTCAAGACCACAGACTGCCCCAGAAGCGTGGATTTGCAGTTTGGCTCCTGCATTTGCTTACTGTGTGACCTTGAGCGCGTCACTTAGCTGCTCTGCCCCTCCTGGGTGTTTTGTGTAAGTCTGGGCACTACTGTACCTATTTCTTAGGCTACGTGTGAAGATTAAATGAAGTGATTCATAGCAATGACTTAGCACAGTGCTTTGCACAGAGTGAACACCCAGGCTGTGGTGGTCTTACTCTAAGCAGTTACAGCTTTTTCAACATTTATTAGCAAAGATTTATTGAGTGTTTTCTTATGCCTGTTGCTGGACCATAGCTACGAACAAGGAAGTTGTAGATTGCCTAGAGCTTTATTCTAGGGAGGGAGGCAGACAAACAATATATGTAATAATTTCAGATAGTGATGAGTGCTATGCAGATGATGGTTAGAAAGTGAAATGTGTGTGTGTGCACATGCATGTGAATTTTAGGTAAGATAATCAGGGAAGGTCTCCTGGAGGTGGTGATATTAGAGGAAAGGCCTGAATCAAAGAAGCTTATCTCATGAAAAGGTAGAACAAAAATGATTCAGACACAGGACAGAGCAAATGTAAAGACCCAGAGGCAGGAAAGAGCTTAACGTATTCAAGGAATTACAGGAAAGCCAGTGTCCTGAAAGGGGGAAGTGGGGGAGTGATAGATGAAGGCAATGCTAATAGTAATAACAACAGCAATAATAATCTGTATTGGACATTTGCTCCAGGCTAGATGATCCATACTCATCTTCACAAGTGCTGTATGAGGAAGGGGCTATGAGAGCTCCCATTTTACAATGGGGAAATTGAGGTTCAGCAAAGCAAAGGAATTTGCCTAAGGTCACACAGCCAATATAAGGGCTGCAGAGCCAGGATTTGGGCTGAACGGATGGAAATAGTTCTCTAGAAACAGTTCACAATCACTGCCCTATTCCACCTTCCCTGGGAAGGCACTCAGCTGTCTATGCAGCTCAGTGCATAGTGGAGGGATGTGCGAGTGTGTGTGCGCACGTGAGTGTGTGTGTGTGTGTGTGTGTGTGTGTGTGTGTGCGTGCACGTGGGATCGGAGGCACAGGACAGGGAGAATTACAGATGTATCTTAGCTCTTGGTTGTGGAGGCAAGACTAGCACACAAGCAAAGACAATGATTAAGTCAAGATAAAATATATTTACGGGACAAATTGTGTGGGACAAGCCCCAGTGCTTTAGGGACACTCTAGAGAAAAGGGAATTGGTGAAGAGAGGAGAGGAAAGCAGTATATTTGATGATGAGAAGTAAGGACTCCAGACTCAAACGCCCACTGCAGTATGATTTGGGGCAACTTACTTAGCTTCTCTGTGCCAGTTTCCTCATAGAGTTGTGAGGATGAATTAAATGAGTTTTTGTACATAAAGCACTTAGAATACTGCCAAGCAGAAAGTGTTTGCCATTATTAAGATTTATTTATTTTTGCCACCATGGTTCTAGATTTTTAAAAATGATTTAGATAAAACATAAATGTTCATTAATAGCCTCTTTATTTACAGTTTCTTGATTTATTCTTCCTACCCCTCAATGTTGCAATTTCAACATTTGCACTTCTTTCCTCCAATGGCCTTCTCCTCCACCCTCTTTCAGTCCCTTCCTTACATAGCCTCATCCTATAACTGCACTCCAACCCTAATGTTGATTTCTTGTGTCCATTCTCTAACCTCTCAGGTCTTTCTCTAAAGTACCCAACTCCCACAATCCTTTGTACCCACTGGGACCTCCAGCATATTGATTCTACCTTGTCAACATCCATGGCCAACCATTATATTCCTAATACACACACACACATACATACACACATACAGTGTATACCCCCAAAATGTATACACACTTTAACTGCTGATAACTCAGTTGATGTTTCTTTCAGATTTAACCCAAATGGAATAATAATGGCAGCCAAAGCTCCTTTTGGTACACCCTGTACATAATATATATATTACATATATATATATACTAGAGGCCCAGTGCATGATTAAATCATGCACGTGTAGGGTCCCCTACATGCTTTCGCTTTCGATCACGGGGGAGCTGGGTGCCTGTCCGCTGGTGCACCAGGTCTTTCAGAAGCCTCCGCCCCACCGGAGGCTTCTGAAAGGCCTGGTGCCTGAGCGGACAGGCACCCAGCTCCCCTGCTTTTGATGGTCCGCGGTGGGACATGAGCTCGCTGCCCCAGAGGCCCCTTCTGTGCCGCAGCACAGCCATGGCGCAGACACTGAGCTCGAGCCGCCGCTGGCGATGCGAGCTCAGCGTCCCGCCGGCCCAATCGGCCACCCCGAGTCCCGCCCCCCCCCACGCCTCCTGGCCAATCGTGGGCATAGTGAAGGTACGGTCAATTTGCATATTTGTCTATTATTAGGTAGGATAGTATTTATACTAACATATATTGTAAGTGCCATATAGATACATACGCATATATGCTATATATATTACATACTATTATATATATGATAAACTACAAGAGTTGTAGTATAGAGCATATACTGATGAGAATATCCTTCTAGCTTTGCCATCCTCTCTTGGGAAAAAGAAGCCCTGGTTAAATTCGACCCCTGGTTAAAGAAGCCCTGGTTAAAGAAGCCCTGGTTAAAACCTACTTGATATCCAAAGCTATGCAGCTAAACCTGACTGGAGAAAAATCACACAAACTTCCTGCTGTTTTCACTTTAAATTCACGACCACAGACTTCAGATGATATTTCTCCAGTGAATTCACTCTCACTGTGTCGATGAGCTTCTGCTTCTACTGAAAATCAATCCTTTCTCCTGTACACAAGATCTTACCCCTCAGCAAGGGCATCACTTCCACAGCCCACTCCTCTCTCTCTGGATTTTTCTCTCTCTGAGATTATTCACAAGAGCATACAAACCTGTTTTCTTTCTTTTTAATAATCCTTTATCCTGCTCCACTGTATTAGTTATCTATTGCTACATAACAAAGTATACCCCACACTTAGCAGCTTAGAACAACCAATCCTTGCTACCTCCAGTCCTCATGGGTCCGGGGTCTGGGCATGGCTTCGTTGCATGGCTCAAGGTCCCTCACAGGGCTGCAGTCAAGGTGTCCACCAGGCTGCGATCATCTCAGGGCTCAATAGGGAAATGACCCTCTTCCAAACACACACATGTGGCTTTTGGCAGGCATCTGGTTCTTATTGGCTTTTGGCTAGATACTTTTGTTCCTTGCCACGTAGACCTCTCCTAGGACAGTTCACAACATGGAGTATGCTTCCTTTGAGCCAACAAACCAACAGAGGGCTCTAGACAAGCCTTCTTCTTCTTCTTCTTCTTCTTCTTCTTCTTCTTCTTCTTCTTCTTCTTCTTCTTCTTCTCCTCCTCCTCCTCCTCCTCCTCCTCCTCCTTCTACTCCTTCTCCTCCTCTTCCTCCTCCTCCTCTTTCCTCCTCCTTCCTCCTCCTTCTTCTTTTGTTAATTCTCACCTGAGGATATTTTCCCATTGATTTTTTAGAGAGAGTGGAAGGGAGGGGGAGAGACACACAGAGAAAAACATCCATGTGAGAGAGACATATTGATTGGTTGCCTCCCACACACGCCCTGACCAGGGCCTGGGATTGAGCCTGCAACTGAAGTACGTGACCTTGATGGGAATCAAACTTTCAGTGGCTTGTGACACTCTAGCCACTGAGCCAAACTGGCTGGGGTGACAAGCCTTCTTATAACCTAATGTTGGTGGAGGTGACATCCTATCGCTTCTGCTTTATTATATTCATTGGAAGTGAGTCAGTAAGTCAGCCTAGGAAAAATTGTGTAATGTTAGTGGGAATGTAAAATGGTGCAGCCATTGTGGAAAACAGTATGATGGGTTCCTCAAAAAATTAAAAATAGAACTGCTATATGATCCAGCAATTCCACTCCTGGATATCAACACAAAAGAACTGAAAGCAGGTACTCAAACAGTTATGTCTGAGCATGGGTGTATTTATTCCCTCATCGCTCATAACCACACTATTTACAGTAACCAAAAGGTGCAAACAACCCAACTGACCACTGATGGATGAATGGATAAAGACCATATGGTCTGTACATATAAGGGAATGTCATTCAGCCTTAAAAAGGAAGGACTTTCTGGTATAGGCTACAGCATTGATGAACATTGAAGACATTATGCTGAATGAATTAAGTCAATCACAGAAGGACAAATATTGTATGATTCCATTTATATGAGGTACCTAGAATAATCAAATGTATAGGGACAGAAAGAAAATAGAATGGTGGTTGCCAGGGCCTGGGAGAAGGACTGCGAAGTTAGTGCTCAGTGGATATGGAGTTCCAGTTTGGGAAGATGGAAAGGTTGTGAAGATGAAGAGTGTTAATGGTTGCACAAGAATGTGAATGTACTTAGTGCCACTGAACTGTACGCTTAAAAATCATTTAAATGGTAAATTTTATGTTAACTATATTTTACCACAATTTTAAAAAATGATAGGAGAAAAATGTCAGCCTACACTCAAAAGAGGGCATGAGCATATGAACACCATGAATATCAGAAAACAGCTCTAATTAGTGGGTGGTTAGGATGAGGATGTACATTCACAGAGGAGAGATGATACTCCCAACCTGGTGAAGCTTGAGTCTCAGTGGAAGGGAGAACTAAAAAAAATCTTATTTTTTATGAAAAACTCAGATATACACATAGTACATAAGCAGATGGACATTTGTTTGTGTTATTGACACTTCATGGGCAGTCTATTAGAAAAAAAAAATGCTACTTCAGAGGAAGCCATAATAACACTGGGTTAGGGCATAAAGCTGGACTCTTCTGGTCACAGTGAGGTGAGGTGGCTTTTCAGGAACCCAAAATCAATGAGGAGAATCCCTTGTATTGATCTTCCTTCAGCGAGCTTACCAAGGGCTTTCATCTATAGCAGGTGTTCTTAGCTCTAGATCTGTGGACTTTTAAGTGATAGTGGATGGGCTCTGGGTGCAGGAACCAGTGACCCTCCTGAATTGCAGGCACCAAGTAGATACCCTTGCATGAGGATCAGAGAAGCATTATTGTTAAACTAGAGGCCCAGTGCACGAATTTGTGCACAAATTTGTGCGCGGGTGGGGTCCGGCAGGATCGCCTGGCAGTGGTGGAGGGGGAGAAGGGACATGGGAGGTTGGCCAGCTGGCCCTGCCCCCTGGTCAAACTCCCAGTCGAGGAGACAATTTGCATATTAGCCTTTTATTATATAGAATGACTGAATTTGAGTGGGATGACCTGGATTCAAATTTGACCTTGCTGCTTACTGTGTGATTGGGCAAGTTACTTAACCTCTCTGAGATAGCACCAGATCATAGGTTTGCTGTGGTGATTAAATAAATAAAGCTTCTAGAACAGTGACTGGAACAGTAATAGTAACTGTTTAGCAAATATTAGCTATTACTATGTATGTTAATATTTCTGGAAATATGCATTTGGGCATTGTAGGGTGGAGAGGGGGGAAGGGGTGGAGGGTACAGTAGCGTCTGCCTCACTTCCTTCTCCTCTCTTTTCTGGGCCTACTCCCTGCAGGATATTGAGAATCAGAGAGAGGAGATGAGTTACCTGTTGGTGGGGATGGTGAGATGCCTTTGGTCTTCTCCGCTTGATGAAGTGCTATCTGTTAAGATGATATACATATACTTTTAGGGACAACACTGAGATTCATCCCGACCCCTGCTGCCCCTCAGCCTCCAATCCCCTGCTAACAGCCCCTCACCTGCTGCACATGCCTTCTCTTGAGTGCCTTGGACAGCCCATACCCCTACCCCTTTCTCTAACACCTCTTGCCTGATATGGGGCCTGGGAATCTCTGACTTCCTTGTTAACACTCTCTGGTGCCCATCATTTTTATTTGAAAGAGTTACTGATATAAACTATTGCTCTCCTGACTTGGGTATTTGGTAGCTTTTTTCTTGAGTTATATACAAAGCGGCCTGCCACTTCCAGAAAAATAGCGGACAGTATGTGTTGCCAGTGGTGAATTTTGAGTTTTTAAGTAGAAATTGGGATTTTGCGAAACTTGCATCTGAAACCATGAGCTTGATAGCTTCCCATACTTAAAGACTTTTCTGATGGCATTGTGGGTGATGATATTGAATGTGATTTTTGATTAGCATAATGAAATGTGTTAATTTGAAAGAGCTATATAATTCAGTGTGCTAATATTCCCAAATGACTGATCAATGAATGATGTTATAAAAACAAAAGGAGTAAAAGATCCATTCCAAGTACAAGATTAACCAATGGATTCAATAATTCTTTAAAAAATTCAGTTACAATTGACATAAACATTATTTTAGTTTCAGGTGTGCAATATAATGATTCGATATACATATAAGTGAAATGATCACCACAATTAGTATAGTTAACATTTAGCATCATACATAATTACAATTTTTTTCTTATGAGAACTTTAAAAATCTACTCTTTTAGTAACTTGCAAATATACAATATGGTGTGTGTTTTTTTCTTTGTGTTTTCCCTGCCCTGGCAGCCACCAAATGTTGGGACTTTAATTAATCTTAGGCCTCAGGAAAGAAATCTGTTTGGTAGAGACAGCTGCTAACGATAAATAAGGATAACTTTTATACTGTTACATCTACAATCTCATTTGATTCTTGCAACAACCCTGTGATGTAGGTAAGGTTAGTTTTTTATTGTCTTCCAAGTGAAGAAACTGAAGCTCCATTCTGATCTAAAGCTCCTTTTTTGTCTGACATGCTGTAAGAGTCTTACCTGATCGTCTATGCACTTTGGGCTCCCTAAGTCTGTTGTCCATATGGCACCCAGGGAAATCTTTATTTATTTTTTCTTTTTTCCAGTTTTATTAAGATATAATTGACATAATGTATAACTTTAAAGGATATAATGTAATGATTATATATACATATAATATATATATATATACACACAATATGATATTATTTTTTAAATTTTTAAAAAATATATTTTTATTGATTTCAGAGAGGGAGAGGGAGAGAGAGTGTTAGAAACATCAATGATGAGAGAATCATTGATCAGCTGCCTCCTGCACGCCCCCTACTGGGGATCAAGCCCGCAACCTGGGCATGTGCCCTTGACTGGAATCGAACCCGGAACCCTTCAGTCCACAGGCTGACGCTCTATCCACTGAGCCAAACCAGCTGGGGCAATATGATATTATTAACTATAGTCACCATGCCTAAATTTTTTGAGATATAATTGACATATAAAGCTGTATTCGTTTTAGGTGTACAACATGATGATTTGACATATGTATATATTGAGAAATGATTAACACAGTAAGTGTAGTTAATATCCATCGCCACACATACTTACAAGATTTTTCTTATGAGACCTTTAAAATCTACTCTTTTAGCAACTTTCAGATACATAATACGGCATTGTTTACTGTAGTCAGCATGCTGTGCATTACATCACTAGGACTTACTGGTCGTAAAAGGGAGTTTGTGTCTTTAGACCACCGTCACCCCTTCCACCCAATGGATTTTAAATATAACAAAGTACAAAGAAAGGTCAACATGGTTTCAGATTCCACATTGAAGAAATAAATTACTACTTGTTGAGTTTTGGTGTAATATCACAGAAGAATATCCATAGTTAACTAAAAGGCTATTACAATATTCCTCTTTTCCAACTGCACGTCTGTGTAAGGCCAGATTGATTTTCTCCATATTTTTCAATCAAAGCAGCATCATGTAACATTGAATGCAGAAGCAGACAATGAAAATCCAGTTGTCTTTTATTATACTAGACATTATAGGGATTTTCACAAATGTAAAATAATGCTACTCTTCTTGTTCATTTTTTTTTATTTTTGGAAAATGGAGTTAATTTTTATTAACATGTTATGTTAACATGAAATGGGTTTATTATTTTTTCCAAATGAATTAATCTATATATATAAAAGCCTAAGCAACTGTTACAACCAGATGGCCAGATGACCGGCCAGTAGCTATGATGTGTACTGACCACCAGGCGGCAGATCTCAATGCAGGAGCTGCCCCCTGGTGGTCAGTGCGCTCCCACAGCCAACCTTCTACCACCTGCCAACCTTCTACGGTCCCTCCCCCTAGCTGGCCGCAGTCCCTCCCCCTGGATGGCTGGCCTTGATTGGCCCCCATCGGGATTGGGTGAGAGGGCCCCTGATTGACCCCAATCTTCTGCCAGGCCGAGGGACCCCACCTATGCACAAATTCATGCACCGGGCCTCTAGTAAGTATATAATTAAACATTTCTAGTTTCAATTTCTAATACCATGAATATTCACAGAATTCAAATTTTAAAAAGCTCTTTAGGATCATCAATACATTTTAAGAGTGTAAAGGGGTTTTGACACTAAAAATTTTGAGAACTGCTGTCTTAGGAAATGAGGAAGTACCACTCTGATCCAGTATAGAAAAAAATGTCTCTGACCCAAATGCACTAGGCCTGTGACAAACCACCTGGACCAACTCCCTCTTCCTGATATAGAACCAGTCCTTCAGCTGCTCTTATGAAGTCCTGGGCCGATAAGTGTCCCCATTTTTTGTGGCTGTATTTAGAAGGTTGGGATGTGGAACCTTTGTTCAGTCTCAATTGTCAATTCCAGGAACTAGAACGTTTCCTACCAAATAGCTTGTTAAATAGTCTTTAATTATTTGACTGTAGTTAATTTTGTTTCATTGTGGGAGAATAGTTACTGTGTTATTATGTAGATTCACTATCATTTTAAAACATTAATTACCATTTTGATATGATGATGAAGAGAAATCAGAAGATGGTGTTTTGAAAAGAGCATTATTTTAGAATCAAAGCTTTGCTACTTACAGAGTAACTGTGGGCAAATTACCCAACCTTTGTAACCTCGTGTTCTCATCTTTAAAATTAGGATAAAAATACCTGCCTTATGTGTTGCTTAGAGATAATGCATATAAATAGTCTGATGCATGAATTGTCTGATACATAATAGAGAATTGAACAATACACAATAGCATCACATCATCATCATCATAGTACAGAAGTTGGGAAGGAGTTTTGTTGGAGTTCTCTGAGGCAAGCAGCCTATTTTTTTTTTCTTTTTGGTGTCCTTGCTAAGTTCTTGGTGGCTTCTTATTTACTTCCTCACCAGAAACTTAAGGTTTCTCTCTAAATGCCGGGGGCCAGCAGGTCCATTGGACAAGATGAATATCTGTCACCCTCTTCCCCATCTGTCTTGACAAAGAGGAATCGCTTTCACCCTGGTTGAAGAGTTATTTTCCCCAAAGAGACTTTTCTTCTTACCTCTCATTCCCCTTGAGGCAAATACCTCTCTCTGGGCTTCTCCCAAATTCTAGGCCTCAGTGTAGGCTAGAACAGACCCAAAAGAGCCACCACTGGATTCCCTTTTTGGCCAATCATGGAGAAATAATAAACAGCTGGATGAATTTCATGAGGTAAGATTTTCTAAACAAAGAGCTATGTGAAGCTACAGAGACTATTCCCTGGAGTATTTTTTTTTTTAGATGAGGCCTCCAGGAGGGGATTTTTTATGGAATGATGCGTGAAAATGGTGTGCTTCTGCATGCTGCTAAAATGGAAGCGCTGGGTCCCTTTCACAGCCCAGGGAGGCAGATTAATGCATTGAGGGGATGTGGCTGCTGCCTCTCAGCAGCTGGCTCAATTACCTCTGCTTCCAAGCTGTGCTCTGGGCCTTGGAACACAAGCCTGATGGGATTCTGACCTTGCTGGAGGACTTTGTTCCTTCACTGAGGTGGCCTACTTTTAGCTTGAATATATCCTTTACACTTCTCATAGGTAGGTTTGCTGGAACCGTGAGTGTGAGGGAATTGTCCAGTGAGATCCTTTTCAAAAACAAGAGAAGTAAACGAGATCATGAGGATGTTAACCAACGAGGAGCTCTGGGAAGAAAAATGATATCTCTTTGGGGAAAGGATCTTAGGGCATTTTATTCTAATGAAGCATTTTGGTGGAAGAGGTGACTTATCCAAAAAGCTTGGTCAGAAATCATTTCATTGCAAAGTACAGTGTAGGCTCAACTCAGATGAGCTCAACTAATACATGGCTTTACTGTAAGGCATTAGGTACACCTCATGGATCCCAAATGGCAGAACCAAGAGCTGAGAATTGAGAGGTTTGTGGTTCTAGGCAAAGTCTAGGGTTCTAACTCAAGCTGCCTGGCTTCAAACTCTGGGTCTGCTACTTACACTGTCTGACCTCGGACTAGCTACTTGTCTCTCCGTGCATCAGTTTTGTCTCTAAAGTTTGGAAAATCAGAACAGTTATATTCTAGAACTGTGATGAGATTTAAATGAGTAGATACATGTAAAGTATGTCAAGCAGCACCTAGCACGTATTGAATCCCTAGTAAATGTTAGCTATTGAAGATTTCCATAAAAGCTATCAGATTTCAGAACAACTAGAAAAGCTGGATGAAATTTTTAAAAATCATTCCCAAGATATTGGAAAATTACCAAGGCTGAGAAGACATAGGCGCCTAGGATCTCAGAGAGAAGGGAAACAAAGAACAGTGAGCGTGGCATTCTGTGCTGCTTTCCTCCCAGGGTGTTTGCTGGTGGACGAGCATTATCTAAGTAAGCCACCGAGAGACTGAGCAGAACAGACTGACAGGTGAAGAGCTGAGCATCACTTCTGGCAGTTTTATGGAGGAGATAAAAACGGGAGTTTAGAGCCTTCCAAAGGAGAGGAGCCATGGTGGTTACTCTTTCAGTTGGAACTCCCAAGGGTTATAATACAGAAATATGGGTAAACTACGAATACACCAGCCTTCATAAAGACTGAAGCCTGGTTTTGAATCTGTTCCATCACTGATTTAATTAAGGTCGGCCAATCTGCCTTTACTCGCTACTTACCAGAAGCAGAAGATAATCCTCTCTGGAGGAAGATAACACCATCCAGAACCTTATGCATAACTGGAGGCCTGATGCACGGAATTCATGTAAGGGGCTCGGCCCTCACAGCCCCGCAGCCCCGGCTTCGTCTGGAAGGTCGTCTGGGCAGTTGTTCTGCTGTTTGGTCTAATTAGCATATTAGCTCTTCATTATATAGGATAACTGATATTCAATTCAAAATTATCAAACTCACCTAGAAGCAAGACGAATTGTCCAAAAACCACAAGGAAAAGAAACTCAGATAATATAAAGAAACCAACAGGAAATAAAAATACTGGAGTTAATACAGACTTTAAAAGAACTGTCATTAATGTAGTCAAGAAATTGGGTGACAGGGTGGTGACCTTCAGCATAAATTAAGAAACTATAATAAATAACCAAGTTCAAATTCTAGAACTGAAAAATACAAATAGCCCAAATAAAAACCCAACATGTAGAGTTATCAGCAGATTAGAAAGAGCTGAGAAAAGATTAGTGAACTGCAGAGTTTGTCAGAAGAAAACATCTGGACTGAAGCATGGAAAGATAAAAATATATGAAATATGGAAAAGAACTTAAAGAACACCTGGGGCAGAGTGAAAAGTTGAACAAATAAGCAGTCGGAGGCACAGATGAACACAAGGGATACAATGGGGGGAAACAATGTATGAAGAGATAGTGGATGCGAATTTTTCCAAAGCTCACACAAATTAGGGCTTCTCAACTAAACAGAGCCAAGAGCCCTGGACTTCAGCTGGGAAACCCAATTAAGGCTCCCCATTTCTTCCCATCCCCACCCCTAAATACACAGCACAAATCACAGAGCACACCCTACCTGGCTTACCTAGGTGGGCACAGAAAAAGACACAGACCCAGAGAATGGGAAGGATTGCTGGGATTGTGGGACAGGACTGTCTGGTCTCCATCACACTCATGGCAGCATGTTCTCTTACTTGACCAGTGGTACAGAAGAGAAGTGGGAGAGAAAGGGTGCCTGAATCACCTCCCAGACTCTTCGCTGGTGACAGGGGAAGGCTAGGAAAGTTCTGACTCTCTACAGGAGGGTAGAGTGGTCTTGACCATGGCAACCTCGCTCACTAATGACATGTGGCCTAATCAATATTTTGAGCTCATCAGATAAGCAATGAGTTTCCCTTTAGTTGTGGGGTTGGGGGAGGGGGAAATTAGAAAAGAAAGGGAGTATCCTAGTGTGGGAGGGAGAAGAACATCTCACCTCAACTGCAAAGAGACAATTATGATAAAGAGTGGTGATAGTCAAGGTCAGGGTTTCCTGGGCTGTAGCGGAAAGAGCTACTAACCTTCACGGGACAGAGAGTTAGTGGCCAAGCACAGCTTTAGAGAGGTGACTGTCAAGTTGAATCCTGAAGGAAGAATGGAAGTTTTCCAGATGGACAGAGGGGGGAAATGAATTTTCACACATATTATGGCATAGAGGTTTGAGTAAGGTGGTATTTGAGAGGATTGTAAGAATTGAGTGTGCCTCGAATGAAAATTGCAGGAAGAATGTGTATTTGTAATGGGTCATTAAAATATAAGAATTAGGCATGGCAACCCCTCAATGAATTTTGTTGAGGATAAATGTGTTACTTAGCTAATCCCCAAATTAAAGAAATTCTTAATCTTCTTCATTTGGAGAAATCTTACTAATTTTGACCAGCTTCTCTTATTATTCACTAGACTTGGGATATGCTCTCTAAGGACAAGATTGCTTTGAATATAACGCAATAAGAATCGCAAATAACAGTGTCTGACGGTTTATACATTCTGAATTAGTGTATTTTGGATGAGCTTTCTATGCCTGAACCTCCACAGGAGAATCTCAGAATTACCAAAAGTTATTGACCTGGCCCATGAATAAACACAGCACACTCTTCAGAGTATAGATGACTTGTGCAGGTTACAGAGAAAGTGTTTGAGATCAGCTGATAATTCTGACACTGACAATGTCCCATAGGGAGCAGAAGGTCTTTGGAGATAGACAGGCCTGGGTTTGAATCCCAGTTTAATTACATACTAGCTGAGTGCTTAAGCAGGTCACGTTGTCTCTCTTAGCCTTGACATGCACATTAATATTGTGGAAATAATACCGAGCTCATTGAATTGTTGTAAGAATTAACTTGGAGAAAAATTAACTTGTGAACAGACTGTCCTGGTCAAGGCTCTTTTTATTCTAAGGAACAGGAAGCCAGTTAAACTGGTTCAGCTGAAATGAAGGAACAGGAAATAAAATACAGAGTCCCCAGGGGAGGAACTAGGAATCAGAATCCAGGTACATGCTCCATCTCCCAGGAGCCACAGACTGTCTTACGGTGCCTCCATTTCTTCCTCTGCTCATTGGCCCCTCAGCTCCTTTCCCACCTCTCACCATTCCCGCTCCTCTAGACCTTTCTACAGTCCAGTCTTTCCACAGGAAGTCCTGCTCAGTTTTCCTGTGTCCAGCACTATGTTTTGGGGAGAAGTGAATTAACAAAGTTTAAAAGGTTCAGTGACCACCTCCATCCAATCATCTGTGACCAGGGCATGAGACTGGTCACACAATGTAAATATGGCTCTAGCTTCAGCTCTGTATGGGGATGATTCCTAGAGAGAGGGCCTATAGGAGTGTAGACACCAAAAGTTATCAGCTACAAGTACTCGCACAACAAACATTACCCTCCTCCTGTTTCTCCTCTCCTTACTCTAGCTGAGCAGGTTTCCAGAATGAGCCCAGCACAGATTCATGATTATCTTTAGGGGTTTACTTTTGCTTGGGCTGTACCTTCTACTAAGGATATCCTACTCCATCCATCTCTCTATTCATACATCCGTCCATTTATCCATCTATTCATCCGTTCATCGATCCATCCTTCCACTTCTATCTTCCTTTTACCTATCTATGTCCTATTCACCCTTGCAGACCCATTCCCTCCAGGAAAGGATCCCTGATATCGTCATCCCTCTTGATTCTCCTCATTTCTGTTGATTCCTTATAGTCTATAACATGCAATTTAGCATTAAATTATACAGTGGCTTGGGTTTTTCTCTTGATCACTTTTAAGGTATTAGTCTTGTTGTTTCAACTAGATTATAAATTTATTCAGAACAGAGAGCACCATGGTATGAAGTAAGTGTTCAACGAATGAAGAAAGTGACAGCACAGTAATATTCTATACCTGGAAGGGATCTCAAAAATAATTTAGTCTAGTCCCCTTGATTTCAGAAAAACTGAGATCAGAGCAGCGGAAGTACTTTTGGTTGATTGAATAGAAAGAATAAAATGAAGAATAAGTATTGGAGAGTACTATGCTAAGTGAAATAAGCCAATCAGAGAAAGTCAAATATCACCTGATCTCACTTATATGTGGAATCTAAAGAACAAAATAAACTGATGAACAAAACAGATCCAGAGATATAGACCAGACTACTGAATCTTGGAGGAAAGGCATGGGTAGGTGGGTAGGTGGGAAGAGATTAACCAAAGAACTTATATGCATATATGAATAATCTATGGACACAGATAGTAGTATGGGACGGGGGGCAGGGGCGATGGCGGTCAAGAATGGGTCAATGGGGAAAAAAAGGGGGGACATCTCTAATACTTTCAATGATAAATTTTTAACAAGTATTATTTATATAACAGAAGAATCCTCTCCAATTATATTGTAGAATAGCATTTGAAGAATCACAATTATTTCGACCTAGAAGGGAACTTCAGAGTGATTTCGAACATGCTTTTTAGGGATGAGAAAACTTTTTCCTATACAAGGAAGTGATTTTTCAAGTTCACCCAAGTATTTAGTGGGCAGAGCTGGGACCAGGCTCCACATCTCCTGCTCACTCTTCCCCCTGCGTTCACTGCACCAGTCCTTTACCTGTGATCTGAGGCATTCCCATTCCCTCCCTTGACCATATACCTGGCACCACAAGACAGGTGAGCGCCAGGCTCATTTTCCCTCACAGCCTGAGATCTGTATAACTTCTCCTGACCCATTCCTTGCACTGTATTCCTTTTTGGCCTCTCCTTCCACCTGTCTGTCTTTACCTCGGCTCACTTTGTCATTTTTAGCCTCACCTTGCCCTGTGGACTAACCTCTGGCTCCTGACCTCTAGCTGGTGTAAACACCCTTTCTAGTTCAGCTTGGCCTCAGGAATGGGTATTGCTCACCTTTGGCTAATTTCTGCATTGGTTTAACCCACATTTACTCTCCACGTCCTCTGGGAAAGGCTCTGAATCTGAGAAATGCAGAGATAAAGAACACATTCCCCACTCAGTAAGTTCATGACCTAGTGCTGAGAGATTTTAAAAACAACATGGCAGGTGTATTCATTTCAGAGCTTTATTCATATGGAGCGCTTACCTGAGCCCAAAGTGGTGCAAAGTGCCAGTCAGGGAAGACTTCCTAGATGAGGTGGTTCCTGAGATGAGCCATTAAGGACACATAGGGTCAGCTGATGAGGCAGTGGGGTAGCGGTTAGTGGATATGCAGGCAGAATAAACATGAGTAAAGGCATAAAAGCATGAAAAAATGAGAGGTATAAAAGAAATGACAAGTCCCTTGATGTTCTTGGAGAATAAAAAGGAGGGTAGGGGGTAGTGTGGGATGAGGCTGTAAAGGTGGGTAAACCAAATCAGGAGGGCCTTGTCTGCAAGTAAGATCATGCTACTGTTGGGATTTAGGGAGCTAATAAATGACACCCCTGTTCCTGGCCTAAGTTCCTAATTAATTGAGGAAAAACCCCAAGGAGTTAGCCGGATGGAGATAAAAATGTCAGCTTTACTGCTGATAAAACAATAAGCACGGCTTAGAGCTGGCCAAATTGCTTGCTAACACTTCCCAGAACTGAACTTAATTCCCCAAATATAAGCCTTTCCTGCAGGGACAGATCTGCTTAGAGCCGATGAGAACATTTCCTGAGCATCTGGCCCCCAAAAAGAGAGAGAGATGGAACTGAGCATGCTCACCTCCTTGTCTTAAATTCACCAATCATATAAGGTCCTCCTCTGGGAGGAAGTGGATGGAAATGTTACTCTAATGGTGGTCCTTCCACTTGGAAACATGAAGCAACGGGGATGGGGAAGGTTCCTAACTAACACCCATCATTTACTGAGCACCTACTTATTGCATGCTGCCATGCAGAATGCCCTGGTTCCACAGCTGGAACTGGACAGAATCAGAATTAGGTTGGGAAGGTTCTCTAACAGAATGTTTAAAAGAACATGGAAACCTCTACCCTTGAATGTCAGGGTTGAAAGAAACCCTAAAACTCATTGAATCTGGGTTTCCATCAATGCTTGAAAATACCTATGGCATCTTCTTCCTATGACCAAATGTCCATTCACTCTGTTTGAATATGTCATTGAAAAGAAACTCACTATCTCCCACAGCACAGACATAGCAGAGAAAATGGCTGGTGCTAACTTAGACAGGGTAGCGCTCTCTATGAGATGATGCTCATATTCTGTGTTCATTTTCTATTTTGTTATTATACCTGCTTGAACTAGTAGTCACTTGCTAGATATTTATTGAACAATCACATGAATAAGTGAGTCAGATGATCCCTCTCTGGTCTAATATCTGATATTGTTATAGGAATGGGTGTCATGATTTAATCTGTATTGGCCAGAAATCTGTCCTTGCAAATAACAGCTCAATTCAGACTAATTTAGGAAAAACATTTAAAAGCCTGGGGTGGAGTGGGGATATGGAATTTTTGGCCCTGCATAATCAGTGGGATGAATGGGCTGGCCTCCATGACATCTGCCAGAAGGGGTCTCAAATGCTATTATGTCTCTCTGCTTCCTGTTCTGCTGTTTCTCCTTATGTGGGCTTTAGTCTCTCTCTGGTGGGGTGCTTGCCACCAGGAGCTCCAGGTTCATCCAAATCTGTTATTAGAATGAAAGATGGTGAATAGTGATTTGTTCAACTAAGGTCACATGCTCATCATTGGATCAATCTCTATGACCAGAAGAAATTAGTCCTCTTATTGGTCCATCTTATGTGAAATGGGAACCCCAGAGATCAGAGTAAAGAACATGATTGGTGGCTTACACTAAGGGGTGGTCCCCCAAAAGAAGGAAGGAAGTTATCAGTTGAAGGAGAGTGCTGTGGAGACCCCAAAATCCCTCTCAGATGCCAACTACAGAACCCAGCTTCCATTGTCTAAGTGTCTCTGCTCTCAGGCATCCCTTCCAATTCTGAGAACTCCTTTCTGTCACAACGACAATGGTTCAGAAATGAAAAGGTGGTGAATGGCTAATTCTTTGCAGGAGGAGAAGTTGACACAATGCATATTAATAAAGACGCAGAGAATATGTGCTAGGGTCTAATTCAAAGAGTCTGAAGCTGGGTGGAGAATTCTCAAGGGAGACAATAGCTGACTCAGCCTTGACAAGAGGCACAAGAAAAGGCCAGAAGGGAAGACAATTAACCTGGTTAGTAAGAGAATAGGAAGACCTGGTGGCTGTGATCTTGCTTTTAGTCACAGAACCCATCAAGTGCCGGTAAATAATCAGCCTGCGAGCAGGCAGTGAAGGTGGCCTCTGCGTTTGTACCTGTGCTGGTTTTCAAGTCAGGCAAGTCTTGCTGGAATCATTAATCCTCCCTTTCTCTAATAAGTCATTAAACATTCATTAAAACCCAACTTCCACCACCCCCACCCCCCGCCCAAGCAGAAGCCCAAGGATCTTCAACAATTAGGCCAAAGCCATATAGGATGTACCTTTGCTTTTAAGCAAATTACTCATAAATTTGAATAATTTGATGTCCTAGAGGCCAGCCCATTCATTTCATTGATTATGCAGGGCCAAACTGTGGTTCTTAATGTGGGCAACTCTCTCCCCTCAGCTCTCAGCCCCTTCAGGGATCATCCCAGCTGCAGTGCTCGCTTTCCCAGGTAGCTCAAGTGCAATGACAGATCTGTTTGGAGGGTACAAAGTTCTGGTTGTCTTGACCCATCTTGGTGCAGCTATGAAGGGCTAGTTATATCCCGAACTCCCCATGCGGTCAGCTGAGGCTGCTGTTGGGCCATCATCACAGCTCAACGTATCCTTCTGCCCAGTCCTGCTTCTTTTCTCTCCTTCCCTGCCACACAGGAGACCTTCCAGAATACTCTTTAATAAACATTCTTGCTTGCAAAACTTCTGGTTTCCTGCTTCCTGGGAACCCAACCTGCCACAACCTGTTGATAACTCAGCGATGCAGCATCTGCCTTCCTCTCTGATGTCAGATCTCATGAGCCTCTCTCTCTCTCTCTCTCTCTCTCTCTCTCTCTCTCTCTCTCTCTAAATCTGCTTCAAACACATGGAGCTTCTTTTGATGCCTCAGGGTCTTCTCACTTGCTGTTCCCTTTGTGTGTGAAGCCTTCTCCCCCTACCCATCAGGACCAGCTTAAACAGCATGAATTTAAAGATGCTTTTCCTTGACTACCTCCCCCTGTCCAAATAAAAATGGAATCCCCCTATGTACAATCCCTTTCACCACCCTTTGCTTCTTTGTGGTACATAGACCAGTTAGGGTGATTTGAACAGAACAGTTAGGATGTTCTTGTAACAGGTGCAATGAACAGAACACCTGAGTAAAAGGAACTTCAATAATAGAGTCTCACGTAATAAGAAGTTTAAGGTGATCCTAGGGATCGTGCAAGGGCTCGTTGGTGTGATTGGGATGAGGAAGTGGTGCTTTGTGCCCCTTCCCAGAGTTTCCTTTCATGGAAAGGAAGCTCAATCACTGTAACTCCTGGTCTCTTTCTCCCCCTTTACTCTCCCCATCCCTGGGAGGAAGATGGCTTATCTGTTTGATAAATTTGGTCAAGCTCCTCTTGGGACTGCTGGTCTGGATAGCATCTGTAACTAGGTACTGAGACTACCTAACTCAAGAGGTTCAGGCCCAACTTGTTCTCCCATTAACTTATATCCTATACCGAGCCCTTATCAGTAACTAGGATAATATAGTTCCCTTCATCTCTTCCTCCATTATCTGGTTTCTCAATTTGTTCAGAAATCAGAATGGGAATATTGGAAGCTACTCATTGGGCTTCCTTAGAGACGCCAACAGACACTGACAGAAGCTCAGATACATTGAATCTGCCTGCTCTGCCATCATTCATGTGTCAACAACGTATCCCTTAGTGTCACTAGATGGCCACAGCTGCAAATATCACATTGTCACATGACTGCATCCCAAGCAGGAAGGATGAAAAGAGACAAGGGGGCTTTTCTCTTAAGTAGCGTTGTCTTTTATTGGGGAGGAAAATATTTCCCAGAAGCCCTTAGTAGACTCCTTTACAGCCCATTGGCCAGAACTGGGTCACATGTCCATCCCAGACCAATGCCTGACAGAGAAAATGGAAGTATTATGACAGTTTAGTCCAGCTCAAATTATAGTGAGTCACTTGGAACTGGGGATGTGGCTTCCCAAGTTAAACAGGGTTCTGTCAGCAAACGAAAGAAAGGGTGTGATGGTGTTGGAGAGGCAGCTCCGAGTGTGTGCTCCTGTGCTGTATGGCTGAGTATTTCTTGGTTTGATGGTTTACTAATGATCTAACTATTCTTTCCAACCCAAGTCCCACACGGCAAGATGGGTGGCTGTGTTGTTCATGGTTGTGCCCTCAGGACCTATTACAGAGCCTTCTTCAAAGTAGGGACTCAATAAATATTCATGAGAACCTATGAATAAGTACATGCTCAGAATTGCTGGGCACCAGAGTAAATGCCAGAAGAAATGTCAGACACACTTCTTGTTTTCAAAGAATCCGTGGTGCAGCTGAGGTAAGACTGGCACATTTAAATCATTTTCCATCAATAAGATGGCTCTCTTTCTTAGTTCTTCCAAATAATATTTATTGAGTGTCTACTATGTGGAGACCCAATGGTAGGTGCTGAGGATGTGAACAAGACCCAGATCCTGTCCCTGATGGGGAAAGACTAGTGAGGGAGGCAGGTGAATGAGAAAACCACCATGACAAAGATAAGCAGGGAGTCCAGGGGAACACACGAGGGGAGGTTCTGTGTTTCGTCTTTGCCTCCAAATTCACAGGATCCAGCCCAGGGCCTGCCACATCGTAAACACTCAAAAAAACACTGGCTGTTGTCTCGGGGAAACACACACACACACACACACACACACACACACACACACACACACACACACCATTTATGAAACATGTAGGGCAGGCATTGTTGGTTCCACTTTGCATATCAGGAAACTGAGACCGAGAGAAGCTATTATACAAATAATGAGGGGACAAGAACCAGCTCTGCTGATGGTTTGCTTTTTGTTTCTGCTCCTCCCCGCCTTTCTAGTGAGGTGACCAGCTGACATCAGATTCTTAGGCTTGGGAATTGTTCTGTGTGTGGCATCCTCGCTTGACCTACAAACTCTAAACCCATCTTCTCGTGTGTAGTAGGGACACGGGCATTCATTTCCCTCCTGTCCTTCAGCATCAGGGAATGAGAGCAGCCCGCACCGGGAGACCAAGGTCTGAACATGTAAGATTTGTTTTTCTCCTTTTCTTTTAATGACGGTGTGTCTTTAGTATTTAAGCGCTAATTATAATTACTCACTTCCTAGAAAGTGTGCAAACATCACAGCACAGCTGGGAGCCTGCATAATTTAAACATTAATTTAAACATGCTAATTTAACTCCACAACCTGGGATTGTGTGGGTTTTACCAAAGAGCCCTCAAACCCCGGAGGGGAGGGGCAAAGGTTTTTTGTTTTATCATCTGCATCTCTCCTCTAGTGCTCTGTGCGGGCCTTTGAATGGAATTACAAGGCTTTACATGAAAATGGTAACAAATGTCCTCAAAATATTTAAATGTTATTATGACCTTAAGTTTTCAAAGAGCTTTGTTTTGCCAATTCCCAGCTATAATTTTCATAGTTTCATGAGTGTAATTGTTCTCTAATTCAGGCAGGCATATAAGAAATAACATTTTATTTCCTTTAAATCACCTTGATGACACTAGAACCCTATCCCACTGGAATGTGGGGAATTTGATCTCAAATTTACTGGGGATTCTTTCATGTCCCAGGATGTGGGATGCTCAAGTGGTCAGGTGTCCTCACTGTCCAAGCCCAAGGAGAACCTTCATGAGCCATTCATAGGGTTTCTGGGCCATTCATAGGGTTTCTGGGCCATTCATAGGGTTTCTGGGCCATTCATAGGGCTTCTGGGCCATTCATAGGGTTTCTAGGTGGGCACAGTATCTCCATGCCTCAGGCACACTGAACAGCCATCCTCTGTGAAGCTCTTATATCTTCTCAGAACAGGTCCACAAAGCAGTACATGGGTCTCTGTTACATGCAGAAACCATGAGCTGCACCCTCTTCCTGGCTGGACAAGTTTTCCTCTCTCTAACGTCTCTCCTTCCTCCCTTCTCTTTCTGGGGAGACCAACATTTTCTTATCAAATGGCTGAGACTTGAACAAAAGATCAGAAAAGCTTTGGCTCCAGATTCTTCGGCTTTTCTGCCCTGTCAGCAGACACACAGAGACCACAAGGCCCCCTGCTTGGACTGCTGGGAGGGAACGGTTTAGGAAGAACAAGCATGATCTAATCTCTTAATATGTTATCCTGCCACATTAGTTAATCCTCACCAACCAGTGGGTGGTGGTTGTTTTTTTAACCCAGAAAGATTAATTTACTAATACCCCATGCATGTATTTGAATAATATTTATTTCACATCTCTGGCATACAGTGCAGTGTGCTGGCGAATGTAGACACAGCCTTGCAAGAGGCTGCATTATTGCCCTCAAGTCTTCAACCATCCCTGTACCTACACCTTATGCTGTGTGACTTTGCAGTTGGCCCCACTAGAGGCAGATTATAGTTTCCCACTCCAGTGAGGTTAGGCTGGGCCATGTGGCTCCAGAGTTCATGCTGGCAGGAGCTAAACCATTTAAACACTCCATCTCAATTATTTATTGCCTCACAAACATTTCCTAATGGAAGTCTCACAGTCATCGTATTATTACCCCCATTTTACAGATCAAGAAACTGAGGCTCAGGGATAACAAGTATCTTTAGTCAGTGCCCGACTTTTATACAAAGAAGCTACTGAAAATGTGTACGTGAGTCAAATGTTATAGGGATGAGGGAGGGGAGGTATCTCCCAGTTACAAGAACACTATGGGATTCCTATTTCTGCATCACCTTTGACGATATGCCTCCTACACTTTGTGCATGTCCTTTCGTGTGCTCTTTTCCTTCCCAAGTAAATATGGTTGGCCAGCTTACATCAGTAAGTGTCAAATTGAAGCTAAAAATTTACTGATTTGTCTGCCCCATGTTCTCCCTCTTGGTTCTTAATAGTGTTACATTTCTGAGGGCTATTTTTCTCCGTATAAATACCAATGTTATCAATTTTCAATTTTCCACTTATTTTTATAGAACAGTGAAGGGAAAATGAAATAAAAGAGCTAACATTCAGGGGAAAAAAACAGCTAACATTCGTTAAGTGCCTTACTATTTTGTGCAATACCCATAAAAGACGTGTAGTGCGTTCATTATCGTGTACGCTGCATTATCAAGTATGCTCTTGAAAAGAGAGAAATTCTGTTTTGATTAGGCATGGATGAGAACCCAATCTTCCACTTAGAAATTTACATGTCTCAGGCTTAAAGGAATTTTCCACAGGCGGGGTTCTGCCTTCCTACATTTCAAGCCTTGTTTCTCTCCCCTACCCACTCCCCTCTCGTGCCCGTCTCTGTAGGACACTCTGAAAGCACCACAAGTGACCTCTAGCCCTGCCCCTTTGGGTTACGACAATGGAAGGGTGTCATGGTGGGTTGTAGGAGCATTCTGGAAGCCATTCCCACACTAGGCCTTGGGCAATAGTATAACCATACATAATCATTTCACTAGATCCAAACTAAATGGTTCCCCTTAGGCCAGATCCCCAAAATATCCATGACCATTTCAGTGCCACCTGACATGAGGGAACGTAGGCAGGAGATGAAGCATTGTTAAACTATCTTCCTTATGAAAATTATATATGCAATTCCATAGCTAGGGGCCTACCTGGGGCATACCAGAAGCCGGTACCATGTGCCTATGTAGCTGAAACTTCAGTAACTTCACAGTAATCCACCTGTGTGAGGCCACAGCTCAACCGGAATCATCTGGACTCTATGTCACCAGGAATGGGCCTTGTGGGAGCTGGGGTGGTAAAAGGGATGGGAGTGCTAATACGTGGCTGATGACCTAGTTCAGGGGTCAGCCAACGAGGATGCACGGGCCAAGTCAGGCCCACGGCCTGTTTTTGCGGATAAGGTCGTACTGGAACACAGTTACACTCATCCATTTGTGTACCGCCTATGTCGGGTTTTGCTCTGCAATGGCAGAGTGAAGTGGTTGCATCAGAGACTGGTCCACGAAGCAGAAAATATTCACTATTTGGCCTTTTATGGAAAAAGTTGGGCGAGGGGAGGGATTGTGGTCTGAAAAAGAGGAAAATGAGGCAAGAAAAAGCTAGTGCTAGATTCAATCTATTGGGATTTCATTCCGGCTCCATCATGTCATGACTGTGTGCCTTTGGGCAAGTTTCTGGACTTTTCTGAGCCTCAATTTCCTCACCTGTAAATGGGGATAATAGTTCTTCTGTCATCATTTGCTATGAGGATTAAACAAAGCCCGGTATGTAAAATGTTGGCACAGGGCCTGACATAAAGCCAGGGCTTTAAATATCATAGGCTATTATTAGCTGAGAGCCACAAAGATGCCAGTTTTTTTGTTCAAATATTGTTGGCTTCGGTAGAAGGATTTTGTGTGTGCAGTGAAGCCCGGTGGTTCGATGCTAGCGGTTCGTTCCCCGAGGGGTTCTCTTTGTTGTATTCCACAGGGAGGCAGCTGGAATAGCCCTGGGCAGTTTTGATGTGATTAGCATCATCCTGTTTCTCTCCAGGGACTCACCACTCCATAGCACAACCAAAGCCGAGATCATTTTCCTCCTCTTCAACACTCTCACCATTTTCTCAGAGGCAAGCAAATTCTCTAATCCAATCACTCATTCACCCCCTCTCTTAGAAGAATTTCTGGCTTTTCTAAGGAAACATCAGCTAGGCTGACCCAACTGCTATACCGTTGCCACCCTGCCTCTCCTTCTTTCTTTTCTTATTCCCAGATCACTCTTCCTCGTCTGGTGCATAGCAGGGGATGGGGTTGGCAGAAGAAATTTACTCAGGAATAAATACGTATCAGTCAAAATACTTTTGGCTGCAAATAAAAGAAAGCCCAACTTCATTTGGCTTAAGGAATGAGGACATTTATTAGTTGATTAGCTCTCATAACCCTAAATCCAGAGGTGGGATGGTTCCAGAGTTGGGTACTCAGGTAGCTCAGAAACATCAACAAAGGCATGTTCCTTCCATGGTATTGGCTTATCCTCTTGGGTGATCTCCCTCATGGTCCCAGGGTGGCTGCCCAGCTACAGTGATCACCTGCTGATTGCAACATCAAGAGCAGAGGCAGATTTCCATGAGGCTAATGAAACTTAAGCTTCAGGGTCCCTCACTTTCATAGGACCCTTCAAGGTCTAGCATGGTGCTCAAGTGGCCATATACTTCTTTGAAATTTTCAAAAATAAGAGGTATATGTTCTTTTTTACCAACATGCTTTACATTTTATAAGCTTTAGACCCCCCAAATCTGGCCCCACCTTGCTCCTGAGGTAGAAAAAAAGAACTGTCCCATTGTGGGGCACTTTTATAAGGACAAAGAAAAGTTTCCTGAGAGGCCCCTTCTTCCCACACCACATTCTTCCCTTTGCGTCTCATTGGCCAAAGCTGCATTACGTGTCCTGCTTTAATTGTTACTTGGTGCGTTGGTCCAGGATATCCGAGAAGCAGATGCTGAGATAATATTAAACATACTAGTTCTGTCCAGACTTTCCTGGTGGTATAGTCTCATAGCTCCTTGAACTTCCCTTGTCATCCCAGTTATTATAACGTTTATGTCATGCTCGCCATTGATGCTCATACCTGAGCAGCATGTGCAGCATATGGTAGATGCTCAGGAACTCTTTCTATATGAGTTAATAAATGAAGTGAAATAAATTCTGGGGAGTACACACACACACACACACACACACACACACACACACTGGTATACTAGTATATATGTATGTGGTTGTCTAAATGCTTCTATTCCATTTATTGAGTGCTTCCTTTATGCCAGCATACATAGTAAATTCTGCCAACAGTATTGGGAAACCAATAGTAGCATCTCCATGTTGTGGTGAGGATGTAGAAGTCTCTGTTTTAAGGCTACTAATTAGTAGAAGCAAGATTCGAATCCTAGGTCACTGATTCTAAAACGTATGGCCCCCAATCACATTAATTCATTAAGTCATTCAACAAATATATACTTACTGCTTACTGTGTGCCAGGTACTCTTGTAATAATCATATATCCTCTGTCAAGAAAATATTGCTCAAACCAGAAGACTTAAATTTTTTAAAAAATATATTTTTATTGATTTTTTACAGAGAGGAAGGGAGAGGGATAGAGAGTTAGAAACGTCGATGAGAGAGAAACATTGATCAGCTGCCTTCTGCACACCTCCCACTGGGGATGTGTCCACAACCAAGGTACATACCCTTGACCGGAATCAAACCTGGGACCTTTCAGTCCGCAGGCCGACGCTCTATCCACTGAGCCAAACCGGTCAGGGCAAGACTCAAATTTTGGCAAGTGAAGGGTAGTACAAAGAAATTAAAATACACATGCCCTATCTCTTTTTTTCTGTACTTTGCTTCTGAAAGAGGAACCTACCTGTATGTCTTCAGTGTCATGTGGCTTATTTTAAATTTTTCAATGTTTCATTCATAGGCATATTATTTGTTTAATGAGATTGTAAATTACTGGAGATAAGGGAGACACTCATTATTGAGTTCCAACTGTAAGCTTGCCTGCAGTTAGGACAATGATGGGCACACTGAGCTCAATAAATTCCTATTGGATGAAACAGAATTAGTATCAGTCAAGGTTTTTGGCTGCGATCAATAGAAACCTGCCCAGAATGATTTGTGCAGGAAAGGAATTTATTGGAAGGATATAGCTCACAGAATCAGCTTCATAACATAGGCAGAAACAATGAGAAGTTGGATAGAAAAAATACAGCCAAAGTCATGGCTGGTTGAGCCACTACCATTGGCATCACCACCAGCCACTCAGTCTACCATTGCTGGACACAGAATGCTGATGTTCACTGCTGGACTACTGTATCATCTAGGTTATGCTGCAGTAACAAACAGCCCTAACATCGCAATGGCTTAACTGACAATGGTTCATTTCTCATGCCCATTATATTTATGCAATGGTGGGCAGGGTGACTCTGCTCATTAGAGTGACTTAAGATCCCAGGCCAATGGAGGCCTTATGCTTCTATGATCCCAGAACCTGGAAAATGGAAGGGCATGAGGACAATTGCAACTAACGAATTTAACCAGCTCTTAAAAGTTTCTTTCTGATGTAACACATGTTATTGCCCCTCACATTCCACTGGCCAAAGCAAAGTTCATGACCATGTCTAATTTCTTAGGGGACGGGGAAATGCAATTCTATTAAGTGCCCAGAATGAAAATTTTTGTATTTGTGATCAGCTTTGGTGATTGTACAAGTTCCAATACCACTTCCACCACAAATGCTTGCTCAATAGCTCTGTATTTGGCATGACATCTAACATTCAAAATCCTGGTGGGATCATCCCACCAGCCAAGGTTAGGTCACGTCCAGTGCTTAATCAAGGAGGCACATAAGGGAGGGTACCTGCTGGTCAGTCCAAGGGCCACAAACATGCCAGAATTCTTCCCTTTCTTTTTTGGTTAGAACCTGTACTGCTGATCAATGAAGCCTGCTTCTCCCAAGGTGATGCATTATGAAAGGGGTTCCCAGATTTGGACTAAACTCTAAGCTCTTTAAGGAGATAGTGCTAGGTACTCAAAACATATTTTTTTTAAAATAATAAATTAATAAAGGAATTGTGTCTTATTTATTCTTATGCCCAAGGACCTAGCACTCAATACAAATTAGTCCTACGTGTTTCCTCAAGTGTTTTTCTAAATGAGAAAGCTGTTACTTAGGAGGCTAAATAAGTATGAAAAATGCTGTGTTCATTCAGTCAATCTTTGTGGTAGGCAGCCTCTAAGCCAGTCAATGATCACATCTCCCATCAGCACACCCTTGGGTAGCACCCTGCCTTGGGTATGGATTGGACTTATTGATTCACGTCTAACAAACAGCAGAAGTGATGGAACATCAACTCCAATATCCTATATAATAAAAGGCTAATCTGCAAATTGACCAATTGGCAGAACGACTGGTCACTATGATGTGCACTGGCCACCAGGGGGCAGACGCTCGATGCAGGAGCTGCCCTCTGGTGGTCAGTGCACTCCCACAGGGGGAGCACCGCTCAGCCAGAAGCCAGGATGATGGCTGGGGAATGCAACAGCGGTGGCAGAAGCCTCTCCCGCCTCTGTGTCAGCGCTAAGGATGTCAGACTGCCTGCTTAGGCCAGACATCCTCCGAGGGCTCCCGGACTGCAAGAGGGCGTAGGCCAGGCTGAGGGACCCCTCCCCCTGCCACCCCCAGTGCATGAATTTCGTGCATCGGGCCTCTACTAGTTAGGATGTAAAAAGACTGTGGCTTCTATCTTGGGTGACTTCTCTTGCCCTTTTGTTCAGAGGGAGGCCAGCTGTCATGCTGTGAGCTGCCCATGTGATAAGTAACTGAAGCCTCTAACCAACAGTCGGCGAGGACCTGAGGTTTACCAACAGCTATAAGTGATCTTGAGATGACTACACCCCAGCCCACACCTTGACTGTAGCTTGTGAGACCCTGAGCTGAGGACACCCTTCCCTTTAACTGTGCCTGTTTTCTTGATCCACAGAAACTGTGAGATGAAATGTTTGCTCTTTAAAACCACTAAGTTTGGGGGTAATTCTGTATCAGCCATAAATAACTAGAACATTCATTCCATATATATCTAATAGCACTATATGAAGCTCTTTGGGACACATTAGTGAGCACAACAGACCTAATTTCTGCCCTTGTCGAGTTTAAATTAATTTAAACAGGTTTCTATGCTATAGGAATAGACAGTCTTTAATATGCAAATGTTTGCCATGAATCTCTAAGAGCCAGAGAATGGGTCTCTAACTCTTAAACATTTTTTTCCTTTGCATTTCGTAGGGCTAATGTTTTATGAACCACACATTGGAAAATTCTCTATTAGCTAAATGAGTAAATGAATTAAAGTTATAATTTTAAAGGCTTAAGCTCCCCTGAAAAAAATTCAGAGCATGCCCCCCCCCCCCTTTGTTTATTATAGGCCCAATAGCTATTCTTTTCCTGGACCCCATGCACACGTTCACTAATTTACTTAGAAAGCACTGACTGATCACCTGCTACACTGGGAGACACTGCAAGCACTGCATTGTTGCTTGGGCGATGGGGCTGCCATCTATCTCCTGAAGTATATTCGGAAACCCACTAATGGTTTCGTTTTGTGAGTAATGGTTTAAGTCACAATATTTGGGCAAAGTGGAAAGGAGAAAAAGAATGGGACTGGCTAATGTTAAAATCAAACCTTGGCTGAAAACAGTAATGTGTATTGAAGCCAGCATTGTCCTCAAGGAGAGGAGACACAATCAGTATTGAAACAGCGCCTGAAGCACTTCATCGGACTGTATTTAAGACGTTTAAAGAGCTCTCAGAACAAATAAAGCCCTGAAAAGATCTTTCAAATTGAAATGAATTCCTGGCATGCTTTCCCCTCAACTACCGCTGCTCTCCGCTCAACAGCCCGCTTCAGAGAAGCCCGGGGAAGCAGGGCTTTTGTCTTAATTGTCTAATGTGAATCAAGTGTTTCATATTTGGGATGGAAAGCAGGAAGGAAAAGGACACCTTATTTATGAAACAGATCGAAAGGGCAATCCTATGTTGCCTTGGGTGCACTGCTCCTTAAGAATTCACGTGTCATTTCCAGATGGAATGAGGTAGCAAATGGCCCGGGAGCCGTGTCTCAGCAAACAATGCCTCCTGTCTATCCTGGGAAGGCATGTGGCGTCCGGTCTAGAAGTAAGGCAGCCCTGGTGTGGGCAAAGGTGCAGAGAAATGAGATGGACGGAAGATTTGGAAGTAAAATGCGAAGATCGGAGAGAAAATAGAGGATGTCATGTATCCTCTTGAGGGCAGGGCAGACCTTTCTAACCTACCAACCTTAAACGAAAGAATGGACAAATATAACCACAAGAAAATAAAAATCTTATGCTAGCTAGCAAATTAATTAATTAATTAATTAAAAGGGGTGGGGTAATGGCAAGCTATGGAGAATTACCTTCAATATACGACAAAGAAAGAATATTTTTTATTCTATAAATAGTTAGTTCTTAACAATCATTAAGGAAAAGACAAGCATCTTAGGACTTATCCCCGCCCCCACCCCCAAAGGAAATGATGTAAACAGGGAATTCTTACAAGCAAAGATATAAAAGAGGAATATGTGATCCAAATTCAACTTCAGGGGTGATCAGATAAATGTTAGATACTATATGGAGAGGTAATAGCATAATGGTAAACACCATAAAGAACATCTCTCTCTCTCTCTCTCTCTCTCTCTCTCTCTCTCTCTCTCACACTCACACACACACACACACACACACACACACACACACACACACACACTATTGAGAGAATAGGTAATGGCACAGTCTCTGGATTCAAGCTGCCTGGGTGGCTGCTCCCTAGTTGTGTGACCTTTAGCAAGCTGCTGAACCACTCTGCCTCAGTTTCCTCATCTGTAAAATGAAGGTTCTAGGGTTGTTGTAAAGGGTGGGCAAGTTGATATGTGTTATACACTTGGGATAGTACCTTGCACGTCAGGAATGGCATATAAATGTTAGTGGTTACTGTCTCTCTTATTAAATTGATAAATATAAAAAGTGAGTCTAGCAGAGGTGTCAAAGGAATGGAGACAGACACTCCTGTACACTGCTGGTGGATACAATTGGTACAGTCTTCTTGGAGGGCAATTTAGCATCATGCATCAGGCTTTTAGAATGCTGCATTGCCTTGGACCAAATTCCATTGTAGGAATTTTTTTTCAAGGAAAAAAGAAGTCAAATATATAATGAAGTAGCTGTAAAGATTTTTTTCCAGAGCTATGTATAATTATGCAATACTGGAAGAATCTAAATGTCCAACAATAATAGATTCATTGAACAAATTATTGGACATCTGTTCAGTAGAATTCTATGTAGTAATCAGATGCTATCAGGCAAAACCACTATGAAGGACATTTTGGGGACAATTGAAATCTGAATTCTATTTTAGAAAACATTATTATATCAATGTTATTTCTTGGTTGTGATAATGGTCTTATAGCTCCTTATAGGAGAATGTAGGATACATGCTAAAGTGTCATGAACTTTGCAGCTTACTTTTAATTAGGTCAGAAAAAAAAGAACATATATCTCATAATCACACACACACACACACACACACACACACACACACACACACACACAAACACACCTCTCTCACACACACACCTCTCACACACACAGAGAAAGCAGATGTTAGCAATGGTGAATCAGGCTAAAGGCTGGATGGGGTGTTTATAGAGTTTTCTGATTGAAATTCTACAAGATAAAAAGTTGAGAAAATGTAAAAAAAAATTAAGGACAGGGAAAAATGATAAATTTTAATGAAAAAAGTAGTTCACAAATTTATATATACACTAGTCTCATTTTTTATTAAAAGATTAGGATTAGCTTACAGTAGCTGGTGTTTATTGGAGCTGTTCTATGTGCCAGGCACTGTGACAAAGTACATACATGCATTGTCTCTGTAGTAAAACCCTATGAGGATATGAGGCATTATGATTTCCCCATAAAAATATTAATAGATGGAAACTCAGAGGTTAAAAACTTATCCAAAAACCACATCGCCAGCCACTGGTGCTTAAACATGAGTCTTTATGAACCCAGTCCCACACTCTTAACTATTACTCTATTGCACAGAGAAAAGAGAAGGCTGCTGCAGCTCCTGACAATAATAATAATTATTATTATAGCTAACTATTATCAATAAAGGCTGTAATCGATGGACATTTAAAGAAGCAGAACAAAGAAAGAGGCTAGTTCTATAGGGCAGAACCGGAGGAGTGTGGTAGTTCAGCTAACTATTATCAATAAAGGCTGTAATCGATGGACATTTAAAGAAGCAGAACAAAGAAAGAGGCTAGTTCTATAGGGCAGAACCGGAGGAGTGTGGTAGTTCTTAACATTTGAGATGGGCTTTGAAGGGTGCATAGGAGTCCAATATACTAAGAAAAAATGGCATTCCATGTAGAAGGAGCAGCATGAATGAAGACTCAATGTATTTAAGAAACTATACTTAGTCTGTAGTGAGTATGGAGCTAGGTAACCAGGGCAGATAGCAGTGAATGAGATTGGACAGAGACCAGAACTACTCCTTTCCTGTGGTAATGGGAGTTGTTTCAGAAAAATGGCCCAGGCAGCAGAGTAGAAGTGAGTCTGGACAGGAAAATGAGACTGGCAGTGGGGAGACTGGCTGTGGGGAGACTGGCTGTGGGGAACAGTCCCAACAGGAGGCAATGGATGATTTTACCAGGGTAAGGGCAGTGGGAACAAGAGGGGACACAGTCAAAGCTTCCTCCTCTGAAAGCCGGCAGCATTACCTTGGGGCACTCCATGATAGACACATGTCTTATCTTCCTGAACTTGTCCTTTGCTTGTCTGTGCTCATGTCCACACCTGCCCTTCTCCTGCTCTGCTTTGTCTCCTTTGGAGCACAAGAACTACCTTTCCCAGACTCCCTCACCTTCCAGCTTCTTACTGGGTTTGGCCAAAGGAAGGATTAGAAGAAGGTGAAGGTCCAGGAGGAGGGGACGGGGTAGGGTTTTTCAGTCCCTCTCTATGTCTGCCTCTGGTTGTGTTCCTGGTAGCAGCTGCGTCTCACCCCTGAGCCCAGACCCTGCCAGGCAGCCCTTCCCAACATGGAGCTACCTCTTCATTGTGGTTCTAGATCCTGTCATATGGCTCAGCTTCTGGGCTCTGGTAACTCCATCTTCCCCCCATCCCTTCAGCCCTGGAGGTGGCAAAGCCTTCTTGCTGATGCTGCTTTCCTGGCTGTCTCCTTCCTGTCCCACGTAGCTCCTCAGCTCTCCCGTCCACTCTCTGATTCTTTGCATCAGATTCCTTCGGCTTGGACCTAGAATGGTTTCTGTTTCCTGGCTGGATCCCCTCTCCTCCCCAGAGCAGAAGTTCCTAATGAACAGAACTGTACCTCTCCATTTTTTAGAATTACATGAGAAGGATAGAGCAATGATCATATTAATGGACCATAGGAACGCCCCTGGATGGAATCTGGGGTCAGTGAACCCCAATATGATATAGCAATTGTATATACAAGGCACATTTATGCCCACACATGCACTTTTCTAGGGAGAAAGCTGGCAGGTTTACCAGTTTATCAAAGGACGTGAAAAATCACTGCTATGAAGACCACACTCACATTGGGATCTGCTCTGAGAGCCTCCTCATACTGACAGGTGCAACTCTACCCTTGTTTAAAAGTTACCTTGTAAAGCTCTTTGAGCTGAGTGATCTATCTGCCCTTCAAATGAGCAAGCTATTAAGTTGACCCTGTGATTCTTTCTTTCAGGAGAAAGTTCAGAAGAAGTGGGTCCATACTTCCCTTTCTGGTGTGGAGCAGGTTGAAATTGGGGTGGACTCACCTATAGTTTTCTACCCGGTAACAGAGTCCTCCACTCACAAAGTTGTTCGCAGAGCAAAGGGATCATCCCTGAGCTTCACACACACTGACTATGCATTTAGGAAATAGCTGATATTTGCAAGGAGCTCGCTCAGAAATGGTGCAGCGAAACATACATAATCTGTTAATTCAGGTGTGTAATCCTTGAACTTCCCCTTTGCTGATACTCATTGCACTTGCAGCTCTTATTGATGTCTGTCTTTGGACAAAAAGCTCAACAAGAGCAGTACCCAGGAGGGAGGTTAAGACTCCATAGCCCTTGCCTTCCCCACCCGCTGGCCCGCCACACACACACACACACCTCCCACCTGCCCCCAACCATCACTGTGTCTGACCTGTAATAAAAGTAACCAACACTAGTGAGCATTTACAGGGCAGGCCAGACTCTGTTCTAATGATCTTTTTTATTTATTTATTTATTATTTATTTATTTTTTTAAAATTTCTTTATTGATTAAGGTATCACATATTTGTCCTCATCCCCCATTCCCATCCCATACCCCTCCCCACACATGCCCCTACCCCCCTGTTGTCCTTAACCGCTGGTTAGGCTCATATGCTTGCACACAAGTCCTTTGGTTGATCTCTCCCCTTTACTCCCACCCTCCCCTACCCTCCCTCTGAGTCCCGACAGTCTGATCCATGCCTCCTTGTTTCTGGGTCTGTTCTTGTTCATCAGTCTGTGTTGTTCATTATTTCCCCTAGATGAGTGAGCTCATGTGCTATTAGAAATACACTTATAAGAACCGAAAATGAGACAAGCAATACTGGTTATGGTGACAGGCAAATGAATCAGTCTGTAGTGAGTTTCTTTCTGGGCCAACAGTTCTTTTGAGACCCAATTTCAATGTCCAACAGTTCCTTATGTGTACATGTCAGCACTGACATTTCAGTTCTGGATGGTGGACAAATGGTGGTAATGCAGGTCCGACTCTCTCTGGTTTGGTCCTGGGCAACCTGCAGTAATGCACAGCTGCTAACTGCTAGTATGTTCTAATGATCTTATTTTCACAGGCAACCTACAGGCGTGTGGTATTGTTCCCAACTAAAGATAAAGAACGAAGGCATGGAGAGGCTGAAGAACTTGCTCATGGTTACATAGTCAGGAAGTAGT
This sequence comes from Eptesicus fuscus, assembly GCF_027574615.1. Classification (NCBI taxonomy): domain Eukaryota; kingdom Metazoa; phylum Chordata; class Mammalia; order Chiroptera; family Vespertilionidae; genus Eptesicus; species Eptesicus fuscus. Next base: position 97,121,368 of record NC_072479.1, read on the forward strand.
GGGCCACGCTTCACGCTCACATGGCCTTGCTACTCACACACAATAGACGTGTGGGAAGCATGTGATGAAGCCCCCAACATGGGCGAGTCCCCCTGAATGAGGCTAGTTCACGTTCTGGTTGTTGGGTTAGTTGCTATGCTTGTTGTTTGATTTCTAGAATGCTGAAGGACAAAGAATTATATATTAGTACTCTGATTGACAGGCAGGCTTCCAAATAATGGGCAGAACATAATTTAATTTTCTTTAGATAATAGCTTTCTGGCTCTGGTAAAAATGATACGTGTTTATCATAAAAAGTTCAGATGTACAAAGAACAAAATTAAAAATCACCAGAAAACAAAAGACATCAGGGATAGAACTAGGATCAATAAAACTCATTCAAAAACCACCAGAAATCCAACAAACTAGTTATAGCTATTATCTTCATCATTTCAGGCAAGTTCGCATGCTTAGACAGGCATACCTCAGAGACATTGTGGGTTTGCTCCCAGACCACTGCAATAAAGCAAGTCATGATTTATATTTTTTTATTTTATTTTTTGCTGATGGAGGGTTGTGCAACATCTGTGAAGCATCATAGTGCAAAGGGCAATAAATCGAGGCACAACTGTATACATATTTAGCTCTACGTAAAGCCTTTTACATAAATGGGATCATATTATACCTGCAATTCCCAAACCTCTTTTCAAACATTTCTTCCCTAATCAATATGTTGTGGAAGTAAAGATCACCACCATTACTCTTTGCCCCTGCTTCGTATTCCCTTGGCTGAATTACTGTAATTCGTTTCATCGGGCCTTTTGAAAGGCACTGAGGTTGTTTCCCATAGTCCTATGTTAAAACAACACTGCCAAGAGCATCCTGTATATTTTCGAAAAAATTCATAAGGATCACCCTGGATAGTATCAGAAGATGTGATTTCTGGGACATCATAAGGAGCGAACACACACTGGCATTTTGATACATATTGGCAAACTGGCCTCCCAAAGACTGCCTCAATTTATGCTTCATCATGACACATATTCATCACGATGACTTTATAAATCTTTGCTAATCTGATAGGCAAAATAATCCCAGTACTTTAATTTCTCTTTTTGTTTATGTTTAAACCTCTAGTATATGTTTATTGTGTGTCTGTATTTCTTAGAGGATAACACACATAAGACTTCTGGTTTTGAAGAAGAGAGTTATTTATGCACAAAGAGGGCCATCTCAGCATTATTATGGCAGTTTGAAAACGGAAACAACCAAACGGGGATTCAAAATTCTCCAGTTAAGGTATAAACATATCTTGGAATATTTTGCAGCCACACAGACAAGACTATTTGGGATGAATATTTAGTAGCATGGGGAATGATTATACTATCAAGTTTGAGGAAATTTCTTGAGGAAAAAATTAAAATGCAAAATAACTTGCAGAATAACTCTATCTCTTTAAAATATGTACGCTTAGAAGAAAAAAGATGGGGCAAATTAGGAAGACTAGATGAAAAGAATGAAGTTGTTCATGTTGTGACTTCTGTGAGGTGGAATTTTGGATGATTTAAATTTCCTTTTTCATACTTTGCAGACACTGAGTTTTCTAATAGCATGGGGCTAATATTTAACATTTGATTGATGTGTTTGCTATCTCCAGTGTTTTTTTCAGGTCACTCAGACTCAGACCCTTAACATTATCGTTAATGATTCCTTTCTTTTCTTAAATCCTTACCCGGGGATATTTTTTTCCATTGATATATTATTTTTAGAGAGTAAAAGGGAAGGAGGGGAGGTGAGGGGGGATGGAGAGAGAGAGAGAGAGGGAGAGAGAGAGAGAGAGAGAGAGAGAGACATTGATTGATTGCCTCCCCAACATCCCCCCTCCCCCCACTGAGGCTGGGTATTTAGCCTGCAACCAAAGTAGGTGCTTTTGACCAGGAATCGAACCCACAACCTTTCAGTCCTCGGGCTGACGCTCTAACCACTGAGCAACTGGCCAGGGCATTAAGGATTTCCTTTAGTAAACTAAATGGACATCTGCTTTGGTTATTCATAATACTAAGGAACATATTCATTAGTCCTGGCGCTATATTGGGGGCAAGATCCCAGCTTTCAAGGAGTGTGCCCTCCGGAAGGTGAGAGAAGGCACGCGCAAAGCATCTGTGGCATGAAAGGGAACAGCAGGTCCACTGACATGGAAAAACCTCCTAGAGGTGGTAGCATTGCAGCCCAGCCTTGAAGCAGAAGTTGGATTTCTATGTAACATTTGTCATTTTTTTTTTCCTGAGTCTCTAAGAAATAAGAGTTTATTGTAGAAAATAGGAAAATGTGGATGATGGTAACAGACACTTATAGGTTTATTATCATGTGTGGGACCCTGTTAAACCCTGTATATGGAAACATCTCACTTAACCCCACCCCCATGGGGGTGATTATTTTGTGCATTCCCAGTACAAGGAAAGGAGGGACAAAAGAGAATGAATGAACACTGGGCACATCATCAGAAAACTGACGGAGGCAGTACTGGAACCCGAGTGGACCTGGTGCCACCAGAAGAAAAGAAACCCGTGATAAGCCTGTTGCTTCCCAGCCTCTTTTTTCCCTATGCCAGTGGTCGGCAAACCGCGGCTCACGAGCCACTTGTGGCTCTTTGGCCCCTTGAGTGTTCTAACGTCACTTCTTCAAATTAGACTTGCCCAGGCCGAAAACTGACTTCTGCGCATGGACCACGAAGTTTCAATCGCACTGTACGTGCGCGCCCGCACGTGGTATTTCGTGGAAGAGCCACACTCAAGGGGCCAAAGAGCCGCATGTGGCTCGCGAGCCGCGGTTTGCCGACGACTGCCCCAAGGCTTGTCCACGGTTCTCTTGCTGCTTGTGCTCTGCTGAGTGGTCATCACTCAAGCATCATCAGCACATAGATGGTAACTGAAGGCATAGGAGTGGATGAGCTCACAGGGACAAGTGCATAGAAGAGAAAAGGCCTTCGAACAAACCCTGAGCTACAGAGATGGAGACACCTTCCCAGGTGTCTACAGAGATGGAGACACCTCCCCAGGTGTCCACAGCTCTGGGCTGGGTCAAGAGCAGGCAGCACTGAGGAAAACTTCACAGGAGTTGATAATCTTGGAGCTGAATCATAGAGGATGAGAAATTCACCAAGAGGAGAAGAGGAAGACACGTGTCCTGAGCAAAGGGAACAATATCTGCAAAGGCATATTAGCTACAAGGGACAGCATGGTAACATGGAAAACCAGCAAGTGATTTCAGGAAAGCTAGAGCACAGGGTGTGTGTGTGGGTATGTCTGTGTGTTCATTCATGGGTGTGCAGCTGTCTGTGTGGGTCTGTGAGTATATCCGAGTATCTGTGTTTATTTACAGGTGTGCCTGTATCTGTAGTGTGTGAATATATCTGTGTCTGTGTGTCTACGTATGTGATGATGGAGAGGCTACAAAGGAAGGCAGGGTTCGGATCATAAGACCATCTGTATTAGATGGGTTTCCAGATATATATCATATCTTATTGGTTCTGGTCCTCTAGAACAGTGGTCAGCAAACTGCGGCTCGCGAGCCACATGCGGCTCTTTGGCCCCTTGAGTGTGGCTCTTCCACAAAATACCACGGCCTGGGCGAGTCTATTTTGAAGAAGTGGCATAGAAGTTTAAGTTTAAAAAATTTGGCTCTCAAAAGAAATTTCCATCGTTGTACTGTTGATATTTGGCTTTGTTGACTAATGAGTTTGCCGACCACTGCTCTAGAAAAACAGAAAAAAAATATAGTTTTATTATGAGTAATTGGCTCGTGGTATTGTAGAGGCTGAGAAGCCCCCTTAATGTGATGTTTGCAAGCTGGAGACCCAGAAAAGCTGGTGGTGTAATTTAGTTCAAGCCTGAAAAGCTGAGAATCAGGGGAGCAGATGAAGTCAATTCCAATCTAAGGGCTGGAGATGAGACCATCTGTCCCAGCTGAATCAGTGATGGGATAAACCACGTGGGGGAGGGCAATCTACTGAGTCCACAGGTTCAAACGCTAACTCTTATGGAAAAACCAGAAGCCATGTTTAGACGGCCACTCAAAAATTAACCATCACAATCCCTTCTGAAAGGCTTGGAATATTACAGAAAGTGAACAGAGTAAAGAGATTAATGAAGGGCAGCTAATCAGTACAAACTTGATTTATCTAGAGGGCAAGGGGGAGCCTTTTAAGTTCTTCTTGAGAGGAATGACAAGATCAGAACTGTGCTTTTTGAAGATTCTTGGGCTGGATGGTTTAGAGCCCTGGTTGGCAAACTGCGGCTCGAGAGCCTGGGCGAGTCTATTTTGAAGAAGTGGCGTTAGAAGAAGTTTAAGTTTAAAAAATTTGGCTCTTAAAAGAAATTTCAATCGTTGCACTGTTGATATTTGGCTCTGTGGACTAATGAGTTTGCTGACCACTGGTTTAGAGAAAGAAGAAGCAAGAGAGAAGGAAACCAGTTGGTAGAATATAATAATAGTCAAAGTGAGAGATGATGAGATATGTATCCGGATGGTAGCTACAGGGTGAGGTTGGTTCATCAGACAATCCACTGGGTTATCTGGGAAAGTCTATTGTTGAACCATCAAACCAACAGTTCAGAAGTGTGTCCTTCCTTCATCTACCCATTTACAACACATATTTACTGAGGGCTTATGCATGGGGAACCCCTAGTCCAATGTGCAAGTTAGAAATCTTACCAAACTGAAACAACCTAGTGTTAACGAGGGCCCAGAAACCAACAGCCTCAGAAGGCGTGAGGTGTGTGTGTAGGGGGTGAGGGGTGGGGGTGGGGTGGGGTGGGAGTCAGTCCAAGCACCCAAGCCAGCATTGAAGGATCTGGGCTACCTTGTTACAGGAGGGGACTTCTAAGCTGAAAATCCTAGCCAGGAAGAGGGTTTCCTATCCCAGGCGGATGTTGTGTGGGAGCTGGGAGTACCCAGGGGAAGAAGATATGGTTTCTGGCCTGGTGGGTGGAGACAAGACAATGCCGTTTGACATAAATGCAGCCAAGTCACGCATATATACGTTGTATCTTTCTTTAGTCAAACAGTAAACTCCCCTCGGTGCAAATTTACCTTTTTTTAAGGCTGAACTGCCTGGAACCATACCCACCAGGGCAGCAAAGTGGGACATGAGCCTTCCCTCCAGCCCCCCTTCCCCGCTCCAGGGTTTGAAGGATGGGCGCAGGGTCTTGGCTATTGAAAGGTACCTAGTTAATGTGCCCTGGTGGCAGGCGGCTGAAGTCCAGACTCCAGAGATCCGGCCTTCAGGTGGTCTCATCTCTCCGGCCCCTCAGCTCGCCTGGTTTCTTATTTCCACTGGGGCAAACGGGCTGAAAGAGGGCCGCCTTCATCGGTTTGGGTACCCGAAGGTGAGGGCGAGTGGGGAGGGAGAAAAAAACGTGCTTCGTGTAGTCAAGAAAAAAAGGAAGTGAAATCCGAAACGCCGCGGCAGGCCCAGCGACCCCAGGCAGACACTGTAAGAACAGCCAAGGGGAGCGCACCTCGGTGAGGGCGCAATCACCTGCCCAACCTACCACCTTCCCGTTCTGGTACCAAAGCTGGGAGTCTGAGGGGCAGGGACAGCAGCAGGGACTTCTGCATCCCTAAGCTCTCACAGCGGCCCCCCCACCACCCCTAATTCTCAGGCGGCTACTCCCCACTTCCTGCAGCCTAGATTGCAGCCAGGGGGCGTGTGTGAGGGGCGGGGATGCGTGGAGCTGAAGAATTAAAAAAAAAAAAAAAAAAAAAGGCGAGGTAATTAGCATCCTCGGATACCATTGGCTCTCCTCGGGTCCTGCTTTACATACGCCCCGCCCCGCAGGCTGCCCGGGGTTTGCGGGATTTGGCCAGGGTGTTCAGCTGCCGCGGTCGCTGCTGCGCTTCAGTGCAGGGCGGGCGGGCGCCGAGAGATCCCCGTGCGGGGATCTGGGAGCCGGGAGCCCGGAGCTCGGAGCCCGGAGCCGGGAGCGAGCTGCCGCCGGAGCTGCTACTGCGGCGGCGGCGGCGGCATCCGAATTGATTTCCGTCTTACGAACACTGAGGCGGCGCCCGGCGGCTTGTGCACCCGGCCCGGCCCAGGAAGGAGAGGGTTAGATACTTTTTATTTTATTTTGGAAGGAAGGGGAGAGTCCCGGTGGCCGGCTCCTCGGTGCGCCCAGCTCAGGCCCGGGCTCTGGAAGATGACTCCGGGGTCTGCCGGGTGCATTCCAGCGGCGGCGGCGGCGGCTCGGGGAGGCGGCAGAAAGTAGTAGCACTTGGGAGTAGCGGCTGGTGGAAAAGTGAGCCGAGTGGGAGCGGACTCGGCTCTCCCCGCGCCCCGGCGCCCGCCGCTTCTCGCTGCTCCTTACCCCCCGGCTCTCCGGCGGCCGCAGCATGAAGTGGCGCAGCGATGGCAAGGAGAGGTAAGAAGCCCGTAGTCCGAACGCTGGAGGATCTGACGCTGGACTCGGGTTATGGTGGCGCGGCGGACTCGGTGCGCTCCTCCAACTTGTCCCTGTGCTGTTCCGACTCGCACCCGGCGTCCCCGTATGGCGGGAGCGGCTGGCCGCCTCTAGCTGACTCCATGCACAGCCGGCACAACAGCTTTGACACCGTCAACACTGCCCTGGTGGAAGACTCCGAAGGGCTGGACTGCGCGGGCCAGCACTGCTCGCGGCTGCTGCCGGACCTCGACGAGGTCCCCTGGACCCTCCAGGAGCTGGAGGCGCTGCTGCTGCGCTCGCGGGATCCCCGGGCAGGCCCGGCGGCCCCCGGCGGCCTGCCCAAAGACGCGCTGGCCAAGCTGTCGATGCTGGTGAGCCGGGCGCTGGTACGCATCGCCAAGGAGGCGCAGCGCCTGAGCCTGCGCTTCGCCAAGTGCACCAAGTACGAAATCCAGAGCGCCATGGAGATCGTGCTGTCCTGGAGCCTGGCGGCGCACTGCACGGCGGCCGCGCTGGCCGCGCTGTCCCTCTACAACATGAGCAGCGCCGGCGGCGACCGCCTGGGCCGCGGCAAGTCAGCGCGCTGCGGCCTCACCTTCTCCGTGGGCCGCGTGTACCGCTGGATGGTGGACAGCCGCGTGGCGCTGCGCATCCACGAGCACGCCGCCATCTACCTGACGGCCTGCATGGAGAGCCTGTTCCGGGACATCTACGCGCGAGTCGTGGCCTCCGGGCTGCCCCGGAGTTGCAGCGGCCCCGGCTCGGCCTCCAGCTCCGGCCCAGGCCCCGGCTCGGGCCCCAACGCGGCCCCCGCGGCGGATAAGGAGCGGGAGGCACCCGGAGGGGGAGCGGCGAGCGGCGGCGCCTGCAGCGCGGCCAGCAGCGCCAGCGGGAGCAGCAGCTGTTGCGCCCCTCCGGCCGCCACTGCCCCGGCCGCGGCCCCCCCCGCCGGCCGCCGCGGCCAACCACCACCACCATCACCACCACGCACTCCACGAGGCGCCCAAGTTCACCATGGAGACGCTGGAGCACACGGTCAACAACGACTCCGAGATCTGGGGGCTCCTGCAGCCTTACCAGCACCTCATCTGCGGGAAGAACGCCAGCGGTAAGTGGCCACGCGAGCGCTGCTCAACACGGCCAACTCTCGTGGCAAGTTGGCCTCGCGCCCCCCTCCCGCGTCGTTCCAGCCGCCCGCGGCCGTCCCTCGGAGGGGACCGCCGAGCTGGAGGTGGCGGGACCCCGCCTGTTGGTTCACTCCTGGGCTCAGGCTCCTGAGGTCCCAGGTCTGGGAGCGCGCGGTTCCGCCCACACTGCGGGGCCGGGCGGGGCTGCCTGCTGCCTGGAGAAGCACCCGACACCCTGTTAGGGGGCAGGTTTGCGATCGTGTGCGCGTAGTCCGCATTTCTGCCCGAGCCTTGTTTTTTTGACCTTGAAGATGCCAAATTCTCAAGCCCACGAGTTTGTCTCCCTGAATTCGCGGGGGGTGTCGGGGGTGGGGAGTGGGGGGGAGGGAGCTTCTTTCCTCCGCCACCCGGTTCCCATACTTCCCCGCACCCTTGGGGCAGTCAGGGCCCCTGAGAGCTCAGCTCGCTAGTCGCTGAGACCGCAGGGGAGAGGGGTGTGTGGGGAGAAGGTGCGGCGGGAAGACTTAATGGTCCCAAGTTTTTTCCGGGGCAGTTTTTGAGGGCCAGAGCGCCCAGCTGGTGGGTGCTGCGCATGGACACCCCTCCCCAATTTCGACCTCCCAGCCCGTGCCGTTTTGGGAGCCCTGTGGCAGGAGCTGCAGCCGTTGCCACTTGACTTAAGGAGCACCACCAGGGACCCGGGCAGGACGGGAGGGGGGGGGGGGGCGGGGTTCTGGAGGGGGGTGTCAGTGTAGGGCGTCGTTTCCAGCAGGTTCTGCCATTCTTCCCGCATCCCCCTGTTTTGGAGGCAGGGGCTGGGTGGGATGGAACCCGCAGCTCTGGCGGCGGAGGGGGTGGGGCTGGGGGAGGGGCTCTTGTTTTCAAGAGCTCGAGCTGGCGGTCCTCCCCGTCTGTGAAAGCCGCGCTAGACACTTCAAAGCTTCCATTTTTCCACAGGAAATGGTAGAAGCGTAACTGGAGAGTCTAAAAGCGAAATAAAACTTTGTTTTATATTCGGCGGTTTGGCCGGAGGTTGCGTGGTTGGAGCTGAAATGCAGTCTTTCTGGGCCGATTTCATTCATGTTGCTGCCTGTCCGTTTCCCGGGGGCTGGAGGAGAGGTGGGGCGGGCGCGGCCGGGTCTCTGGGGGTACCAGACGCGTGCATGTGAGTGCGTGCGTGTTTGTGAATCTCTCCATGCGCGCGAGCGTGTGCGCGGCAGTGCGTGTGTGTGTTAGGTGTGCCTGTGAGTGCGCGCAGGGGCGAGCAGGCGCGCGGGGCCGGAGGCTCCCAGAGGAACCATCCTCCAGCTCTCAGTCCCTTCACCTGGCTTTGATCGCCGTAGGGGGAGGGGAAGGAAGGAGCCTAGCGGCTGTGTGTGGTTCGGGTGGTGTTGGGGGGTGGGGAGGGCGGGGTCGCTACTTCCGCGTCGATCTGGTAGACTCTTGGCCCGAGCTCTTCCCCCTCCGCTGCCAGCCGAGGGCGCTACCCTAAAGAGAGGGTATCTCCGAGGCTTTCCCTCCCCACCCACCCAGCCACCCAGGAGAAATTCTGACCGAGATGGCAACACCTGGGAGAAGGCATTGGCCTTTGCGTGTGTTTGTGTAGAAGGGGTTGGATACACCTGCAAACCCCAGGCGCTTGGATGGGACTGGGTTGTTCCTTGTTTGGAACCCTAGCCCCGCGAAAAGCGCAGAGGGGCTGACATTTCTTTCCACTGCGTGTGCTCATCGGCCTTGTTCTTAGCTCCCCCATCACCATCATTCTTTACTCTTTACTGCCCCCCCCACCCCCCCATACACACAACCCCTTCTCATCCCAGTCCTTATCCCCTGCTGGAGTTGGAACCGCCTCTTCTTTTCCCCCTCAAGGTTTCCTTTGGCCGGAAGAAGCAGTCCCCTTAGAGGGCTCCAGTTTGGGAATCCGAGCCCCCTGCTCCACCCCTGTCTGCCCTTCTCTGGAAATGACGACTTTGGTGACTCACTTTCCTTCTCCTGGCCTCAGTCTCCACATCTTACCTTATAATAGACAAATATGCAAATTGACCGCACCTTCGCTATGCCCAAGCCACGCCCACCAACCAAGCCACGCTCATCAACCACGCCCACCAGGAAACTGTTGCAGGGACGCTGGGGTGCGGCGGAGCCCAAGGCTGGGAAAGCCGCCCCGGCCTTGGGAGCCAGCGGGGTGCCTGCTCCGATCGCAGGGACGCTGGGGTGCGGCGGAGCCCAAGGCCGGGAAAGCTGGCGGAGGCTTTCCCGGCCTTGGGCGCCAGCGGGGTGCCTGCTCCGATCGCAGGAGCAAGCCGACCTGGGGGTCGGCTCGCTCCTGAGATCGGGTAGCAGGGACGCTGGGTGCAGCCGAGCCCAAGGCCACCGCCCAGGGCCAAGCCCGGACCCTAAAAGAAGGCAGAAGGCGGTGGCCACAGCCAAGGCCTGGGTCCCCGGTGCCGGCAGAAAACTGGTGCAGGCAGCCAGGTGAATGAAGGTCTATTGCACGAATCTTCGTGCAAACGGGCTACTAGTCTGTAACATAAGGGTGGAGATCTGTAAGACACCCCAGGTCCTCTTGCATCTGCATCTGTTTGTGCTCGCAGCCTATGTTTTCAAGCTGGTTTTACTTTTATGATCCTGAACATCTTTTAAAGGCAATGTTTGTGTTTATCCTTTTGGGAGTAAGTATAGTTTGAGGAAGGAGAAGGCCACCGCGCTGGTTTTGGGCAGGGTGAGTGTGTGGTGGTTGGGGTTTGCTGTCATCACAGCGTTTCCCACAGAGCTTAACTCCTGGGGTTCAGGGCCCCTGCAGCCACCTCTTAGGACGAGATATACTCTAATTCCATGGTGATCGCTTCGTCTCTCTTCCGGGCTTGTTTAACATGGCAGGCCGTCTATGCAGAAAAGTGAAGGAACGAGTGATTAATTTCTTTGGTGTCTGAAACATACCTTAAACATCACACCTATTTCTTAAACTGTTTGCACGGCAGTCTTTCCATGGTCTGCAAGGCTTACGAAAGAGCTCAATGCCTTACATAATTTTTTTTCCCCTTTGACTCAGGAGCATCACTGACCCATTCTTGTGTGAATTCATTTGTTCAGCAATATTCATTGAGCAATGACCAAATCTAAGGACTGACAACTAACAGGCATGACAACTTAGAGGCATCCTACACTACTCTGTACGTCAACCCATCTAATGTTCAACGTTGCTTTGAAAGGGTACTGCTATATCCCCATTATACACAAGAGGAAACTGAGGCACGGGGAACTTAAGTATCTTCCTCTAGTGTCTTGCTCTTTAGGGACAAATGACTTCCCTGTCTTCAGGCAGCGCTTCCTGCCCTTTATTACACAGACAGCTGAAGAGACCCTTCACACCCTGACATTCTTCCTCAATTTATACACATTTGTTCCTACCACACTGAACTGGACAGTGCCGGATTTTACGTTTTCACATCCCCTGCCAAGCCTGAGGGAGGGCCTGGTACACAGTTGGAGCTTATTAGATGCCTGTTGAGTTGAGCAAGCTATGGTACGATATTGTACAATGAGGTCCTGAAAGAAACTATTGAATTTTTTAGCTTCTTTTTTTTAAAAAAATATATTTTTATTGATTTCAGAGGGAAAGAGAGAGAGAGAAACATCAGTGATGAGAGAGAATCATTGATCGGCCGCCTCCTGCACACGCCCCTCTGGGATCAAGCCTGCAACCTGGGCATGCACCCTTGGCCAGAATCCAACCTGGGACCCTTCAGTCCTCAGGCCGATGCTCTATCCACTGAACCAAACTGGCTGGGGCGAATTTTTTAGTTTCTTGACTCATCTTTCCAAGTCTCTCTTTGTTTTTTTTCTACCTTGGCTGCCTCTTCTTCCTGCCATCTCTGCACCTGTCCACCCTTCGAATTTGCTGCCAAGGCCTGAGGAGTCATGCAACTGGTCATGTGGAAATCAACTCAGAAAATAAAAGGTACTTGGCTCTAAATGAGGGCTTGGTCACTCTCAAAACATCATGGGCATGAAGTTTGTGGCGATTATTTTACTCTTTAGAACTTGGGTGTGTTTTTTTAAATATTTTTTATTGATATTTTACAGAGAGGAAGAGAGAGGGATGAGAGTCAGAAACATCGATGATAGAGAAACATCGATCAGCTGCCTTCTGCACAACCACTACTGGGGATGTGCCCGCAACCAAGGCACATGCCCCTGACCGGAATCGAACCTGGGACCCCCCAGTCCACAGGCCGACGCTCCATCCACTGAGCCAAACCGGCCTCGGCTAGAACTTGTTTTTTTAATGTTGATTTTTAGCTGTTTGGAAGAGCTGAGGCCCCCAGGGAGCATTGCATTTCTCTGGGCTTTTTGAAATTTGGCTTGGTTGATTTTGTTAAAGCTAAACAAGGAGCTGACAGACTGTCTCCCCATGCTGGTGTGGGCGCCAGTCATGTTACCTGGTAAACCCCTTCTGAGCAGGCCAGTTCCCACTCAGCCCTGAAGTCTTGGCTCAGGAATGATCTTTCTGGCATCTCTGTGAGGCCTTCCTTGAGAAACCCCTCCCCCACTCCCTATACCTGGCCCTTTCACACCCTCCCCCCATTCCTTAAGAATCCGGACCCTGTTTTTAGTGTTTCCCCATCATACCTTGGCACTTCCACTGGAAGCTGTGTCTTATCATCTTTGGTCTTTGTTTCTCCTTCCATATCACCCAGCACAACACCTAGCACTTTGTAGATGCTGAGTACTGTTTGGTGAATGAATATAACCGGCCCATTAAATCTTTGGGATTTAAAATTTGCCCATCAGCATCTGTAAAGGCTTCTGAAGTCAGACCTTCTGGATTTGAATTTTAAGGCTGCCATTTTCTAGCTGTGTGTTCTCAGGTATGTGTTCTAACCCCTCTGAGCTCCAGAGTTCTCAGCTGTAAAATGAAAGTAATAATTATGAGGACCAAATAAGATTATATATATAAGGGTATTCCAGTCTGGTGCCTAACACATGGCAGAGGCCAAAATCCAGGCACAATCGTGTCTCTTCTGTGTCATCCAGATTAACTGGTCCCAATGTGTTCAGTGTGGATAGAGCCAGCAGCGTGCAGAATTTTTAACTGGATCCCCCTTCCCAATAATTCCAGCATCAAATAATTCAGTGTTCCCACCTCAGGGATTGACTCCATGGGCACATCACCGCTGCCTAAGTTACAAAAAGATGGTTTGGGTCAAATGAAAGTAGCTCATTTTTTAAAAAAATATATTTTTTTATTATTGATTTCAGAAAGGAAGGGAGAAGGAGAGAGAGATAGAAACATCAATGATGAGAGAGAATCATTGATTGGTTGCCTCCTGCACGCCCCCCACTGGGGATGGAGCCTGCAACCTGGGCATGTGCCTTGACCTGGAATGAAAACTTGACTTCCTGGTTTGTACGTTGACACTGAACCACTGAACCATGCTGGTGGTGCAGAAAGTATCTCATTTTTATTTATTGTATTTTTTTTAAAGGCATTATTAATGAAGGGGCACCAGGGACCTTTCTGAGGTATTAGAAATGCCCCTTCTGTTAATAGGGGTGTGGGTTCAGAGGTATATGCTTTTGTCCAAATGGATTGCCTTGTAAATTTTAGATATGTGCATTTCACTGTATTGCAAAATATACTTCAGTAAAAAAGAGGATGTACAAAAAAAAAAAAGAAAAGCCTTAGGCATCCTTGAATGAACTTTGGTTTTAGGTGCAGAAAGAGTCTGGAAGAGGCATTGTGGCATGATGAAAGGGAGAGACCTTGACACTCAGAAAGCTCTGGCCTCCGAGTTTGGCTCTGCCACTTTATAAAAAGTGACTTAATTTTGCTGAATTTGGTTTTCTCATCGGCACAGAGAGGATTGCCAAAAAAAAAAAAAAAAAAAAAAAAGGAAGAAAACTCAAACCTACCACATAGAGTGATTACAAGTATTAAATCAGATCAAGTATGTGAATACATCTGCCATACAGTAGGTATTCAATAATAATGGCTTCCTTAAAAAAAACCAGATTATTCGGGCTGATGATAATAATAATGCTTTGGGGATTTTGAATAGTCTCTTTCATTTCAGGGATTCCCCGATCACTTTATAAACATTAATTAACGTGAGCCCTTGTCTCGGCAACACTTGCTTGGTGGGTAGCGTGATTTTCAGATCTTTTGTTTCACTGTTGCCCCGTAGATTCTGATCCGGCACTAGATTCTTATTCGGCATCTGTCCTGCCCAGGACTGGGTGTGCTGTTCTGTGGTGCATCGTCGCTGTGACGGACAAAAATGTCACAGAAGACACATGGCTCCTTACAAAGGACAGCAAAAGCTGTCTCATGAGCCAGTCACGGCAAGTGCCTGTGTTTACAGAGCAGGTTTTTAATTAACCAGCTCAGTGTAAATTAAAACTTGGAATTTGGGTCAGTGGAGAGTTATTGGGTTTTCTATACGGACTTGCCAGTTCAGTGCTGGAGCATTTGCAAATAGGGTGTTTCCTGAAACATAAAGAGAATTAACAAGCAATTAAAACAAGGCGGGGACGAACCTGGAGACCCAGAGTCCGGGGTGGGGCGAGCTTCCTGAAGGCCTTCGAGTAAGAGGAAGGCCTCTAATTCTGGGTCTGCTATTATTTGTGACCTTGAGCCAGGCACCACACTCACCTATGAAAATGGGCCTGATCATCATCTGGGGTAAATCCAAAATAGTAATCGACTTTGGAGTCGCTCACAACATAACCTGCAGTTTCCCCATCTGTAAAATGGGTATAATCATCATAATAACTACATTTGTATAGTGCTTATTATGTGCCGGGCACTGTGTTAAGAGCTGTATATATTATAATCATTATAGTTACATTAGCTATTATAAAAGACAACCCCAAAATCTCAGGAGCTTAATACACTAGAAGGTCATTTATTATTCAGATTGGCACAGAGGGGTAGAGTGGGAGGAGGCAGGAGGGTCATTTAGGTAACAAGACTGATGGAGAGTTTGTCTTTTTATTGTCACCACCCGACCTTCAGTGTCTTCCTTGCACATTCATTCAGCCAACAAGTGGAGGAAGAAGTGTGGAGAATCTTAAAGTCAGGGGGTGGGTGGGTAGGTGGGAAGAGATCAACCAAAGAACTTGTATGCATTTATGCATAACCCATGCATAACACAGATAATAGGGTGATGAAGGCCTGGGATAGGGGACAGGGGTAAGGGGGTGGGAGGGTGGGAGGGTGGGGGCTAAAAGGGGTCATTGGGGGCGGGGGGGGGGGGGGTAGGACATGTAATGCTTTCAACAATAAATATTTAATTAAAAAAAAAAGTCATTGTGGGTTAAGTCTGCAAGGGACCTCATCATTGTGCCCATGTATCATTGGCCAGCTATTTCATCAGCTTCCTGGCCACCAAACATCTGTACGCACTCTTCTTCTTACACACAGCACATGTTTGCCTTTCCACATTCTGTCCAATCCCTGCTTCCAACTTAAAGTCCAGGATCTTTGGATGGTCTCTGTCCTATCTATTGGATGGAGTATGGCTCCTCATGATCCAGGGACACATGAGCCTAAAGAGACACGTTGTCTGTGCCCCTATACCATATTGGAGGATAACCCAGCGGGAAAAGACAATAGTGGAAGACACTGGCCCTTAATAGTTATGAAATCTTGCCATGCAGGCACCGTGTGTGGGCAGCACAGTGTGCGCTGGAAGTGGGTGAGGTTCCTTGCTTAAGCCCTCCGTGAGGAAGTGCCTGGTTCCTTGTTCTCCATGCCCGGGGCTCTGTCCAGTGGGAGGGTTTTCTTTGTCCGTTGTTCTTCTTGACCACGCCTGAAATGGATCTCCATCACTGTGGTCTCCTTGAGGCTCTAAATCTTTTGTAACCTAGTTCCTGCCCTTGAACTTTTGAGGCCCAAGTTTTAATGCTGTAACCGTAAAAGACCTAAAGTCCAGGCTTATGGATTTTGCCAATGCAGTCCTCGCAACAACTGGAATCTTCCTCTGTGATGTCTAGTGTGCCAGTAGCCACACCTAAAGTTATTTCCTAGGCCTTTCTGAAGCCTGCATTATTTCTTCGCTTTCTTAACTCCATGCCTCTCATTCTCTCTCGACTTAACGCCAGCTACCTCGAGGCCATGAGGCTTAGGTGGAAAGCTTATCCCCTGAGTCTGGTATTTCACTTAAAAGTCTCCTTAGTCTTTTTTTTTCTGATTGCTTGGGGTCTAGAAATCGTTGTCTTTTTCACCTCTCCACTCTCCCTTTCCAATTTTACTTGCATACTGGCTAATGCATGCCTGAGTTCCTCTCTTTCTCGAATACCATGCTAAACTCAGCCAGGCACAATCAGCAAACTCTGTTACCATTATGTTTTTTTCAAATCTCTTTCTTTGGAGCTTACAGGCTCAGTAGGCAAGAGTTCTGCCTTCTAAGTTTTCATGGTTTATAGTTTAACCAAAAATTTTACCGCCGCATAAGACGGGTCTCCAGTCTCTGATTTAATGACCCGCTATCTGACTTCTAAGCCAATGCCACATATTTAAGCACCCCACTTATGGCACCAGTTACTTTATTAGTTAGGGTAACACTAGCTGTTGTATCAGATAAACCCCAACATCTTTAGGCTGAACACAATGAACGTTGTTTTCTCATTCCTGTTGTGTCCAGTTGATAGCAGGGGAGGGAGGCACTCTGTTCCATTTATTGTTGAGTGAGAAGCTTCGGCCAGTCTGTCAGCAACCAGACTTCCAGGGTTTGACCAGTTACCAGCTGTGTAAACCCAGCATTTGGCAAGTTCCCTGACCTCTCTGTGACTCAGTCTCCCCCTTTGTTAAAGGAGAGTGATAATAAAACCTAATTCATAGGGTTGTTGGGAAGTGCCTGGCATGTAGAAATTGCTTAATAAATGTTGGCATTGTTGGATTTTGTTATATTCATCATGACCTTCTCTAGAGGCACTGTGTTAGACGTTAAGCAACATGGTCCCCACCTTCATGGAGATTGCAGGCTGGTTGCGTCCTGTTTTTTCATCAAATAATCATGCAGATGTAACTTCACACCTGTGATAGTTGCTACAAAAGAGAGATGCATGGGGTTGTAGGAGTCTCTACGGAGGCTCTTGATGTAGTCAGCAGAAAGGGAAGGCTTTGCTAAGGAAGTGAGGCTGAAGCATGGCTCATTGCTAAGGAAGTGAGGCTGAAAAGATAGAAGAGTGCTCTGTGAATACAAACAGAATGTGCAAAGGGCCTGTGGCAGAAGAGAGCTTGATGAGGAGAATGGCCAGTGTGGCTACAGTGGGAGAATGAAGTGAGGGGAGTGGGTAGAGTTGGACCAAGCATCTGCCAGATTAAGGAATTTGTCTTTTCCCAAGGACACTGGAGTGCCGTTGAAAGGTTTTAAGGAGGGAGATGATATGATCAGATTTGTGTCCTAAAAAGCTCATTGTAGATTGCAGTGTGGAGAGCAGACACGAAGGGGGAGGGTGACTGGGGGAAGGCCAGTTAGGTATTTTCATCCCCATCTTATACCAGATGCTTCGAAGTTGAAGATGACTCCTCTCCCCGTCCTCATGATTTGATTATTGGCAATTCTGCTTTATTTTTATTTTTTTCCTGTTGCAAAGCTGTCCCTTTTATCTCCCCTTCAATGCAGCATCTTCACTTCCCAGGTGGCATTTCTGATACAAGGGAGCAGAGGTGCAACCCATCAAACCAATCTCCAAACCAAAAATAACCCTGTCTAGCCAGACACTTCCCAACCTCCGACACTCAAGCACTTGCTTTCATTCCTCAAGTTGGCACATTCACCTGCGGCTCTCATAGGTCAGTTTAAAACTGTAGTAGAGAAACATGTTTATTTTTCCAAAGTAGTGTTGTGGCTATGCCAATTTTACATAAACAGAAAGGATCTGAATTCCTAATCCCGGATGGAGACTCGTGTCCTGTAAATTACTGGCTCACTCAGATGTCTAGTCTGGTTGATGCTATGGAAAGGAGTCGGTACATTGTGCGATCTAACCAAGGGCCTGAGGTCAGGCAGCGAGGGTTCACATCCCAAGGTCATCCCTGGCTGGGCCCCCTTGGGCAAGTGCTTCTCTCTCAGCCTCAGTTTCCTCGCCTGTAAGAGTGCCCACCAATAAGGGGTGTTTGGGGATAAAACAAAATACCACGATGTACATAAGCACCTAGTGTGGCAGCTATTATTGTTGGGTGTCTCCTTCTCCACTCCTCTGGAACCTCTAGTGCAGCACTCCTCAGGTTATACTGAATAGGCCACGCACCTGTTCATCTTTATAGGTCAGACTGCTTCTTAGTCATCTTTGTATCTCTATGGGCCACCTGTGGCCCATAGTCTGAACTTAAATGTATTTTTTCAGCAAATGCATGTGGCCATAGACAGTAAACTCCCTGCGAGCGGGGATATTGGTCTGTTTAATTCACCACTATCACCCCAACACTTAGAACAGTGCCTGCCCGTGGTGGGCACTGCATACACATGTGTGGCCTATGAAGCGAACCAGGAATCAGTGGACCTTCACTAACAGGCAAACCAAGAGCCCAGTGCTAACTATTTGCTAACTGGCTGGGAGTCTTCCCTGTATTTCCAAAGTCTCAGCCCTGAAAATCTCTCCTTTTCAAAGCTAGCTTCTCTTTGAAGAACAGAAAGGAATGGCGGCTCATTATTCCTTTATACCCACTCTCTTCCTGTGAGACGGCCCCTCGCTCTAATTCAGAGTTTGAAAGCTGTCTGCCTGGCCCCTCGGATCTTAGAGCTGGGAGAAGCCTGCACAATTCTCCTGGCGCAGCCTCGCTTCCTTCCGCCTGGGTGTTACGCGAATTTTGCAAATCAGACACCTGAGAACCAGGAGGATGCATGTGTGGGCCGCACAGCTGCCGGCGGATGAACTTTGAAAGTGGAAAGTCCTCACTTCATGGCTGGGCCTGGACCCCAGTTCTCGGAATCCTTAGGTTGGTGTGTGCAATGCCACACTGTCCTGGAAAGAAAGAAACAAGGCTTTGTTCTCTTTCCTTCGTTGTGATTAACACCTGGTCCTGTCCATTGTGGTCCGCCATGTGTTAGCATCTGTGCTGAGCACTTTTCCAACATTCTCTCAGCTTAGTCCCTCCAATCCCACCAGTGAGATCTGTCTTGTTAGTTTCACTCCACAGCCTAGGACACTGACCCCGAGAAGCTAACAAGACTCACTCAAGGCCCTGCAGTGGGGGTACAGGAGCCTGGGTTCCTACCCTGGTCACCTGGTGTGTCATCAGCAGGCTGTCCCACTCACCGTGTTGGCTGCCTGTGGCAGGAGAAATCCGCTATTAGGGGAACAGTCAGTTTAATCGGATCGGCAATGCGGAACTGTAAATATAACGCAACCCCTTGTCCAATCTGCCCCTTTCTGACTCATTGTTTGTGGTTTTGATGGTCTCTCCATCTCTCCTTCTCCGTCCTTCACTCGGGAAATAGTTCAGTGTCTACTCAGTGCCAGGCCCTGGCATAGCAAGAAAAGCGCACACCACTGCCAACATCTAGTCCAGTTCTGTGATTGGAAAGACCAACACCATTTGTTTTTCTCTAGAACAGCATGACACTGATTGATTCGAATACTTAATCTGAGCCGGTTTAACCTAATGTTCCTATTGACTAACTCAGGTTGGCCTCTTCTTCCCCCTTCCCCAGGGGACAAACTCACCTGCCAATTGAGTGGAACTGAAGCAAGGGGCCACGGGAAGGCAGGAGGAGATGCTTACTGTTTTTGAGGCCTCACTGACTGTGATTTTGAACCCACAATGCCTTGTTATTTATTATTCGTTCTTTAGACTTGCGCAGTTTACAAAGTCTCATCAACCATTGCTATTAGTATTCCTTACAGCCCTGTGTGGTAGGTGGGTAGTAGGTATGCGTATGCTAATTTTGCAGAAGATGAAGCTGAGGGAGGGAGGGGAGGTGGAGTTCCTTGCCTGAGGTCACCAAGTAGTGGCAGCACGGGGCATCTGCTTGACTTTCTGTGCTTCCTGATGCCACTCTTTGCGCATCGGTGTGGCTCATGTCTTTTGGGAACCTGGCTTGAGTATCGCAGGGACAGGAACAGAGCACATGGGGTCCGACCTGAAGACCGATCAGGACGTGGAGGTTACCCCAGCTTTTGGCCCCCAGCCTTTGGTTAGAACCTTGAGCCTGCTGACCCCCACTCTTCTAACGTTAGCCTTGGGAGGGGAAGAGGCTCCTGTGGGCCCCCCAGAGCATTAAGGTATGGGTTCAGTTGCTGATACGCGAAGGCCAGGACGTCCATGAACATCCATTAGAAAGGAGAGGGGGCACTGTGAGAGGAGGATCCTGGGAGCTTCTGCTGGGCTCTGCAGAACACAGGTGGCCCCTTAGCCATCTCCCCACTGGCCCAAAAGAATGGACCTCCATTCTTGCTGGAGTGTGTCTCCCCAACCCCCACCCCCATGGAACTTTCTAGAGGCATCTGGCCTGACCTGAGCAAGCTCTTTCTGAAGGAAAACACCAGCGCAGAGGCTCACGAAGCCCCATGTGCCTCAGCTCAGCTGTAAAATGCATCCTGTTCCCACACAAAAGAGGTCCCCCCATGTTGCACCGGGTGGGGTGTAGAAAGATGAGGTGTGTCCAGTGGGAGACAGGCTCCCACCCAGGTTTGCGACCTTTCTTGTTTTCAACATGCCAGAAGTTTTCCATTGAGAAGACGGTCACAACCAGAAACCCTTAGACATTCTGTTCACGGGGTGTCTGTTATAGATCTTATTCATTCATCATGTTTCCTTAAAGTAAAATGAGTTTTCTATGAAAGGGGAGGTAGGAGGTTATTGATTGTGCATCGTATAGCAAAGACGGCTTCAGTTTGTTTTCATTTGGAACAAGCCGGGGAAGTATTTGTTAACTGCAGGATTGCTGGCAAACAGGCAGCCTGGTGGTGCGTGGTGTGTGTGCGCGTGCATGCGTGTACACACATGAACGCCTACATGGGCTCAGCAAAATTGTCAGAAACTAGACATTTGCCATAGCTTCTAAGTTTAGGTTGAGTTTCCATAGCTAAAAATTTTTAGACTGTCATGTAGGTAGTTTTAATGTCTTCCTACACTCTAGCCTCCCATCCCCATTAAATGCATATGATGGCTGGAAAAAGTGTGTAACTGTTTTGCTGTGTATATATCCTTCCTGATTTTCTGTGGGCTCTGATTTCTCTGCCATCATCATATGTCCTCAGGAATTCTTGCAAACTGAGAAAAATCCAGGGAGCCAAATGCAATTCGTGAGGTTGACTTCATGTTACGGGTCTTAGCCACTTAATCACACGGGAATTAATTATGGCTTTCCTGCTTTCTTTTCATGTGTTGGAACTGATCGTTTTCACTTTCAAGGCAGCAGGTATTTTTGTAGGCTCAGGAAGAGGCCCCGAAACCGAGTTACCTCATGGAAAAAAATGGTCCTCGTTGAGATTGGCCTCAGAAAGGTTACTCTGGCAGTTTCACCGTCCAACTGAGGCATTGCTCACGTGTGTGTACACACACACACACACACACACACACACACATTCACACTCACACGCTCACCCATGCTATGCAGTCATTGAGATCATTAGAATCTAATACTAAACCAAACTGCGAGTCTTCCCCTGCCTCTCCCTGCTTCCGGTGGATGGTGCCATGTGGTGTCCGAGTCTGGACAGTAAGTTTGGTTCTACGGGGCTTGGGCTCAGAGATGTGGAATGAAGCCACAGCTGGTGCCCGCCATGCGGTTCCGTGTTTATACAGTTCACCGGTCCTGCAGCTACAGGGAGCATCAGTGAGGCCCTGGGGGGCTGATGAAGTGGCCGACCTTCGCATTTTAGAGAAAAGGGGAAAAATGAGCAGCAGGCCAAAAAACACCACGCCCGGGAGAGTCACCAGAGACTTCCCAGATGGAGCCCTTCTCCGGCTCCGCCACTTCACGGTCGGCCTGCGCCCAGCTGCGTTTGCAAAGATGCGCCGAGTGTTTTTTTAAAAATCAGGAAGTTGGTGAAGAGAAGCAGAAAGGCAGAGCCGTGCGTCTGTCCTTGGCCCGGCTGGGTGCTGGCGAGACAGCGATGACTGTGATGCCGTTGGTGCCCTTGAGGAGGTCGCACCATTACTCAAACCCAGGATGATGTGGGCTGTGAGGGTGGCGGAGACAGACCCCAAGCCCTGCCACAGGTGGCTGGGAACGCTGGGCAGAGGAGCCAAGGATGTCCTGTCACCACACGCCTGAACTCGGTCTCCTGCAATAACGGGGCCACACGGAGCGGCAGGCGTGGCCCAGGATGAGGAACCGTGGCTGTGCCACTGCCTCGCTGAAAGCCACCTTTATCCCCCTTCCTTCTGGCTCCGCTTAGTAATTAGGTTAAACACCTACCTGGTGGCAGGTTTTGTGCCAGGAACTGGGGGTACAGCAGTTGGACCACTGGACCCCCAACCTGTGAGGCTGTCCAGGAAATGTAATCGTTGACCAAGCGATTTGATGACAAGGATCCATGGGACTTACAAGAAAGGGAGGGCAGGGTTCGGTGGGCTTCTGTTTCTTGATCTGTCCGTTGAGGGAGGAAGGAGTTGGGTTGTGGATGGTTTTCAGCTTGGTGGGGACCCTTTAGATCGGCATGCAGCCTTTCTGGGAACCCCCATGTATGAAACATGGAAAAGCACCCACTACCGTATGGAACCCAGTTTGAAATTCAGTGGGTGAGCTTCCCCCTGAGGAGGCTTCCAGGAGCCCGTGCTATGCTAGAACTCTGTGACTTCATGATGACAGGTGAGGTCCCTTCCATGCCAAGTCATCACGACCTTGTGTCTGGAACCCGGAGCCGTCGTTGGCGTGGGCTCGCATCCTTCTCTGCATGTGGATGCCAGGCTCCCCCTCCTTACTTCGCTTTGCAGGGAGGAAGGAATCTGACTGTGGAAGCTGCCATCCGAGGAGCCTGCCTGCAGCGGGTGAGGAGGGTGGACGTGTAGTCGACTTGCTGTGTCCCACTGGCTGTCCAGAGTGACCCTCAGCTGTAAGGGCCATGGACACTGTCATTCCATCTGCCACGTTGGGCAGAGCCACCAAACTCCATCTCCACTCAGAATGTCCCACAGCCAGTCTCCTTACTGGACCCTCACCTTAGTCATGTTCTCCACCCTCTCCTCACCCCAGCCCATCCCTCCCGACGCTCTGATCCGCCGCACTCTGATAGTATTATTTCCCCACTGGCTGCAGGGTCAAGTCCAAGCTCCTCAACGTAGCACCTCCTAGTTGTGCCTCAGTGGGACCTCTGTAGCCTTTCACACTCCCCTGAACACGTTCATTCCTCATTCTAAGCTCCTGCTCAGGCTCTTGTCCACCTGGAATGGCTCCTTTCCTCTGCTCCTCTCTGCTGCTCCGTATCAAGCCCAGCACCCTTCCCGGGGTGGGTGGCCCCAGAACAAGCAGATTTTTCCCTTCTTTGAAATCCCTCAGCATTGTCTAGCCGTCTGAAATGCTTCAGCTGTAGACCACAAGATCCTTTTGTTGGAAACCTTTTGCTATGGCTGTGACCTGCCTCTCCCTTATACCATAAGCCCTTTGAAGACACAATCTGGATCTTCCAGTTCTTTTGTCTCTTTTCCTGTCTATCACTTGATCAGTTCTCCCCCAAATTAAAGCACAAACCCATGTATTCAGTTAAAGCGTTCTGATTGCTACAGGTGGCCAGAGGTGAATGTGTCATCCTTGATCAATCAGAACACTTGATTTTAATTCGCCACTCTGATTTCAGCATGCATTTGGCAGCTAGTATCAGAGACCAAACTAACAGTGGCTTAAACAGGCAGGGAGTTGATTTTCTCTCCTGTAACAGTCCAAGGCAGGCAGGAAGTCCAAGGTCAGGAATGTGGTTCTACAACATCTAGGCTCCTTTTGTCTTTCTGCCCTGCCACCTTTAGCACATGGTTTGCATTCTCACGGTACCCTCTTGGTCCCAGCATGGCTGTGACAGCTCCAGTCCTCACTTCTACATTTTAAGCAGGATGAAGAATGACCAAGGGTGGGGGGACAGGGTGCCTGCCAGTGGAATCAGCCCTTCTTTTAAGAAGCTGCACTGATGCCCTACCCAATAATTCTATACATATCTCTTGGGCCAAAACACCATTTCTCCAAGGGAGGCTAAGAAATTTATTTCTTTCTTTCTTTCTTTCTTTCTTTCTTTCTTTCTTTCTTTCTTTCTTAGTATATTTTTTATTGATATTTTTTACAGAGAGGAAGGGAGAAGGATAGAGAGTTAGAAACATCGATGAGAGAGAAACATCGATCAGCTGCCTCCTGCACACCTCCTACTGGGGATGTGCCCACAACCAAGGTACATGCCCTTGACCAGAATCGAACCTGGGACCCTTCAGTCCGCAGGCCGATGCTCCATCCACTGAGCCAAACCAGTTAGGGCAGAAATTTATTTCTTTAGCTGGATATACTTTTCCTACCACCATTACCCAGTCAGAGTTCTTTTAATAAGAGGGCAGGAAGGGATATTGATTGGGTTGGCAGCCAGCAGTGCCTGTTGTAGCTGGTTAATGGCACCTATTGTATTTCAGGTTGAGTAGGTGCCTATCAAAGAAGGCAACAGATATTTCTAGTCCACGTTTTGCAATTTTCTGCCAGTAAATTCTAGAACTTTAGAGGTCAGGTTTCTCCGAGACCTCCTCCTCAGACAAGTAAGTGTATTTTCAATGACTTGCCCTGAGCCTCCAAAGTCACTGAATTGTAATTGGCCTCATAAAGGAGTAATGGCCAGTGCTCTTGTCATGGCCTGCTCATCCTTTAGCCCTGAGAATGGTCCAGGTGTTCTAGATAAGGATTTGCTAAAGCAAAGGTGGAGCTAGGCCATGCCCTCTGTATTACAGTCATTGTCCCCAGTACTTGATAATGAGCATAGTCTTGATTCCATGACACTTTGAGCTGCAGCACAGATTTAATGTACTATTTCTGTAGGTTTCAACAACCTGATCAGTTTAAGAAAACTGAATTCTAATTTTTAAAAAGGACTGATTGGCTTTTAAAATCACTCTAGTGGGTAAAGGGACTCGAAAAGAACTTAGTCTGGGACCAGAAAGCACCCCACCTCAATTTATGGTCTGACCATGTTTATTTCCAAAGGAAGACAGTGGTTTTTCAGCCTGGTCGCTCACCAATAAGCTTTAGCTGGAACACCCTTGCTTTTGCCGTTGCTCACAAGGTCCTCTCTGCTGGGAAAGAGAGTTCCTTTACCCACTTTGGTTACTATTTTCAGGGTTTTAGTGTTTAGGGATGAGTGTGAAGTGTCTTGTTTGTGAATTACCATAGACTCGGGGTTGAACCATGGGTAGAAGCAAATGAAGGGTGAGCTAGAGATGCCTCACCCACTGCTGGCCTCTGCCGTCTGTTCAACTAGAACAGTTCTTAGAGTCAACATGTAATACATTCTGAGTGTTTCACAAGACGCTATCTCATGCAGTCTTCACAGCAGTCCCCTGAAGTATGAGCCGTCCTTGGCCCAGTTAGGCCCAGCGAAGTGACATGACTTTGTCTAAGGTCCCATCTACACTAATAAAAGAGAAAGATACAAATTGACCGTACCTTCGCGACGCCCACTAGCCAATCAAGAGTGAGTATGCAAATTAACCCAACAAAGATGGCGGATTAATTTGCATACACAGACACCGACTGCCCCAGCCACTCCGGGCTTCTGGGCAGCGTGGGAAGGCAGAAAGGCAGCTCCGGGCTGGAGCAAAGGCTGTGCTGGCAGCCAGGGGAAGGAAGGCCCATTCTTGCACGAATCTTCGTGCATCGGGCCTCTAGTCTTCTATAATTAGCCAAATTGGAACTCACACCTGGGGCTGCTGAGATGGACTTAATGCTGCTTTCACCTGGCTGCTGTGTACACCTTGAGAGTCTGGTTGAAAAGGGCCTGTGCTCTTGAGCAGGGATTTCTACCAGGGCCTGGTGTAGGTGGCCCTGAGGTCCCTTAGATTCTGAGTTTTTGATTTCAGGGAAAATGGAAGGTCTGGACTTGGATGGGGCTAAATTGAGAGGACTTTGTGAAAGCACCCCCACTGAGGGAAGTTGGGGGGTCCATGGGAGGGGAGCGCCCCAGGCCAGAGAATGACTTTTATGATGGCCCACTTAGCCCCATCTCTCAGCTACTGGAAATAATACATGACAGGAAGCCCTTCAAATTGAGACTGCTCCTAATTTTTAGCCAATGAGAAGTAAGTGCAATTTTTATTGGAGACAGAGAGACCTAGGCTTGCCAGACCCTGCTTCTGGGTACCCGGGAGTAAATTCCCAAGGCTATAGGGTCATATCTCCATCCTGCAGGGAATGAAGACATTTATCAGGGCTTCCTAGTACCAGACACAAAAATGGGGTACTTTTATGCAATGTATTTACAGTGACTGTCATAACTGGCAATAGTCCTAAAATGTACTGACGGTAATTGCACTTTTATTTCACCCCTATAAAAGTCTTTTGTTTAGAGCAGTATATAATATTCTGTAAATCCCCATGTAAACTTGACCCATCCATTTTTCACACGGGCCAGGTAGTAGCTTTGGCTGATCGCTGAGGACATTTGGCTTTATTTACAGACGTCGTCCTCCTGCCTTGGGGAAAATTTAATCAGTCTGAGCCAGTTCAATCAGTCAGCTCAATTTTATCAAGCTGACTATGAGCCTCACCCAATTCTAGGCTAGGAGAGAGAAAGTTGAAAAAGCCCAGCTGGTATACTCAGTGGTTGAGTGTCAACCCAGGAATCAGGAGGTCACAGGTTCGATTCCTGGTCAGGGCACATGCCCAGGTTGCGGGCTCGATCCCCAGTAGGGGGCCGTGCAGGAGGCAGCCAATGATGTTCCTCTCTCATCAATGTTTCTATCTCTCTACCCCTCTCTCTTCCTTTCTCTCTAAAAATCAATAAAAACATTTAAAAAAAAAATAAGATGGAGTTCCTGCCTTCAAGGACGTTTCCATGAACTATTGTTGCATAACAAACTAACCAAAATGTAAGTGGCTTAAAGCAACCTTCCCCCCCCAATTTTGTGCATCAGGAACCTGGGAAGGGCCTGGCCAGGCAGTTCACCTCTGACGCATGCCTCTCGGGGGGCGGGGGCTGGAGGATCTGCTCCCACCATGGCTTCCTTGCTCATGTGTTTGGCACCATGATGCCTTTCCACCCATTCTGTCCTCATAGCATTTCGTCTCCACATGCTTTGGGCTTCCTGCGGCGTGGAGGTCTCAGGGTGCTTGTCCTCCTTCCGTGGTGTCTGGCTTTCGAGAGGCAGAAAGGAGAATCTCCCAGGTCAGTTGCAGCGACGTCCAAAACTGGCACAGCGGCACTTCTGCCACTGGCCCAAGTGGTCACCAGGCACAGAGCACAATGCACAACTCACTCTCAAGGGAGCAGGAAGAGTTCCACGCCTGATGGGGACGTGGCACGGTCACACCGCAGAGGAGCAAGGGCACATTGCGCTGGGAGAGATGGTTGCAGCCATCTTCGGTAAAATACAGTCTGCCACTGAGGGCACGAGGAGGTGCCATGTAGTAAGTCATAATTTGGGAAATAACCACAACAAAGACAGCACCAGCAAGCTGAGAGAGGAGCCCAGAGCCGGAGTAACAGGCTCGCTAATGGGGTGGGGGTGGGGAGAGGGTCAGAGAAGTCTCCCAGGATCAAGAGGCAAGTGAGCGGGGTTTTGCAAGGTGACCAGTTTGTGCATTTCAGGCAGAGGGAGCAGCAGGTGTGCAGGCATGGTGGTGGGGTCCTCACGAAGGGTTTACCCCAGGAACAACCCCCACATGTCATTAGCTGTATTCAATCTTAGTTGGATTTATGTTGTGTATGTATATGGCTATGGGTATATATACTGAGTGGCCAGATTATTATGATCTCTGAATGCATAATAATCTGGCCACTCAGTGTGTGTGTGTGTGTGTGTGTGTGTGTGTGTGTGTGTGTGTGTATGTGTGTGTGAGTATTAGAGGCCCGGTGCATGAATTCGTGCATGGGTGGGGTCCGGCCAGCCTGGCCAGAGGAAGGGGACATGGGCAGTTGGCCGGCCTGCCTGCTGGTCAAATTCCTGGTTGAGGGGACAATTTGCATATTAGCCTTTTATTATATAGGATATGCACTGAGTGGCCAGATTATTATGCGTTCAGAGATGATAATAATCTGGCCACTCAGTGTACATATGTGTCTGTATTTATGTATGTCTATACAAATGTATAGATATATATACTTTTAGACAGAGAGCTCCATTCAGTCTTTCACTCAGCAAATACGTCCTGAGACCTGGTGTCAGCCAGTCAGTGTTCCAGGTGCTGAGGATGTGGTGGTGAAGGAGACCAAAGTGGGAAACAAAGGAGACCTGCTCAGGGGGCTTACACTCCATAATGGAGACCAGAGTCACCAATGAGTATTTCATATGTGTTGTGATTTCACATGTATTTCGCATGTGTAGTGCTGAGCGACACGGTAGAGGCTGCAGGGGATGCTGTTTCAGACAGGGCAGCCAGGAAGGCCTCTTGGGAGGTGGCACTTCACAGAAGCGAGGGGTGAACTTGGGCAGAGAGGTCCAGGCAGAGGGAACAGCCAGGGCACGTGTGAACTGCCTGGGCATCTACCTGCCACCTTGCACCAGCGTTCTCTCTGTAAACCTGCCTGTTGGGCTGTCGGCTCTCTGAGGTCACGGGCTAGATGAGGGTGGGACCCACCCCGTGTCCCGTGCTCTTTGCTGTTCTGAGCAGGTTGGGAATGGTCAGCTCCAGATCTTAATCTCCAGGGCGATGGCTTCTCAGGGTGGTGAGCAGCCTGTCCTGTCTGGATTCCACCTCCACCCCGCCCCCGGCTGTTCCTGGCACCCGGAGATTTGTTTTCACTTAGGGAGAAAGTGCCTCTTCCAGAGCGTCAGTGTTGTTCTCGGGAAACTGGCCCCTTCCCAAGAGGAGGAATGTGGGGTGAGCAATCTCAGTAATAAGGAAGTGGGGCTGGGATGCCAAAGAGGGAGTGATGACTCAGGGGAAGGCGCATAGCAGGTTACCTGGCTACTCACCTTCTGCACACATGCCTGCATTCATTCATTCATTCATTCATTCCCCAAACATGTATTGAACATGTGGATGGAAGCATGGAGAGGGTCTAAGTCAGCTCTGCCAGCTACAGCGGTGTCAGCTCAGCAACTTGGTTAGCCTCTCTGAGCCTTTGTTTCTTCAACTATAAAATGGGTCTAATAACTATTTTTCAGAGTCATGGAGATTCGATGAGAAGAAGCCGGCGGGGGGCGGGGGGCGGGGGGACAGGATTGTCAGATTCAGCAAACGAAAAGGACAGGATGCCAAGGAACGTTTTGAACATTTTAAGCATCAGTTACGCCCTGAATATTGCATGCTTATCTGATGTTCAGTTTTAACTGCGCGTCCTGTATTTTAACTGGCAGCCCAACCTGGGGATAAAGATGAAGGAAAAAAAATACCCGACCTCGTGGAGCGCAGACCAGCGGGAGGAGAGGCGTGTAGAGCGTAATTGCGGAGCAGCACCCGGTCTGTGCTCCTGTCAGAGGTACAAGCTGGGTGCCGTGGAAACTGACCTCCGCTCTGGGCTCTTACGAAGAGAAGTCCAGAATCGCCCTTGCTGATTGCTGGCATGCTTGTCAGACGTCCCCGGTGACCATGTGGCTGACACCAGGACAGCACAAAACGCATTCGCAATGAGACAGAGTTCAAGTTGGCTTTTCCACGGGGTAATCTGGGAGGATGAACTTGGTTTTCTTCCCGCCCAAAGCAAAGGGTGATTCTTGTTGATCAGGAAACAGACGATTTCTTTCTTCCAGCCATTTTCTGTGGGTCATTTTAAAATCAAATGAAGTTAATTTAGAGGGAAAAAAATCACATTGTGCCTGACTTTAGAGAATGGGCACCTCTCAGATAAACTGTTAGGAATTCATTATTCCGCTTCCCTGGAGATCTAGAGGGAAATTCGCCATGCGTCGCCCAGGCCTCTAATAGGAGATCCACAATTGGATCTTGGACTCCAAACTAACATTTACCCAAAGCCTCTCTTTGGTAAAACGGCAAGCATCAAAATTCTGGGAGAACAGGTTGGGGATATTTTGTGAAAGGCGAATGAATGGCCTGGTGTTGACCGGGGTCTGAGCGGCATCACGGAAGGCTTCCTGAATTTTCCCAGACATGCCAGGGGCTGTTTTAGATTGAGGGGAGCCTAAAGACCCTGAAGACCTAAAGACTGTTTGGAGTCCTCTCCGCTGCTTGCAACCATCTCTAGAAACCAAACCCCTGTGAGATATGCGTTTCCATTGCACCTCATGAGGGAGGGGAGGGAGTCAAAGTGAGGGTTTGTGCAAAGGGGAAAAAGGGGTCCTGGGCCTGAGTTGGGGGGAGGTGGGAGAGGAGGGTGCATCCAGGGTTATGAAAAGCATTGCTCAGTGACAGCATTCACAGCTCATTTTAATTGATTTGTAAGGGCCAGGCACTGTGCTAAGTGCTTTTCATGCGGAATGTCTTTGATCCTCGCCCACACCTCAGGCAGTAGGTGTGTCTGGGTTCCCATTTTCCAGCTTGGAGACCCAAAGTGTTTGAATTACCTGTCCAGGACCACACAGCTGATTGCAAAGCCCTTGAACTTGACCCCTGTGTTCCAAGGCATTTTGCCATCACCACCTTTTTCTAAAGGAGTGTCCCACTTGCTCCAGGTACTTCTGTCCCCTCTGCTGCTGTAGAGGAGGGAGCCTCGGGCTGGCTTCTAATGCCCCCTTCTGATCGGCCACACATGCATGACTTGAGTGGAGTCGTGGGGCCTCCCTAAGTGGAAGGTTGGCTCAGGCGGAGTTCATAGGAGTCCTTTCCGAATGTGAAATCCCGTGTGTCCTGAGGATGGCGAACCATTTTATTTTATTCACTCGCCACTCCATTACTTGACTAATTCATTCAATAAATATCTCCTTCCTGCCAAATCGGTGCCCCAGACACAATGGTGAACAAACAGCCAGTCCTGCCCTCGCAGAGGTTGGGGTCTGGGACAGACAGCTGAGTAAACAGGCTGTTAGGGTGCAGGGTGGAAAGAGCTGTGAGGAGGGAGGGGCAGGGTGCCATGGGAGCACCGCCTAGGACCTGTGGGGTCAGGTGAGGCTGCGGTGACGGGAGGGGCATCTCGGGTAAGAGCTGAAGGATGTGCAGGAGTCAGCCAGGCTGCGAGGGAGCGGTTTGTGCAGAGGGAGGAGGGCACGCAGAGAACGCTCAGGGCACGGAGGGCTGTGCTGTCTGGACGAAGGATGGAGTGGGGGGTTGAGGGGAGAGTGGGGTGGGGGGCAGTCGGAAGGGAAATAGTGTGCAGAAATAGACAGGGGCCACATTGTTTGTTCTCAGAGCAGTAGGGCTGCCCTGGGTAGATCCCCAGGTGTGTCCTGCCAGCTAAGAAGGGCCCCTCCACTCACCAAGCACAGTGGGCTCCAGTGCATGGCCTGTGTCTGCCTGGAGGACAGTGCCTTCTGCTAATTCTTATCAAGGAGACTTAAGGGGTGATGCTATCCTCAGTATCAGGTACAGGTGGCAAATGGGGATAGGGGGGGAGGGGACGGTTAATAGGCAGAGAAGAGGTGATGGCAGCCTGGGAGGCCATTGGGACGGAGAGAGCTGAATGGATTCCTGATACCAAGCGAGTCCGTGGCTTGTGTGAGTCGCCTGGATCTCATTGTCTCCTGTGAGTTAGGTGAG
The DNA here is from genome assembly GCF_027574615.1 of Eptesicus fuscus. Lineage (NCBI taxonomy): Eukaryota > Metazoa > Chordata > Mammalia > Chiroptera > Vespertilionidae > Eptesicus > Eptesicus fuscus. The sequence goes on from NC_072479.1 coordinate 97,152,643, forward strand.
GAAATTCTTCAGGAGCAGAAAGGCTACATCGTGGGATGCAGCTGAGAGGATGTATTGTCCCCAGGCTACCGAGAGAGCCAGAGTTAGGTCTGGTCCCCTGCTCTCTAGCTCATGCTCAGCCATTGGATTCAACTGCAGGAGGCCCATCAGATGATGGCCTTGTGGCCCAGTAGCCAGACTCAAGGCCACGAGTCAGGAGACTCAGACGTTCAGCTCCTCCCAGGCTGCTTGCTCTTCTGCCTGCCTCTCTTTCATTCCACCCTGATCCTCAAACATATGTGTAGCGCCTGCTGAGTGGCTTGGTGCCCAGCATGCTGGGGGGTCAGAACCCTCAACCCTCAAGGGGCAGTGGTGAGTAGACAGGCAACCACGGGAGGCTACCTGAGAGATGCTCAAGGAATGTTCCAGATTATCAGTATGTAGGGAGGCAGAGCATAATGGATACTGACATGGGATCTGGGATCAGACAGAACTGGGTTCAAATTTTTTGGAAAACATTTTCTAGCTATAATCCTGGGCAAGTCACATAACTTCTCTGAGCCTCAGTTTTCCTGCCTGTGAAATGGGGAGAGTAGTACTTAGGTGGTTTGCTTTACGGGTTAAATAATTCAAGGCATATAAGATGCTTAGTATGGTAGTATCTACTAGAGGGTAATCACTTTTAATATTGATCAGGGTAGGCCAATTTTTTTTCCCACTTTTGGTATATAGTTCTATGAGTTTTGACAAATGCATGGAGTCATGTAACCAACTTCACAAACAAGAAAGTTCCACTACCTCCCCAAAGTCCCTTGTCTTATCCCTTTGTTTTCAGACCCTCCTCATACCCTTTTGCTCCTTGTGGCAGTTTATTAATAGTTTTTGTAACAACTTTCTTGAGATCTAATTTACATACCATACAAGTCACCTATTTAAAGTATACACGTCAGTGGTTTTTAGTCTATTCATAGAGTTGTACGACCATCATCACAATCAATTTTAGGACACTTTCATCACCCCCCAAAGACGCCCTGTACCCTTTATCAATCATTGCAATTCCCTCTACCTATCTCCTCTTCCCCTTACTTTCTGTCTCTATGGATATACTTTTTCTGGACATGTCATACAAATGGAATAATATACAACATGGGCTTTTGTGCCTGGCTTCTTTTACTGAGGAGAATATTTTCAAAGTTTATCCATGTTGTAGCACGTATCAATACTTCATTCCTTTTTCTTACCAAGTAATATTCCATTGCACTGATATCCCGCATTGTGTCTATCCATTTGTCAGTTGATGGACAATTAGGTTGTTTCCTCTTTTGGGCTAATATAAATAACGCTGCTGTGAGTGTTGGTGTTCAGGTTTTTGTGTGGACATATGTTTTCATGTGGAATTGCTGGGTCATAGGGTAACTCTGTGTATAACCTTTTGAGAAACTGCCAGACAGTTTTCCAAAGCAGCTGCACATTCCACAATCCCACCATCAGTGTCTGAGGCCTCCAGTCTCACCACATCCTTGCCAACACTTGTTAGTATCTGTGTTTTTAGAATATGTTTTTATTGATGTCAGAGAGAGAGGAAGGGAGGGAGAGATAGAAACATCAATGATGAGAGAGAATCCTTGATCGGCTGCCTCCTGCATGCCCCCTATTGGAGATCGAGCCCACAACCCAGGCATGTACCCTGACTGGGAATCGAACCGTGACCTCCTGGTTCATGGTTGACACTCAACCACTGAGCCACTGGTTGGGCAGTATCTATATTACAGCCCTCCTGGTGGGTATGAAGTGATATCTCATATATATACATATCGTGAACCCATGGCAATCACTGCTTTATTCTTTGGCCCTATCGTTTTGCCTTTTCTGGAATGTGATAGCTGTGATCATACATTCTGTAGCCTTTTGACTCTGCCTTCTTGCACCTACATAACATACTTGCGATTCGCCCATGTCCTCGTGTTGCCCATGGTGGCTGCGTTGAGTTATCTTGGATGATGGATGTCCCATCCTAGGAGCCCCTGCTCTTCCGTGCAGTAAAGCTTGAGAGACCCCTTGCCCAGATGAACCAGTGGCTAAGTCTCTCCCATTGCCAGGGGCTTCTGTCGTGTGGGAGGCCTTCATCAAGGCTCCCTAGGCTGCCAGCGTTGTAGGAGACCCTGCCTGCTCTTCCGGCAGGTCCTTCTGAGCGGCAGAGCTGAGTCCAAGGTCAGAGAGCTGCAGACACTGGGGAGGAGAGACCCAGCGGGAGGAGAATTTCTGGGTATTGTCTCTGCTGAGCCATTCATGGCAAGAGGCCTCCCGATGTGGGCAGCAGTCCAGTGAGACAGGTGGGGCCTGAACCACCAGGGCAGCTGCTGCTTGAGAGCCTGGGCCTCTGCTGTCCGCCTGTCTCCCTTCTCATCAGGGAGCCCCCCAGGCAAATTGGGCTCGTAATCAAAGCCATTTTCTCATTCCTTATCTGTTTTCATGGCTGACTTCCAGCTCAGGGCTTTGAACACTTGCCACCTCTCCTCTGTCCCCTACCCGCCCAAGCACAGCAGTCTTCCGACTCTCCAGTACAGGCCCAGGGAGAACATGATGTAATGATAAAATAGTAATGAATTTGCAGCTACCATCAGAATCCACAAGGTAGACATAATCACTTTAAACGGGAAGGAATCAAGGCCCTAGGAGGCTAAATAACTCATTCAGAGCCACCCGACTGGTGAGCAAGCAGGGCTGGGACTTGAACCCTCGCCTGTGCTTTCATCCCCCTCAGGGCTGGGACTTGAATCCTCATCAGCGCCTCTGACCTCAGTCATTTACACACCGCCTTTACGTACCTCACACTGTCTTTTTACAGAGAGGAAGAGAGAGGGATAGAGAGTTAGAAACATCGATGAGAGAGAAACATTGATCAGCTGCCTCCTGCACACCCCCCACTTGGGAATGTGCCCGCATCCAAGGTACATGCCCTTGACCGGAATCAAACCTGGGACCCTTCAGTCCGTAGGCCGACGCTCTATCCACTGAGCCAAACCCGTTTCGGCACACTGTCTTAACCTTTTGCACTCAGATGTTGGGTGTGACTCGACACGGTTAGCATCGGTAGCAGCTCGTACGTCGAGCCACACTCGACACGTAGTTTCACCGCGGGGGGAAGGGAGATTTTTGTCTATTTTTCCAGTATCTTTTTTTGTTTTCATTAGCATGAAAGGACAAGTAAAATGTAAATGCCGTCTCAACTGATGCCAAAAAAGAAAAAATGAAAAACCGATAACGCATGTGAAATTTATTAGGAAACTAGTACATGATCTGTTGGAGAATTCAGAGATGGTACACTTAACTTCCAGGGGTAGATTATTATCCACTAATTTAGAGCAACGTTTAGATGGAAAGCTCCATATAATCACACCTCACCCTAACAAAACACACAAAGATTGTGTTGTTTGTTCTAACAGAAAAATCAAAGGAGGAAGAAGAGAGACGATTTATATTTGCGAAACATGTGAATGTAAACCAGGTCTTCATGTGGGTGAATGTTTCAAAAAATATCACACCATGAAATATTATAGAGATTAAAATTACTCTTTGAATGTATCAATAACTTGAAATATAAAAAAATCCAAATAAATAAGTTTGTATGAAAAGAAACTCCAGTTTTTTATTCTACTGCCGCACTTTGTAAAATCTGGGGTATTTAAAAATTAAATATAAAAAATTAAATCCCGAGTAGAATAAAGGAATCGAGAAAAAAACAAGCGAGTGCAAAGGGTTAATCATCCCGTTCCCATGTTTTGTTCATCGAGACCATGTCCAGCACACAAACAGTTGTGGCACAGAGGGTTTCTGTCCTAGCTGTATTTTTTTTTGGTAATATACATTGAAATAAACACATAACTCAAAATAAAAATGTTCATCTACCCTTCACCTCAAACCAGCCCCTGTCCGCCCGTGACACGTAGACCAGGCTTTGAGGGAGGCGGTGGGTGCTGCGCAGCGATTTGCTCACAGGTCTGGCTTCCTGCCTCGGTGGGGAGTTACAAGGGAGCTGTGCCTGTGATTTCATCTCGGCGTCCTCAGCATCATGTACTGTGACAGACTCATTAGAGGTACATGCTCCGTGATTAATGAGTCAACGTCAGAATGAACAGAGTGATAAAGGAGAAGGGGAAGAGTGAGTGGCGTTTCCCCTTTCCGTACAGAGAAAACTAGAAGGAAAGCCTCTCTCCATGATGTTGGTGAGACGGGGAGGCTGGCGGGGAGCGGGGCCTCAGCGGCAGGCGGACAGGAGTGCTGAGAAGCTCTGATGACGCAGCCACCGTGGAGATGTTGGGAGGTGATATTCTGTGTGAAGTCCTTCAGCCCTCGCAGGCTCTTGGCTTTGGGGACCGTGGACACTGTCATCGTAGTTCACTCCTCCCAGCCACTTTTGTCTCCGATGTGGAAGCATCGGCCTGCATCTGGCTGTTTCTCTAGCCAAACGAGCTCCCACCCAGCTACTTGCTGCTGTCCCCCCTCCTCCTGCTCTCTTCCCAAAGTCTGACACACTCCAGGCAGACTGTGCATCCTTCCTCCCTCTGGAGGAAAACGCAGCAGCCACAGGCTCCGCAGCGGCCAAGACCACGGAGCTGCAGTTAGTATTTGGATGAGTCAGCAGATCTGTCTGTGAACCAATCAGTCAACATTTATTGAGGACCCACTACGTGCCAAGCACTGGGCTCAGTGCCCCGGAATCCTCTCATACTTCAGAATCAGATCCTCTAGGCATAGGCACTAAAGCCAGACTCTCTGAGCTTCCAAGGAAAAGCTCAGCTCAACAAATGTTTACTGAAGCTCAACCATACGGGGGCATCGGCCCTGAGAATACAAAGGTAAGTTCCCGCCCTCAGGAGCTCAGAGAAGCCTGAGGAATCTTGCTGAAATACAGCTTGGGGAGTCGCATGTGCATTGGGCATTGTCTTGAGATGCCACTGTACTCATGCCCTTAGGCAGCCAGCATATTTCAGGCACATCCAGCAGGCAAATGTCACTCATGAATTCAACCAACATTTATGGGCATCTTTTTAAAAAATATATACATATTTTTTATTGATTTCAGGGAGAAAGGGAGAGGGAGAGAGTTAGAAACATCAATGATGAGAGAGAATCATTGATTGGCTGCCTCCTGCACGCCACCCATGGGGATCGAGCCCGTAACATGTGCCCTTGACTGGAATTGAACCCAGAACCCTTCAGTCTGCAGGTCAATGTTCTATCCACTGAGTCAAACCATGTGCTTGCATCCCCACCAAATGCTCCATGGTGGGTGGCCTGGAAGTGGCCCCAGCATCCTTCAGGCATTCAGAGTTGGGATTTGAAGGCAAATCTACAGCCCCTGCTCTGTCCTGTGAAAGGCAATGGGGCTAAAAAGGCCCTTTCTGGCATTAAATCAAGGTGTAAGTGTGCTCAGCGTGCTGCATGGCGCCGTGCATGTGCATTCGTCCAACGCCAGGGCTACCATTCACTCAGGCTACCAAGTGCTTGGCAGCCTCCAGTCCACCCTGTGGGGCCCTGATGGGATAGGAGATGGTAATTGACGTTTCTGGACTTTAAAGCCTTTATTTGGCAAAATAACAGTCAGTACCCATGTTGTTGATCTCCTACAACTATTAAAAGAATATTACGTGTCTGAAATTCCTTCTCATTCTCCTTCCCTCCTCCCTTTTCCCCTCTCTCCCTCCCTTTTCTCTCTCCCTCTGTCCTTCTCTCTCTTCCTTCCACAAATGACCTACAATATACCAGATGCCATTCTGGGATACAGCAGTAAACAAAACAAAACCCCTGCCTTCATGGAGCCCACATTCTAGAGGGGGAGACAGACATAAATAAAATTAATACTATAAAATGCAGAGTGAAGCAAAAGTAGGTTTACAGTTGTTTGTATGAAAAATAATACAAGAATTAATGAAGAATAATACAAAAACAAACTGTGTTTTGTGTGCTCGCAACTGTAAACCTACTTTTGCCCCACCCTGTATATAATATGTGGGGATAAGTGCTAGAGAGAAAAATAAAGCAGTGAATGGGGACAGTAAATGGTGGAAGATTGTGATTTTAGCTATGGGAGCAGGGGGACGCCTCAATGAGAGAGTGACATTTTAGTGAAGACCTTCAAAAGGTTAGGGAATGAGCTACAGATAACGGGGGATGGGCCTTGTAGACAGTGGGGATAGTACATGCTAAGGCCCTGAGGCAGGCATGTGCCTGGCCTATTGGGAGTGGGTTGAGTAAGCAGAAGTGTAGGAGATGAGTTTAGGCAAGTAATGGGGGATGAGAGCCAGACCTTGGAAGGCTTTGGGACTCAATCCCAAATAACGGTTCTCTTGGGTGGGTCTCTGAACCACCCAAGATCTGTGAAGTCAGGTAGTCTGGAGGTGGGGGTCCCCATCTCTGTTTAAATAACCCCTCCTGGGGGGTTCTGATGCCCTCTACAATGTGAGTGCCACTGCTATTGAACATCTGGGTTACTCCTGATCCTTCCTGCTGGGCCTGCTGTTCCCTCCGCTGTGTGCACGAGACAGAGGGGCAGACATGGTTGACTTGACCTCCTGACCTCAAGAAATGAAATCATCTTGGTGTCTGGGAGTTGACATTCAGACTGATAAAAAAAAAAAGTCGATGCTGTGCCTGTGCTCAAGCTGAGGTCAGGTGACTGTGAGGGACAGAAGGGAGGAGGCGGGATGCATGGCCAATGCCTGGGGGTGGATCATTGACTGTCAGGGCCTGCAGGGCCTTCGAGAGCCTGAGGACACCTGGTCCTGTCCTCAAATTGGTCAAAGAAGCCTGCGGACTAGAAAGGGACAATGACTGCTAATTAGGTACATGGGTGCCCTCTGGATTTCTAGGCACCTGCTCCTTAAGCTTAGAGATTTGTGGCACCAGAGAACACTGCTGCTGGGTAGATGTGGGGGGTGGTAGCGGTGCAGGTAGCTGTAGGGATGTTGGTGGTACAGGTAGGTGTAGGGGACATTGGTGGTAGAGGCAGGTGTAGGCGGATGGTGGTGGTGTAGGAGTGCATCCGAAAGATGGGAGGTGGTTGGAGGAGGGTGAGGAGAAGAAACACCTCATCAGGGGCTTCGAGGGACCAGGGTGTGCCCCATTTGAGGAGTGGTAAGAGTTTTGTTTGTCTGGAACTGACCGGTGGGGTAAGTGTGAGGGCTGTCCACAGAGGTCTTGAATGCCATGCTAAGCATTCGGGACTTTAACCATTGGCAGTGAAGGCCCCAGGGTCTCAGGTGGCCACTTTCTGACAGTTGTTTCCAGGCTGTTCTAAGCTCCTTACTTGGGTTACCACCTCCCTACCCGGCCAGGACTGACTGTCCCATGAGGACGCCCAGCTCCCACAGAACCCTGCCCCGACTTCTTCCAGCACACACCCAGAACAACCAGACTCTCAACTACAGTCACGCTCACCTGATGGCTCAGTTCCCAAACGGGCCAGGCCCCTCCGAAGGCACAAAGCAGAAGTTGGACTCTCCAGAGACATTCTCTCCATCAGCCACTGTGCACCTAGCTTTGTGAAAAGTGAAAAATGCCTTCTCTTCTTAAGTTAAAGGAAGTACAGCCCTGGCCAGTGTGGCTCAATTGGTTGGGCGTCGTCTCGTGCACTGACTGACAGGTCACCAATTCGATTCCTGGTCTTGGCAGGAAGTGGCCCATTGATGTTTCTCTCTCATTGATGTTTCTCTCTTTCTCTCCCTCTCTCTTCCTCTCTTTCTAAAGATCAATAAAAAGTATATATTTTAAAAAATAAAAGGAAATAATGTACATCGGGGGGAAATTAGAGCATTTACATAAGCAATAAAAGAGAAAATTTCAATGACCCACCATCCCACCATCTAGAGATAGCATTAAGTGTAAACCATTTGTATATCCTTTGCAAACGTGTTTATGTGTTTAATGTTTTCCTTACAAAGTAGAATCATATTGTACATATTGTTTGCGCTTACTTATTTCAGTTATCAGATTATGGATATGTTTAAATGTCATTACATACTCTGACAACATTTAAAATGAATAAATAATGTTGTATCTTATAGTCAGTTCTCTAATATTGGACATTTAGGTTGTTTCCCATTTTTTTGATTCTATAAACAGCTCTGTAGTGAATTACCCTGTAATATAACTTTTCACATGCGAGTGAATATATCCCAAGGGTAAATTCCTAGCCTTGGGATTGTTGGGTTCGACCACCCAGCTCGTAAAAGGCCTTGAGTGCCTGCCAAAAGATTGCAGTGGCAATCATTGAGGCTGGAGGCAATCGGGTAAATAGCACCTCTCTTCTCTCTACTGGTTCTAATACAGCTGAGCCAGACACAGGATATGTCAGGCAGGTGGAGCTTAAAACATCACTCTCATTCCTAATGAAGACTAGTTTGGAGAACATGGCTTAGAAGTGCAGCGACCACTGGCTTCCGAATACTAGACCCTACACCTGATCAGGTGTGAGTACCTACTTGTGGGCGGTGCTGGAGAACACAGGACCTCATCCTGGAGAACTAAGGCATTGTGGGAGTTCATCAGAATGCTCGCTTCCCCTAGGCAGCTGGCTTCCAGGGAGAAAGATTAGAGCCAGGCTGAGCTATGCCCGTCCAGCTCCTCCTCCCCAGCTCTCTAACCCGGTGAGTCACTCCACCTCCGCTGGAATGTGAGAGAAAGAAAAGCCAGGCGTGTTATACAAATGGGGTCCCTTCCCATGGCAGGAAACAACAGGAGAGGATAAGTGTTCTCTAGTGATAATGATGAAAATGAGAGTTAATTTGTATTGAGCACTATGCTAAGCTTTTTGCCTCCATCTCTTCCTTTGATCCGTCCAACAATGAAATTCTGGCCATTCCTATCTTGTTGATGAGGAAACAGAGGATTCGAGAATCTCTATATGTAAAAGCCTAAGCGACCATTACGACCAGACAACCAGCCGGTAGCTATGACGCGCACTGATCACCATCAGCAGCATCTGACTTTTTTTTTTTTTAATATATTTTATTGATTTTTCACAGAGAGGAAGGGAGAGGGATAGAGAGTTGGAAACATCGATGAGACAGAAACATCCATCAGCTGCCTCCTGCACACCTCCCACTGGGGATGTGCCCGCAACCAAGGTACATGCCCTTGACCGGACTCGAACCTGGGACCCTTCAGTCCGCAGGCTGACACTCTATCCACTGAGCCAAACCGGCCAGGGCCAGCATCTGACTTTTGAAGGTTGACAACCCCTAAACTTGGAGGAAGAGCCAGCTAAAAGCCAGCCCTGGCAGCTGGTCAGCGTCCCCCGGTGGAAATGGCATGCCCCTCACAGCCTTGGGGCAGACCTTCTGACCAGCCCTGTTCCCGTGAAATTCACTAATTGCATTTGAAAGAACCGCTTAACCCCGTGTCCTAAATTATGATGAGCAGTGGTTATGATGGACCACTCTCACAGAGAGGACCTTGACAAGTGTCCTTGCTTAAAGGAGGACTGAGAGAGACACACTCGAGTTCATGACGTGAGGTTTTTGACGATTTCATTTTATCTTAAGGATTTCAGCAACTCGTGAAGGATTTGCTTTGATTTAGGGAGAAAGTAATGAATCTGTTAAAGAAATATTGCTTTTTTCAATTAGAAAGAAAACATGTAATTTGGGGGGAAGGCGAGACCACTAATTATACTTTTAATTGTGTCTTTTGCCCTTTAGGGTAAACTCTAAGGAATTGGGTAGAGAAAAAAAAAAAAACTTTAAGAGAAAAGTTTTTCTTTAAGAGTTTTTCCATCATTCCAGGCAGTTCCCCAAAGAATAGTCACCTCTGTTGTCACACGATTTCAGTTTTAATTGCCTTGCAAGCAGAAGCTAGGCTGTTTTCTTTTTTAAAGCAAGCAGTTTTGGTGTTTTTTAAATTATATGTTCTTATAATTCTATAATTCTTTTATTCTTTAAACATTGGCTAAGGTATAGCAAGAAATTTATAGACCTTGATGTTTATGCTTTAATCTGTCTGTCTGGTAAAAATGTTAGTGAGGAATTACAGGGTACTGATTGCGAGCATGGATTCTGGAGTGTTATTTATTTTTAAGTGTGTGTGTGTGTGTGTGTGTGTGTGTGTGTGTGTGTGTGTGTTTAGTTGATTTCAGAGAGGAAGGGAGAGATAGAAACATCAATGATGAGAGAGAATCATTGATTGGCTGCCTCCTGCACAACACCCACTGGGGAGTGAGCCCACAACCCAGGCATGTGCCCTGACGGGGAATCAAATCATGACCTCCTGGTCAAACCACTGAGCCACAACTGGCTGGGCTGGAATCTTATTCTTGAGGTTCACAGCTGGCTCTACCTTTTGCTAGCTGTGTGATCTTTAGCAAGTTACTTAGCCTCTCTGTGCTTTAGTTTCTAATCTGTAAAATCGGAGTAATAACAGCACCCTCGTCATAGAATTGTTATAAGGATTTGATGACTATTAGTCAGAACAGGATAGGTTATGCTGCAGTAACAGAAAATCCCAAATCTCAGAAGGTTGATGCACTGACGTGTATTTCTCACCCACGCAAAGTCCTCGGGAGATCTGACTGACTCCCAGTGCAGTGGCCCTCTATGCCTTGGCTCAACATACTCCGGGCTCCTTCAATTTTACAACTTCTTCCTATCCATGTGTTTCCATGCTGGCTACAGTGGCAAAGACAGGTTATGGAGAGTCATGTACTGGCTCTCAAAGGCTTCACCGACAGCGATGCAAATCACGTCTGCTTGTACCTCATTGGCCAAAGCAAACTGCATGGCCATGCACCAGTTCAAGGTGGCAGGAAGGGCCCAGAGCAGAGGGAAACCAGGAGTATGGGTGAGCAGTGGTACGTCCACCACCATATATACTGTGCTTCCTAGAACCGTGCCTGGCACACAGCAGGCATGACATCATTGTAAGCTATTGTTGCTGAAGGCTGGCCCTTCCGAAATAAAGGTTACATTTTTATTGAGACTGTTTTCCCCGTCTTTTTAGATTTGGTCTAAAGAATGACACCCACACACACAAGGAGGCCCTAACAGAGTCCCCGGGGAGGTAGAGGATGTTCCCACGGCCTCAGTGGCGGTTCTGGTGCTCTGGCACTTAGTAGGTGGCACACATTGTGGAGGCAGCATTAGCTGTGTTTGTGAACGTGGGCTTAGCGTCAGGCAGACTTGAGCTTAAATCACAGAGCCAATGCCTACGGAACGTGTTTTACTATTATTGACCAGGTGACTCACCCTTCTTTTTAGACTTAGTGACTTCACAGTTACAATGGTCATAATGAAGCCCACATCACAGGGTTGCTGTGAAAATGAAATAAGATAATCTATATAAAGAGTTTGTGGAGCCTGATACAAAAGGAGTGTTCACTAATACACATTGCCGTTTGTGTTGCAAGGATGATGATGAACAAACCTTCCTGAACCCTCAACTTGCTCATCTGCAAAATGGGTATAATAATACCTTTTAGAGTTTTCTAGGTGCTTAATACACAGAGTAAACACCAAAACACACACACACACACACACACACACACACACACACACAACCCTTTTCCCTCTGTCCACCTGCTTCATAACTTTGTTAGGTTTTGATCCTGATCCAGTGTAGGAGAGCCATTTGGGATTTCTCCACCTCTCCCCTGCCTCCCAAGCTTGTTGATGGTCAAAGGGGCTGATGTAAACACCTATCGATGTGGGTACATAATAGCTGCTCAGTAAATGTTGGTTTTCATCACCCCCTCCCCCTGTCCCATCATGTTCTCTCCTCACTAGCGTGCTGTTCTCATGGGGAGCTGGATTTTCAGACATTGGGGAGCGACATGTTTCACGATCTTGGGTGGGTTCCGTTTGGCACTGCACAAATCTCAGCAGACAGCTGCCTATTCCACCTGCTGCAGTGACCTGCCCCACCACAAAGTGAAAAGTCAGACTTGACTCACAAACAGGACACATTCATGGAATTTCACCACCAGCAAAACAATGTTGGCAGCCAACACGGCCTCACGCAGGGATGGACCAACAGTTGGCTCCAGTGCCTGGGGGTCCCCAAGGGAGTTGGTGACGCCAGAGTGGGAATAATGCATCATGGCAGCACCCCGCACGTCCCTCATAGCATTGCTGCCACCAGCACCTCTCAGGCCACACGAACTCATCCAGAAGGCTTCTGAGCATGAGCCACCTCTTCTGGGAAACCCGTTCCTCCCCTTCCCAGCCCGTCGGCCACTCCTTGCTTTGTGCCCCGCCTTGAACACCTTGTCAGTTTCCTTCGGTTGGGGGAGATCTGGCTCCCATTCATCTTGGCAGCCCAGAAATAATTGTGGAATGAATAATTAAGAGGAAATCAGGGACCTTGAAAACAACAATTTTTCAGAGAAAATGTCTTACATAAGCTCTTTGGATATAATGAGTCTCCTAGAAAGAGAAGGGTGAGCATTTTCCTCCTCTCCTAATGTCTTTTAAAAAAACAAAACGGAAAACCCTAATACCAGGAGGCCTCCGAAAAGGTTCAGGCTTGGGGGAAAAGTGCACGGTGATTGATTAGTCATGCCTGCTGGGGACAGGGCTGGGAGGAGGGCAGCACTTCGGCCTGACAGCTGGCATCTCTCTTAAACCCTTAACCAGCGACCAAATTAGTGAAAATGCAGCTTGCACAGTGAAGTATGGCCTTTTCTCCAACCTTTAATTGGGATGTTTAGCAAATATGTTTTACTATTAAAATGGAAATGGGGTGGAAAATCAACTTCATTCTGTAATCCATATTGAGTATATATTGGTACCCTTAGCAACAGAAAAGATGTTTTTAATGAACAAGAAGGAAAGCAACCCTCTCTCTCTGAACAACTGGTTATTCTTCCCAGCTAGAGAGGGCTATCTGATGGCAGTCCAGGGGGCAGGGAGCAGGGACGCTGCGTGTACACCAGGGACCTCCTGTACGGTGGGTCAGTGTCCTGGTTAGTCCTTGGCCTTAAAATCAGAACACCTTTGTTTTTCTCCCAACATTTGTTTTTTAATTTTTGAAAAAATCCTTACCCAAAGATATGTTTTTATTGACTGAGAGAGAGAGAGAGAGAGAGAGAGAGAGAGAGAGAGAGAGAAGAGAAAGATCGATGCGAGAGAGAGACATCAATCAGTTGCTACCCTGACCTGGAATCAAACTGGAGACTTTTCAGTTTGTGGGATGATGCCAACGGAGCCACAGCAGCCAGGGCTTTTTTTTTTTTTTTTTTTTTTAAGGAATCTATATATATAAAAACCTAAGCAACCAAACGACCGGACATCCGGTCACTATGACGCGCATTGACCACCATGCAGGATCTGCCCCCTGGTGGTCAGTGTGCTCCCACAGGAGGAGGACCGCTCAGTCAGAAGCCCTGAGCCGGGCTCACGGCTGGCAAGCACAGTGGCAGTGGCGGGAGCCTCTCCTGCTTCTGTGACAACACAAAGGATGTCTGGCTTAGGCCCGCTCCCCATCCTCCGAGTGCTCCCAGACTGCAAGAGGGCGCAGGTGGGCTGAGGGATCCCCTCACCCCCGAGTGCACAAATTTGGTGCATCAGGCCTCTAGTAGTATGATAATAGTAAATACTCATTTTCTTCACTGTGATTCACCAACTGTTAGCATTGTTGTCACATTCTCTCTCTCTCTCTCTCTCTCTCTCTCTCTCTCTCTCTCTCTCTCTCTCACACACACACACACACACACACACATTTTCATTTTGCTGAACCATGTAAAAGTAAGTTTCAGACATCACAACACTTTACCCCAGTCTTCACCCCAGATGTTTCCGCTGCCTTTCCTGAGAACAAGGGCATTCTCCTACTTAATTACCAGGCCATTATATCACAATCAAGGGATTTAACATTAATACAATAATATCGTGCCTCAGAACACGGACATCAATTCAATAATACCATCTACTATTCACTACTTACTTAATTTTCCTCAAATGCCCCAAGAATGACTTTCATAGCTTTAAAAAAAAATCGAGGCACCGATGTGTTACATTTGATTGCTGTATCCCTTTTAATTCAGAACAGCTCCCTGCCTTTTTATGTCTTCATGACTGACTGTTTCTGAAGAAAAGCAGACGGCGAGTTTTGTGGAATGGCCCGCATTCGGGATTTGTTTGTGGGTTTCCTCACGGCTGTAGTAAAATGGAACACGTTCGGCAGGAATACCACAGGTGTTGCTGTGAGCTTGTGACCGCATCCCACGGGGGACGCATAAAGTCTGGCCGTCCCACAGTCGGAGATGCTAAGTCTGATCCCTTGGCTAAAACGGGAGTGACCACAAGATCTCACTGTTACAGACACATTTTCCCTTTGTGGCTAGCAAGTAATCTGTGATCCTTCGAGAGCATGTGAATATCCTGTTCCCCGCACAATCTCTCCCCCAGAAATCTTAGCATCTGTGGATGATCCTTACCGGAGTCGTCGTGATAGTGAGGATGGCAAAATGCTGATTTTCTAATTCTATTGTTCTTTCACATTGCAGTCCAGAAAACTGTGGGTTGATTACTTACTCTCTTTTAGTTTTATCCTACTTATCTATATAAAGAATGTAATAAGAGAGGGCTGAATGATATAAGGATTAATCTCAATAATGAATATGAAAGAACCTTGTATCACATGTTGGGTAATTGAAAGGAATTACTATTATTTACATTCTGGAGGGAGTGCCTCAAATAAAACAAACATATTCATCCAAGTTGGTGGTTTCTAAAAGAAAATGAATAAGTAAGAAGCGCATAAACAATTCAGTTCAGCAAATATTCATAAGCTTCTGCTGTGTGCCTGACACAGTGCTAGGCTTGGAGATAAATAGCTCCAAGCGCCGAATTAATTCAATGCCAACGGGGAGAGAAGAGGTATAAAATAGGGATCACTGGAAGAAAAATTAATTTGTTAATCAATTAACTGACTCATTCATGACTTTATTCACTCCATAAACATTTGATGAGGAGCCGGAGATACTACATCAAATAATCTGTGGTCCCTGCCCCAAAGAGCTTTACAGCTTCTCCCTGGGGCACCCCCGGAACTCAGCTCAGGTCTGCCTGACTCTCCGCCCGGCCCCTTTGCACAACATCGGGGAGAGAAAGTGATGGCAAGGAGCTGTTGGGGCCGAGCTGTGTTTGCCTCTCAAGAGTGTTTCTGCATAGTCATTGCTGGAATGTGGCTAGGGAGTGAGTTCCAAGCCAGCCCACTCCTGAACCCCGTGTCCTCCGGGAACCCAGCAAACTCGGCTGCCTTGCATCACCTCCTGCAGGTGCAGGCCTGAGCAGGACTTGCAGGCGCGCCCGCTGGGCCATTGCAGTGGTTCTCAGCTGACATCCTATCGGGAGCCGGGACTACTCCCCACACTGCCCATCGCCCATTGGCTTGCTGTTTGCCCCAGTCGGTGCAGTTCCGTTCTTGTCTGACCAGGCAGGCTGCTTGCTGCTCTCTTCCCTCAGATCACAGAGAAATGGAAATTGGCAGGAGCGGCCGTGGCTCTAATCTTTGTACCAAGCGAGTGTGGTAACCATGGAGGTTGTGAGGTGAAAGCCTGTCTGGGTCGATGAAAACTTGGTGGAGAAGGGAAGGATTTAAAATGCATCTGACGTCCACTAAGACAAGTTAGTGACACACTTCCCTTTCCTTTTCTTTTTGGATCTTAGATATAAGAGAGAGTTGAATGATTCATACTCCTAAGTTTATGCAGGTATCATCATCATCAATGTAAGGCTCTCTTGTTTTAGCTCTTATTTTTTCTCTTCTCTCTTCATCTGTGATCTCCACACCCATCTGAGGTGTTGAACACATGCCCTCCAACAGTTACATGACTATAGGCCATGCATGTTATTTTGTGTGTGTATTTATAGCGGAGCCTGTGCTGTTCTTACTATTTCCACCCATGTTCTCACCAGGGTGTTAAGATCTGTCCGTGTTGTTGGCTGTACATCCCGTTTATTGCTTCCAACAGCTGCATAGTTGTAGCGATCACGGTAGGCTGAGTGATGCTGCAGTAGCACCACCAACATCTTAATGGCTTAAAGTAATACAAGGTTGACTGATTGGCCATACTACCTGTCAGGTCCCTGGGCGCGTGGCTTCACATCTCAGCCGGGGCCTTCGGTTGATGGAGCCTCCACCATGGCAGGGAGAGGAGAGGGTGGCAAACCTCTCACTGGCTCATAATCGGCTCTGTGGCAAACAAATAGCACACGAGTCCAGAAGCAGCCGACACAGAGCACATGGCCATTCCCAATGCCACAAGAGGTGGAGACTGCCATCTGTCATGAATCTAGAAGGAGGAAAGTTGGAAGTACTTGGTGAATGGTGCTAATGACTCTCACATCACAAGTATCCACCATATTTTGCATTTATTCGTTCTCTAGTGATAGGCAACTAGTTGATTCCAATTCCCCACTACCACAGTGCCATCCTGAATATCCTTGCACTTGACCCCTGTGGACCTGTGCAAGTATCTCTCTGGGTTCTGTCCCCAAGCATGGGTTTGCCGGGTTGTAGGGTTTGTACGTCCTTGGTTTCCATAATCACCAGATAACTCTCTAGAATTGACTCCGCTAATCTAGACTCCCACCAGCAGTGTGTGAGGGTTCCCATTTACCCACCTCTCCTACAGCATCCAGTATTATGCAACATTCTAATTTTTCCAATGTTGAGTATAGCATGGAACCTCATTGCTGTTTCATTTTCATTTCTCTCATTACTAGTGATTTTTAGAATCTCGTCATATATCTGTTGACTGTGCTAGCATTCTACTTTTCACGTTTGTGAAAACTGCCCACTCATATTCACAAACCATTTTTCTGTTGCTTTTCCTCTTTTTTTTCTTTTTTTTTTCCTGTTCATTTATTGGTCTTTCTTGGCTAGCTAGATGTTAATCCTTTGTTGGGTTTAGGCATTGCAAATGTCTTTTTCCACTCTGCCACTTCTCTGTTAACTGTGTCTATAGTATCTTTTGTTGGACAGAAGCCCTTAATTTCGATGTCATTGAAGCAATCGATTTTTTTTTGCTTTCTGGTTTGTACTTTGGGACTCTTATTAAAGAGGCCCTTCTTCCTCCTGTTAGCTTTATAGTTTTCTTTTCACGTTTAGGTTTTTCATTCGCTTGGAGTCTACCTTTATAAATGGTGAATGGGAGGGACCCAAATCCATTTAGTGAGCCAGCTTTCTCAACATTATTAAGGAATCACTTTTTTTTTTCCCCCTCCATTGATCTGTGGTGCAGCCTTTATCATAAATCAAGTTCTTCTGTGCTTGGGTTTGTTTCTGAGTTTTTTATTTTATGATGAGCTCTCCGAACCTTACCATTCAAAAACTGAAGCAGAATGAGGTTTTGTTTTGGGGAATTTGCGTGCTGTGTTCTGGCAGGGGAGCCCTGATGGTTTCCCGTAATGCTAAGAGGTGAGGCATAGTGAAACCAACACACACCTTGGGATCTGATGAACCTGACCTCAGTCCTGGCTCCGCCACTTCTCAGCCATGTGACCTTGAGCCGCTTCTTCAGCCCTCCTGAGCCTCTGTTTCTTCATCTGTAAAACAGGGATAATACCACGTACCTCCTAGGATCGTCGTAAGAATTAAATGCTGTCATATATGTAAATGCATAGCACTCAATATTAATACTATTTGCCCTGTGATCATCGTCATCATCAGACAAATGACTTCAATGATGCTCCAAGTCATTTCCCCAGGGCCTCACCAAAGTGTGGCTATTAATGGGGGACATGTTACTCCTAATTGCACAAATGTCATTGCCTCCTGTTCGTACCTGCTAATCCACAACACCCACTCAATTATTTCTGGGTATATCGTGGTGTCCCATGAGGGCTCATGAAAGCTTCCTATTGGTCTGCCCACCAGCACCTCCGTGGGCACCACAGCGGTCTTCATGGACCACTTGCATTGTCCCACCCCACGAGGCTCAGAGAGACATGGGCCCGGCACATGGTAGATGCTTAGCTGGGAATGTTGAACGAATCACCAGAAGCTTGTCTTGCCTGGCCATGTCTGCACATGAACTTTAGAAACACGCTGTATTCCTGCTTGGCTCCCCTCTCCCTCCCAGCTTTTTCTCCTGAAACGAAAATAAAAATAACAACAACAGGAAGCCAGGTCGCTGAGCCACAGGATTGAGGGACACACCGAAGGCTTCACAGGCAGGCTGTGACAGGCTGGGCAGCCCGGGCTCTGGGCAGAGTTCGCCAAAGGCCACACGAGGCTGGCGCTGTGAAGGCACGTTTTCTGTCTGCCTTTCAAAAAAGGACTTTTTTTGTTTTTTAATTTTTACTTTTGTGATCTAAGCTTTTGATCCTTTGGTTGTGGTTCTTTTTTGTCACCTTCTTTCCTGGAGGGCTGTCAGTCTGGGCCGGAGGACACAGCCATTCCCCTTGACTCAGCACATGGCCAACAGGGCCCCACCTCCTCCCAGTGGGGCGCCTTCCCAGGCCGCCTCTGGGGGATCCACCTGCCCCACCTTCTGATTGTTTGTGTGTTGAAGTATTGCTGGCACTGCAAAACCAGAACACTGTCTTTCCCCCACCTCCACTTTGTGATATTAATAAAGCAATTTCATCTCTCTCTGGGTCCTGAGACCTTGGGCCCAATCCCAGCCTGACTAGCAAGCGGACGATCCTTCTGGAGCTTGGTTGTGTGGGAATGGAACGCAATCTCATTTCTGGGTTGCTGCCGCCACGCTACAAACGGGCTGTGGACAGGGCCCCAGAGAAAGCAGACTTCGGAAGTCCGCCCAAACCTGTTGCTGAACAGCCTCGTGAAGGACGGGGCAGTGACAGAAGGACATGTTGCATGTCCGTCCGGTCCCTGGAAAGGAAGGATTTGACTGGCAAATCCACTTATAGGAGGAGATTTCCCTGCTCTCCTGCCAGAGGGTTTTCTGTGGAACTCTCGGGGGGAGCAGGTGGGGTGGGCTGGGCAGGGGCCGCAGCCCAGAGCTCCACCCCGCCTCACAGCCAGCTACCCCCTGATTTTAAGTTGCACCGCCTCGTCTGAGCCTTTTATAGTTATTCATTTAATAGCAGAGAATTCCTTATTCTTTCTTTTTTTTCCCTAAATACTCCTGGAGTTGAGGTGGTAAATAAATGAACACTCAACATTATGAAACTTGAGTTTTTTACTCCTCCTGCATTTTCACTTTAATAGTGTAGCATATTTATTATATTTATAAATTAAATGTGAAAAGCAAGGGCATGATGCACTTTTAAAACTACACTTCCATTTATTTGGTCTCCACTTAAGCTTGGATGGCGAAGATACTAGGTACACCTGCCACATGACATCTCTGTTCATGGCAGACACAGTCATGGAGCATGGCACTTTCTCACGGAGTTCATGGGGGACTTCAGAATCCTTCTCAACACTGCCCTAGGCACCCACTAGTGATAGAGTTGGCATGTGAGATGAAAGCTATATGCTGTCCTGCCTTTTAAGTAGCCATTGATTCTTATTCATGGTTCTTTGTACATTCTCTTCAATTGATACTTTGTGTCTTATATTATTAACTAGAGGCTTGGTGTATGAATTCGTGCATGGGTGGGGTCCGGCTGGCCTGCCCTGATCAGGGCCAATCGGACCAGGCTGGATGGGGGTAGGGGTGTGGAGGTGGAAGGGGCTGTGGGCAGTTGGCAGGCCAGCCCCACCCCCGATCGGGGTGGAGGGGTGATTGGGGGAGGGACCACAGGCAGTTGGCCGGCCGGCCCCGCCCCTTGTCAAACCCTGGTCGAGGGGACAATTTGCATATTAGCCTTTTATTAATAGGATTAGCTGTATGTCCTAACTTCTCTACTACCCTATAAGTTGCTTGAAAAAGAATTTGTGCTTGATTTGTGTTTGCATCATCCCAGCTCTGCACGATGGTTAACTTTAAATAACAATTGTTGGATCCATGAAGAATATGTCTTCTCATCAAGACTCAAAGAATAGGTTGAAATTCTATTCAGAATCAGCTCTAGGTCTTGCCACCCCTTTCTCAGCGATAGGTTTCATTATATACTTACTCTCTCTCCTGAAATGAATGAACGCCAACCAACAACTACAAAGTAAAAGCTGAGAGCACATTTGAACCCACTTCCTGCCTTAAACCAGAACCAAGCGGGGACAGTTTGTCTCGTGTAAATTTCCTAATACAGGAAACTGTCTGACCTGAGCCAGTGTACAGTTCAACTTGGCGTCTTCCTCAGCCTCGTTCCGGCAAGCGTGTGGCACCGGGAGGTTGCACACGAGGGCAGGACCCACGTCCTCAAGGCGGGTACCACTCTGGGGGCCGGACAGAGTCCCCACAGCTAACTGAATTGTCCTGGTAACTTCCCGGCTTCATTCCCAACCACCTGCGCGGACCTTCTGCTACACCTGAGGATGCACCTGTGCCCTGCCCAGGGCCTTCGCCCGTCAGTCAGGCAGCCACAGATGCACCCCTCACTTCTCTCGGTCTCTTTTCAAATGTCCCATTATGTTCCCTGTGACCCCGTTACACTCTTGCCTCCTGACCTACTTTATTTTTCTCTTTAACGCTTAGTACCAGCACACCTCTACCCACTTATTGGTTAGTTGTTCACTGTCTGTCCACTGTCCTGGGATGTGGGCTCCGGGGACTCGGTGGGCTACACTCCCGGATCCCCAGGGCCAGAGCTGGGTGTCTCCACCTCAGCACTCCTGACGATTTTGACCAGAGAACTCGTGGTTGTGGGGACTGCCCTGTGCATTGAAAGAGGTTGAGCAGCACCCCTGGCCTCTCCCACTAGGTGCCAGCAGCCCCGCCCCTGCTCCTAGTTGTGACAATCGAGAATGTCCCCAGGCACTGCTCAGTGTCCCCGGGGGCGGGGCGAAACCACCTCTGCTTGAGAACCAGTGGCCTAGAGATATTTGACACCGTAAATGCAAATGTGTGTCGAGAGAACGAATAACTCAGCATTTACTCACACTCGTACTGTGTGCCAGGCACTGAGCAGACTTCTCCCCCATGTACTGTCCCATCTGTGGGCAGAGAGCAGTTCCCACCTCGTGGGGTGATTATAGGTATAGGAACAACATCCATAAAGCATCTAAACCACTCCCACGCACGCAGTAGTAGGTGCTTAATAAATGGCTGTGACATTATGCAAAGCCCCTGACCTGACCCCGTTTGCCCTTCTGGCCTCCTCACCCCACACCCCCATCCTCACGCCCCTCTGTTTTACCGATGAAGGACCGAAATGAAGACAGCTGGAGGAATTTGCCCAAGGTCACACTGCTGGGGAGTGACGGAGCAGACTTGGGATGGGGGGTCCTTGGCTGTACGACCCAGCGCTTCCTCTCCCCCTAGTCCTTGAGAGAGGGCTGACCTCCTAACTCAGCATCCCTCCCAGCCTCCAGCCCAGGGCCCTCTTCATGCTCGACAAATATTTGTGGAGGAATTCAGTGCACAGCCCAGCAAATAAAAGCCAGACAGGATAAATGCGGAGTGGAGTCCATGCAGAGAGCGCAGGGCTCGGGGAGGGAGACAGCGGTATAGTGGGGGGGGGGGGGGGAGGGGGTAGGAATTCGAGTGGAATTACAGCAGTGCCCTGGGCAGTGGCCCGGGTGAGCCTGGCGTCCGCTGCAGGTCTCCCTGTAGGGAGGGATGCTCAGCCCCTGTATCACTTAGCCCTGAGTCTGATGCAGGGATGGACAGGGACAGGGGTGAGGGCGGCTGGCTGCCCTGCCTCTCCTCAGCCTGCCCAGCACCCTCCCTCCGTTTCATCAGAGCGATTCCTTTTTTCTCCTCCTGTGCTCCTTTACCCAACCTGAGGCGTTGCCACCCTCTTGATCTTTTGTCTTTTCTGTTTCCTCTCTCATACAGCCCCTGTCTGACTTCCCGACTGACACAGCCCGGGTTCAGAACTGCCCCAGATGCTAACCTACATTTCCTTCCCCCGCTGCTGCTGCCCTGCCCTGCCGCGCAGGCCCCTCCTGGAGCTGATTTCTCCCCCTGCCCTATGGGAAGGGTTTCAAGGCCTTGCTCATCTCTCCCTTCCTCACCCTCCCAGGCTGGGACCCTCACACCAAGCCCCAGATCTAGCTTCCGATCTCTGCCCTTTGAGGGGCTGGGGGCGGGGAGGGGCTTTCCTCCAGGCTCTCATTCTTCTCAGACTCTTCAGAACCTGCAGTGTCCTTTGTCCCCCACGTGGCAGCTCCGCCCGGCCGGCTGGGACAGGGACTCCTGGCCGCCTGCCTGCAGGTGATGTGTTCAGTGCACATCCGGGGAACCCAGGAGAGCGTTTGCTTTCTGGGCCTTGTCAGGGGACCATGGCCTCAAGCGTGTGGCCTCTTGGCTTGATGGCCCTGAATCTTCTGCCTTTGCTGCAGGCACCGCCCAGCTCAGTGGTGAGGAGCAGTTTCTCTCCATGGTGACCGATCTGCGTTCACTGCATGCTCTGGGTCCAAACTCACCTGAGAGTTGAACTGGTTTCCCTCTTGGGCCCTGAGGGACTGCTTCGGACAGAGGGATGCTGGGGAAAGGCTAAGTCTTGGCTGCGTGGTGTGTGGACCAGAGAGAGGCTGGTCAGAGGACACAGAGAGTTAAACTGACACCTTCGCTACTGTGACTCAGGAACTTTCTGAACTGTCTATATACCTCTATCTCTATTCTATCTATCTATCTATCTATCTATCTATCTATCTATCTATCTATCTGTCTGTCTGTCTGTCTGTCTGTCTATCTATCTATCTATCTATCTATCTATCTATCTATCTATCTATCTATCTACCTACCTACCTACAATCCCCATTAGTGTGAGCGTTTGCCTTAAAAATAACAGCAATGAAAACTAGCACCCCTCCTCAGCATGGGCTACTGGAGCACCTGCCCAGGAGGAGACCAAGGTCCCCACCCACCCTCCCTCTGCTCCTCAGTGGCTGTGGAACCCTCAGCAGGTCTCTCGGTGTCTCTGGACTCAGATTCCTCACGCCCCCACATGGCGACATTCATCCCCCAATTGCTGAAGGCAAGAAGCTGGGCCAGATGCTCCGGAGACTCCTTACTGCTCTGGGATCTGGGACCCGCTTCCTTCCTCCTTCACTGACCAGCACTCCGCTGGTGACTTTCATTCCTGGGCTTCTCTTCCTGCAGCTCAGAACCCATGCATCCCCGCAGCATCCCTCTCCTGCTCAAAACCCGCCAGGAGCCCGGCTGGTGTGGCTCAGTGGTTGACCTATGAACCAGGCATCGACCTATGAACCAGGAGGTCACGGATCCATTCCAGGTCAGGGCACATGCCCAAGTTGTGGGCTGGATTCCTGCTGGGGGGCATGCAGAGAGCGGCCGACCAATGATTCTTTCTCGTCAGGGATGTTTCTCTCTCTCCCTCTCCCTTCCTCTCGGAAATCAATACAAATACCGCCAGGGGCTTCCTCCCAGCACCTTCGGAGGAGGACGCAGAGTTCTTGCCGGGCCTGAGGCTCTGTGTGATCCAGCCTGGCTGCCTCTTCAGCCCCCGTGCCCTCCCCCTGACTCATGGCTCTTCACACCCCTGGGGTCCTTTCTGCCATTCCCAGAATATAACAAGCAGTTCTCAATCTCAGCCTTTGACCTTGAGGTTTCCTCTACCAAAATGGCATCCCCCACACTCTCCTGTCCTCACTTCTGTCTGGAGTTTGCTCACCTCCTCAGAGATGCTTCCCTGATTGGTCTGTCTAGAATAGTCGCCCCCCGCCCCTGACCCCCTCCCCCTTTGTCCCCAGCCAGCCCTCTGTCCTCTTTCCCAGCTGTATGTTCCTTCATGGGGCCTGTGTCTCAAACACAGTCACTTCCTGTTCCACTCAACTTCATGAGGGCCAGGCTTTCTCTGTTTGGATCACCGCTGCATTCCCGGGACCTCGACCTGTTCCTGGTATATAGCTGAAGGCCCTGAATAAATACTGGCATTCATGCCTCTGTCCCTAGGAGACTAAAGCAGAAACACTGGCCTGAAGTAGTTCCTCTCCTCCTCTGTCCTGGGTTTTATTGAGTGATTACTGCATGCCAGGCACATGTGTTGTTTTATCCAGCTGTACAACAGCTGAATGCCTGAGAGACTATTAGCTCCCCCTTTAACAAGTGAGGGGCTCAGAGGTATAGACAGGTTGTCCAGTGGAGCTCTGGCCTGTCTGACTCCAGAGCCCAGCATCTCAATCACTGTCCTATGTTTTCCCGCTCTTCAGTGGGGAAGAGTCCGGGGCCACATCATGGACAGTCCCGGACACAGAGATGCACTGGTGAGGACCCCTTCGGGACTGAAGGCCGCTCGTCACATCAGGATGCTGCTGGTACAGTCCACGGCTCCTGGCCCTATTTGGAAATTGCCTCTTTATTTTTTAAAAATATATCTTTATTGATTTCAGAGAGGAAGGGTGAATGGAGAGAGAGATAGAAACATCAATGATGAGAAAGAATCATTGATTGGCTGCCTCCTGCATGTCCCCTACTGAGGATCGAGCCCACAACCCGGGCATGTGCCCTTGACCGGAATTAAACCTGGGACCCTTCAGTCCGCAGGCCGACCCTCTTTAAAAGAGAATATCTGGGCCGAAGACATACCCTCTTCCTAGGCAGCCAGCCCTCAGTGACCAGTTGACTGGAATGGGGGTATGAAAACCGGACTCCCACTCATCAACTCAGGATGGCTCTGAAGGGTCATCCCAGCTTCTGAGCACACTAAGGGCTGGGCTGAGGCCTCCACTGAAACCAAATCACAGCCCAACTTCTCCCTCTGCCCAGTCAGGCTTCTCACCTTCCCTACACAGAGGTCAAGCCCAAGAGCACCCCTTTGTGTCTCTCTGTGTAGAAGCCCTACATACACCTCATCATGCTCACCTTCATCTGTTCTCCGGCTTCTCGGGGAACCCAGCCTGCCACGTGGACTGCCCCCCACATGCCCTCAGAAGTGTCTTGGGACTTAAAGGGCCAGCATGTGCTGGTTGAAGACTGGGAACTTTTCCTGGGTAGCGATGGCCAGATGGAGGCCCCCCGCCCCCCAAGCGTCAGACTCATTGAGGTTCTGAGTTGTGATGTCCCACCGGAGAGATGAAGCGCTCTTTGCCGAGCTGCCGTAAGCCCATTTCACAGTTTTCTTGGGGAAATGCTTGTGAGGACTGGATGTTTGGGAATAAGAAAGGCAGCAGTAGGATTGCCCTTTAAGATTTATGCACAGAGTGGACAGACAAAGGAATGACCCTGTTTTGGGTAGGCAGTGGGATGTGGCCAAATGTAATACGTAATTCACACTCCGGTTTGTTCAATGCTTATGACTGGTCGCTTCCATCACAGCCCTGTCCTGACTCCTTTTAATGCCTTGCTCGTGTCCAGGAGGACCATGACATACAATAGACGCTCGAGAGGCGTGGGAAGAAGAGAAATGAATCGGCAGGGAGGGAAGTGAAAGGGATCCTAGCAAAGGGAGAGAGTGGGGCATATAATCTCATTATAGACTTCAGGAGACTCAGCCACTTGTACATTTTTCGGACATTAGTGGAGTGCCCACTCTGTGCAAAGTCGATGCCAGGGGCTGGACTGCCAGATGATTCAGCCACAGTGGCTGCCAGAGAACACTGTGACTCAGCCTCGGGCACGTCACTGAACGGCTTTCTTTGGCTTGGCTGCATTCCGACATGGTCTGTTAACCTCACGTCACTTAAAGATTCGGGGTGAGGTGACCGCGCCCTCCTTTCCTCGTCCCTCCTCCTGCCTCCGCCTCCCCTGACTTTACACATCAGTTATCATGACCCAACCAGCACCGCCAATCGCTATTGCTAATGGAGCGCTTCCCATGTACCAGCCCTTGTGCTCAAAGCAATTTATATGCACTGTTTTATTTAATCTGATAACAACTCTGTAAGGTGGGTACTATTCTTATTAGTCTCCTTTTATAGATGAGGACTGCGGGCTGTGGGAGGATAAGGAATTTGTCCAAGGTCTCACAGGAGGAAGTGGGGGAGCCAGGGCTACCTGACAATGCAGCCCATTCTGTTGGTGCTTTTCACCTGGACATCTCCCACTTTTTTGGCGCCCACCTTGACACCTTGACATGTCCCCTTACCAGGCCCTCATTTCCCTTGAGCTTCCTCATTCCACCTCTACACACTGGCCCGGCTTTCCCTTTCTCATCCTGGTCCTGGCTGTTCACGCCCACACTTACAGCTGCGCGGGCTCCTTCTGCCTTTGGGAAGGAGAATGGATCTCCCGTCACTTGTGGAAACGGCCCCTGACAGGGCTTGGGCCGCACGCCCTGCCCTGTGGACAGGCATCCGGTTCCTTAGGAGGCCGTCACCTGGGAGCCACCGGGAGGCTGTCTCCATCTGATGTGAGAGCTACCCCTGCTCTTACCACACAGCGTAGCAGAAGGTGCTGGAAAGGTTTAAGAAGTCTGATTTCTGCTCCCTGTGGCAGGCAGTCTGGGGAGATGGTTAAGCACTGGAGCCGGCAAAGTTGATGTTCTGGATTTACCACCTACATGCTGAGTGACCTTGGGCAAGTGACTGGACCTCTCTGAGCCTCCCTTTCCCCCTCTGTACAATGGGAACGACAGCAGTGCCCTCCCTGTAGGTTGCTGGAAGCGTAGATGAGGCATTGCATTCAAAACACTGGCCCTGCCAGCTGGCGCAAATCAAGGGCTCTGCAAACGGTCTTCGTTTTTAGCATTGTTCTCAGTATTGGCAAAGAAGCCATGAACTGAATTCCTCCGTTTCCTCTCCCTCCGTTCCTTCCCCCCTCACCCCTTTCTGCCTTCCTCAGTATTAGTCACCACCCGCTACCAGCCACGTCTCATGCTGGGGCAGTGGGAGACAGATGACAAAGACCAACCCAGCCTTGAGAAGCTCACGGAGCTTTCCAGAAGAAGGAGGCAGCGGATCGGGCTGCCAGGAGGCTTGGCTCCACTCCTAGCTGCGTAGCTCTGGGACAAGTTGGTTTCCACGAGCCTCCGCTTACTCGCACCCACCCTGCCCCGTCACAGGGCTGTGTCTGGCTGCCGTCCAGAGGGGAAGCCAACTGTCCCCATCTGTGTGCCTTGCAGCCACAGAATTCCTTGCAGCCCTGACATTGCGCGATGTTGACATGCACCGGTGACCCTTAAAGCACCCGCCACAGAACCACAGGATGAGTTCTCGGTGCTGGTGAACGGGCTAGGAACCGAGCGCTGGTAAACGGACCCGGGATTTATGAATGGGTGTCACCGGCCTGCTGTTCTGCGTTTTATCACCAAAGATTATGGAAGATTGGGATCTCTTATTTCAGCGAATGCTTTATGGTTTTCATTACTCTCTTGAAATCTCCGCATAATTTGCTGGGGTTAGAGATAGAGCGCCTTTGTTTCTTTGCATGCGTTTTTCCCTCCCGTGTAAACCTGTGAAGATCAATGAAAGGGCAGCAATGGAAGCCCTGCCCACCCCAGAACTTGGCTGCAGGTCACAGCACGATGGAGTGGGCCGCTTCTAGGTCAGGGAACAGTGGTGTGGTTCGGGGCTGAGTGACCCTGACCTTGGGTCTCTGTGCCTGTGTAGACTCAGGCCCCTTGGGATTTAGACCACACCCTATATTTACAGAGGGGGAAACTGAGACCAACAATTAGGAAGTGACCTGCCTGAGGCTGACTTACCTACCGTCTCCTGAACCACATCCTGAGTCATTTGGCAGATTATTGGCAGGGCCTGTTGTGTGTAATTAGCTAGGATCAGGGAGTGACCTTGTTTCTTTGTATTTTTCCTTTTTAACACTAAAGCGAGATGACATTCTGGCACAGTAGCCTTTAAATACAGGTACATACGCGAGTGTGCCAGACAGCGCACCAGGAGGCCAGAAGAATGTTCTAGAATATCTCTTCCTAATAATTTTTTCTCATCCTTTCTGTGCTTCTACATTTTGTATAAATTTTATAGTGAACTACAACAGTGATTCGGTATGTCTATATTAAATACGTATTCACATACTGGGAGGTATCCTCAAGAATTATAGGGGTATTTGATCAAAAAATTGAAGACCGTTGGTTTAGTGAATGCACAGCCATCCTGATCACTCTGTCTAATATAACCCCACCCCGTTGCTCTTTCCCTCTCCTTTGCTTCTGTCTCCATCATGCCCGCCCCCGTGGGCTACGTCCGGGGTGAGGAGAAGTACCTGGGGTTCCCTCAGGCTGGGCATCTGGGAACAGTGAGATTGGGTGTGGTGTTTGGGATGTGATGGGAAGAGGTGGGAGGCCAGGCCCTGGTCTGTCAAGGTAAGGGTCCAGGTGGAAAGGCACTGGAGGGCGAGGGTGGTGATGGGATTTGGCACCTTTTAAAAAGATGACTGTGGCTGCTGCCTGGACTCTTTGTAGAAAGGAAGGACAAGATGAGATGGAGAAAAATGTGGGCTTGTCTGTGTCCCTGTTCTGAGTCCCTTCACCTCCCCCCGCCCCACCTTGATGGCGCCTTTGCCTGCCTTTGCTACCAGTGTTATCTCCCTAACACCCAACCTGTGTCTTATTCTGATAGTCATTCAGGGGAAGGTCCAAATTACTTGGTGGCTCTTGGTTTGGGGGTGAGATCAACCAGCAAGTGAATGCCACATTTGGGGAGCAGACCCACTCCTGAAGGCAGGGCCTGTAGGCCTCCCCCATTCGCCCTGCACATCTAGCTGGCCTGAGACTTGCACCATCGCTGCGATGTCTCCCACCCATAGCTCTGACGTTTGCAGCTGCCCCTGGTGACCTGTTGACTCCTGGGTTGTGGGACTGGCATGATGTAGGGATGAGGCAGGCCCCAGAGGCTGGCTGCCTTGGGGTGGGGTCCTACTTGTGTCCCTACTGGCCCTGGGCAAGTTCCTTAGCCTGTCTGGATTCTAGTCTCCTCCTCTGTAAAATGAGGAAAACAACAGCAACTGCCTCATCGGGTTATCAGGGAGATAATATTTATAAAGCACTTGAAATAGGGCCCAGCCCAGAATAAGGGGTCAGTAAGTATTCGCTGTTCCTATCAGTATTATTTCCCCGCCTATGCAGGGGAGACGCGCCTGCTCTCTGCCTACCTCTCAGAGATGGCTGCAGGATTAATGAGATAATGATGGTCGACTGTTTGGAGTTTTGCAGAACAAAGGCACTGTATAAATTCACATTATTACTGTCATCTGGATGCTTTGCGGGGCGGGCCTAGTGTGTGGTTAGTTGATTTATGGAAATGACATGTCCCTAGTTGATCTGAATTAGTGATAAGCAAATTTCAGACAATTCAGATAATAGTATCTTCCATCTGTTCAGGGTCTTTCATTTTGAAAGCTTCTAGAGGGATGGGTGAGGGGGAACAGCAAGAGAGCCCTCATCTAGGCGTCGCCCCCAGTGTCCAGGCATCGCCCCAGTGTCCAGGCATGGCCCCAGTGTCCAGGCATCGCCCCAGTGTCCAGGCATGGCCCCAGTGTCCAGGCATCGCCCCAGTGTCCAGGCATGGCCCCAGTGTCCAGGCATCGCCCCAGTGTCCAGGCATCACCCCCAGTGTCCAGGCATCACCCCCAGTGTCCAGGCATCGCCCCAGTGTCCAGGCATCGTCCCAGTGTCCAGGCATTGCCCGAGCGCCCAGGCATCACCCGAGCATACAGGTACACGTCCATCTACCCACCCAGCCAGTGATGAGCATCAGGCCCAGGCTCTGCTGGGCTCTCTGGGCTGCACACCTGCACACCTACAGTTTCTACAGAAAGAGAAGGCCGACATGCACCTTGTAAAACCGTCAGCAGCTGAGAGCTAACGTGTCTGCGGCACCTGCAGAGCCCTGGTCATGTTCCGAAGACTCCTGTGTATCGACATGCGTGATCCTCGGTGTCCTGTGAGGTTGAATTCTATTTTACAAAGAAGGAAGCAGAAGAGACTTGCTCAGAGTCATGCAGCCGGGGAGGGTGATGCTGGGATTCCATCTCAGGCCGCCTGGCTCCAGAATGAACAATGCCCTTAACCAGCACGTGGCCATTTCCAGCCAGAAATAAGACCCCCACTCACCCACCCAAGTCTCAGGTGGTGAAGAAACAGGCTGGCTGGGATCCAGTTGCACTGGCCCAACATTGTGATCCTGGTTGGGTGTCCTTGGTTTTCAAAGTACGTCTTGGGAGGCGTCTTCGTTTGGGGTTTTTGGAAAAGTGACTCTAAGATTTCCCTGCAGGAGGATTACTGGAGAGTACTCCTGGGGTGCACACAGGGAAGGAGAAATGGACAGAGCGGGGGGAGGGGCTGAAATGCAGCAGAGGCCTCCACGGTGCCGTGGGGAGCTCTGAAGCTGGAGTGGCCCTTCAGAACTGCCCCAGTTCAGACAAGAAGCCAGACCTTTGCACCTCTACACTGGATGCTGGTGTCCGTGGAGGGGGGGGTGACCGAGGGCAAGGCCGTCCCTTAGGCTGAGCATTTCCTCGGAAGGGACTCAGCTGTTGGGGGCAGAGGGCCTTGAACCTGACACGGGGCCTTGGAGGAAGCCCCATGGCCTTCACTACACAAGGCATTGCTGACTTAGACCGATTTGTATTTCCAGTCACTGTGGCGTCACCATGGAATCAGGAGTCATAACCAGAAGCCAAGGTGAAAGCTTGGACTTTGTCTCTTTCTCAGCCCCTGCACTGCATCACCAGGTCCTGCCGCTTTGCCTTCTGGGTATCTCTGATCGCCCCACTTTCCCCATTGCCACACTCGGGCTGGGTGGGGTGCTTCTCCCTGGACTGTGTTTGGCTCTGAAGCTCACTCGCTGGGTGGTAGGAATAAGCCGGGCCTTTTAGGGAGACGATGGGAGTTAGTGGGATAATCCTATCTAATAATAGACAAACATGCAAATTGACCATACCTCCGACACACCCACAAGCCATGCCCACCATCCAATCAGAGCGAGTATGCAAATTAACCCAAACCAAGATGGCTACAGCCACAGAGAGCAAGGTTTCCTAGGTAACAGAGGAAGCCAAGCTTTCCGCCTGCCCTTGCCAGGCCTAAGCCTCCACTCAAGCTACAAAGTTTCAATTATAGAAGGTAAACAATTTCAAACAAATGGCGGCAGAATGGAGCTTGAGAGAGCAGGCCAGGGTTGCTCCCGGCAATAGGGGAAGCAAAGCTTTCCGCACACCCTGGCCGCGCTCACCCGCTTAAGGCAACAAAGTTTCAATTATAATCCCAACACAAATGGCTGCCGGCCTCGGAGGGAGCCCCAGGCTTGGCTCCACTCCAAGCTACAAAGTTTCAGTTGTAGAAGGAAAATAAATTCCAGATACCAGGGCCTCCACTTGGGTTGCCGGGGGGCATGGCCAGCCTGCAAACCACCACAGGCCCCTCGCTCAGGCCGCCCCACACCCCAAGGGAACCCCCACTTGATCCGGGACGCCCTTCAGGGCAAACCAGCTGGCCCCCACCCCTGTACCAGGCCTCTGTCCTATCTAATAAAAGAGTAATATGCAGATTGATCATCACTGCAACACACAATATAGCTGCCCCCATGTGGTCAAAGATCCTGCCCCCATGTGGACACAAGATGGCCACTACAAGATGGCCAGCAGGAGAGGGCAGTTGGGAGGCACCCAGCCTGCAAGGGAGGGCAGTTGGAGGTGATCAACCCTGCAGGAGAGGGCAGTTAGGGGTGACCAGGCTGGCAGAGGAGGGAAGTTGGGGGCAAACAGGCTGGCAGCAGAGTGGTTAGGGGGTGATCAGGCTGGCAGGCAGAAGTGGTTAGGGGCAATCAGGAAGGCAGGCAGGCAAGCAGTTGGGAGCCAGCAGTCCTGGATTGTGAGAGGGATGTCCGACTGCCCGTTTAGGCTCGATCCTCGGGCCTAAACGGGCAGTCGGACATCCCTCAAGGGGTCCCATATTGGAGAGGGTACAGGCTGGGCTGAGGGACAATTCCCCTCCGTGCACGAATTTCATGCACCGGGCCTCTAGTAATGGATAAAGCCCTCAGCCAGGGTTTGGAACAGTTAGAAACTGCACACTAGTTATCTTCCTTCCTTCCCGAAGGCATTCATTCATTCACTCATTCATTCACTCCATAGCTATTTACTAAGTGCCAGGTGAGAGAAGGCAGGCAAGATGGGCTCTGTCCTCACGGAGCTTACCTTCTCCTGTAGACAGACAACAAACAAGTTAACACGTGGGGTAATTTCTGGTAGTGATCACGCCATGATGAAAATCAAACGTGGTGTTCAGAGAGTGACTGGAAGCTAACAAAAACGAGCCGGTGACTTGGACATCTTCGCATTCCCTACCCAGGGCAGTGCCTACTGCAGTCTCCGGTCCATGACCAATGCTAGTTATGTGCACGTAACCGAATGGCAGGCTGGCTTGACTGTCACTGCCGGGTTGGGGGAGCCTGTCTTTCCTTCCTGCCTGCTAGGGTGGGGTTCCCTGAAGCTTCTCTGCAGGTGTGGCACCTGCCGACTCAGCCGTCCTCTGCCTGGCAGGGCTGACGTGTTCATTGAAAAACCTCCCACTGCGGTGCTTGCCTGGATACCCCGGAGGTGCCAATCAGAGCAGCTGTGCCATGATAACAGCTCGTGGGGCCCGATGGCCGTGTATGCCCTCCCTACCGCCCTTCCCGAGCCCAGACCCGAGTTGGGAAATCTTGTGAGAATGGGTGTTCTCTGCCATTTCCTGCTCCTTCCTAGCCTGGGGTGCCTTGTGAGAACAGCCCTGCCCCGACCCTCCTGCCATCCCCCTCAACATGCCCAGCCCAGCCTGAGCCAGGACCACGGCAGTCCTGGGAGAAGGGACCCTTCGGGGCCACGTTTGGAGACCGGCTTCCCTGGTCAGGCTGCTTAGTGCTGACATGGCACTTCTGAGGGTGGAGAGAGTCCACAGACTGAGGACCTCAGATGGCGCTTCTTGGAGGAAGTGGGACTTAGGTCACATTGGTCCTTAAAAGAATGATTGTGTTTGGATAACAGTCTGAGTCCTGGGGGTGATAATAGTTGAACTTATGTAATGTATACCAGGTGCTACACGAGACACTTAGAGCTTCATGTGAGTGAATTCATTTGACCTTCAAACAACCCAATGATCCGGGCACCATCCGTATTGCCACTCTACAGATGAGGAAACGAGTGCGCAGAGAAGTTAAGTAACTTGGTCAGGTTTGCACAGCTCGTCAAGTCACAGAGCTGGAAGCAAACCCAGGCAGTCTGGCACCCAGTCGAGAGCTTAATCATCAGGCTTTGCCACCTCTTCTGAAGGAGGCTGGTTAGAGAGGGTCTTTGAGGGGACAGTGTGTATACCAGTTTGGCTAAAACACCAAGTGCTTGTAGGATAGGAATGAGCATATCCTTAGTTAGCACTTAAATAGGGTCCAACTAACTCCCTACTCATGCCCATCTTCTCTATAGGACTGTGTTGTCCATGGGGGCAGGAAACACGTCCACCAATGAGCCAAGGTCAGGAGGCACTCAGTACACGTTTACTAGGATAATCGAAGTGAAAAGCATAGGCCATGTGAATAGAGAAAAGGTAAACTCTTTTCTAGGGAGTCAGAAAGCGTTTCTCTGACTCAGGAGAAGTCTACCTCCCTGTAGGAGCCCCTTTGCAGACTCACGGTGGACAGATGCCTAAAAGGCCCGAGGAAGGCAGCGGATGGGAAACTGGAGGCGGTTCGGCTCCTTCAGGACGCAGTCCTCTGAGCACGAGCCGTTGGGGAGATGCGGTGGGGGAGGCAGGTGCGCAGGACTCGGCGGTGCCTCTGCGGCAGCTGTTGAGGAAGCTGGTGATTGGCACGCAGGTGACTCAGGAAACGCTTCCTCGAGGGGCCCTGGGGCTGAGCAGGCAGCCATGGAGCTCCTGCTCTGCAAAATGCAATCGTCACCCCGCGTCTTAAAAATAAACCTTCTGAGGTTTTCCAACGAGGTCACCGGAGGAGCGTTCTGTGCTTTCTAGTAGGAAGGGTGAGCGGGGTGGAGAAAGCCATCTCTGGCGCTCATGTCACATGAGGCAGGTGCACTGGGGTGCGGGAGTGCCGCGGGGAGCCAGGGAAATGGAAACCCGTAGCATCCAGAGCTTCCCTTCAACTCTTGAGCTGTGTGACAACCGGGGCGTGAGCCAGAGCTCCCAGTGTTGACGGCCCTGCGCTCTGGCATTTACAGTAGCCACCCCAATGGCCCTGGCCCTGACTGTGGCAGGCACCATGCGATGCCCTCCACAGAGGTGATGTCATTTAATCTTCACCATGCCCCCCCCCCGCCCCCTGGCACTCTCTCTTTATAGAATCATGCCTGTCCTGGTGCCTAGGTCATAGTAGGGTCTCAGTAAATGTTTGTTGAATGAATGATAAAACCAAGGCACAGAGAGGTGAGTTCACTTCCTCAAGGTTGCACAGCTAGCAGGGTCCAGATTCCCACCCAGGGTTGCCTGACTTCAAAGCCAGGGTTCTTAACCGTTTGCTCCATTACGCCCATTTGCAAAGAACTTCCACACGGATGCTTCGTGAAGCCCCCACATACAACCCCCCAAACTGCGTTTCTCTGGGCAATTTGTACACGTCTGCCAGTGGGTGTTGGGCATGGCCCATATTGGCCCATTTGTCAGAGGGGGAAACTGAGGCTTAGAGAGGCTAACCAGCTTACCTGGGGTCACAGAGTAAATAGGTGACAGAGTTCCGGAGTCAAACTAAGAATTACAAGGCTGTTTCATCAGTAAAGTCTGCATCCCATTAGCTTAGTTACTTCATCCTGACACCCAAATCTCTGTCTGTTCTGGTCCCAGCCGCCTGGTGCTGGGTGCAGCGTGGCTGCGTTAAGATCATTTGCGGCTCCACCGAGGAAACGAACGCAGGTGTGCCGCTGGGAACACTGCAGTGATGTTCAGATGAGCCGGGCGGAGTGTGGGCTCCAGAGCCACCCTGTGGGCTTCACCTCCCAGCTCTGTGACCAGCACTGCTACTTAACCTCCTTGTGCCTCCGTTTCTTTCCCTGCAGGATAACCATCCTTTCCTCTTGGTCTTGTGCTGTTTAAGGAATGTGTATAGGTCCATGCCTGGCAGCGAGCAAGCTCTTAGTAAGTGGTAGTGGTTGCCATCATCATCACCATCGTTATGATCATCATCGAAAACACATAATTATTCCCCAAAATAGAGACAGGCCAGGAGCTTCCCTCAGCGCAGCCCTGCAGTCCAGGGTGCCCTGTGCTGAGGTCCTGGGGTTGTTACCTGGGTCTTCGTTCTGACCTCTCCGCTTTGCTCTCCCTCCTCTGGCCTCTCTGAGGAGCTATGAGCACCGCACACCGGGCCTGCCTCTGTGTTTGCAGCTCCCCCCTCCCTCGTGCAGGCGGCATCTGGAAGAGCACATACTGTCCTCACCTGTCAGAGCCCCGGACACTTGGCACACACGCATTGAGCTCGATTCTCTGCCTCACCACCACTGCGTTTTATGCCAGGGGTTCTGCCCGAGTTTCCTGGTTTGGTATTTAAGTTCCCTGCTAACACTATCCAGAAGTCTAGGCTGTTTGCCTGTGACCTTGACACCCCTCCCTCCAATGCACCCCTAGCCAGCTGCTCTGAATTAGTTTTGTTAAAAATGTTTATTGAGCACCTACTCTGTGCACTATTCAAGGCCAACTATGTGCAAGCATTTTCCCAATTGTAAGGTGGGTGCTTTCACCCACCCTGTCAACAGTTCTCTCTGGATGTGTCTCCTGCCTCCCATGTCAGCCACACTCCCCAGGTGCTCTGGGAAGGCCAGCACCCCCGGCAGGGGCCAGCCCTGGTCACTTTCCTCACTCTAGGCCTGTCCATCCCCAGCTGCATCCCCTCTTTCACCCACTGTCCCCTGAGTTCCTGCTTTTGCACAGAAGGGAGCCAAGGCGTAGAAAGGATAAGGCAACACAGAAACCCTGTGTGGGCAGACAGATGGTGACAAGAGACACTAAGAGAATGATGTGACGGGACCCAGGACCGGGCGCTCTCCCACAGTGGGAGGTTGCCCCAAAGGTGCAGACCTGGTTGGGACAAGTACCTGTTTCCTGTTAGCTCCTGACTCCAGCAGATCCTCCCCCTGGCATCGTCTTGCCTAAACCTGGGAGGTCCTGGGCCAAGTGTGCCCAGCCCTTGCATTGCAGACCCTTTACAATGCAACCCAAGCTCCCGCTGGCTCTCCTCGTTGTCACATGCATGTTAATAATAATACTTTCCTCAGAGGTCCCGGTGCTGTTCCAATAAGTTAATGCATGTGAAGAACTTAGAGCAATGCCTGTAGCTCACTCTTTCTGCCCTGCCTTCTCCCAACCTCCTGCTTCTTGTGTGTGTGTGTATACCTTGATCTTTCCCCACCCATGTTTGTAGAGTTAGACCCAAGTTCAGAATCGGCTAGCTTTATGAGCTTGGGGAAGTCCTTTAACCTTTCCAAACCTCAGTTTTCTCATCTGTGCAATGGGGACACTTCTCAGAATGTTGTGAGGAATGAATGAGCTGATGCCTTAAAAAGGTCCTTTCACTCAGCAGCAATAGACTGTGACCAATCGCTATGCTCAGCTCTGGGTTTTAGCAAAAGACGAGGAAGTCCCAAGCTCTACCTCCGGGGAGGTGGACCTGAAACAACTAGAGATTTGGATGAATCCACATGATGAATTTTATTTGCTTTGGGATTAATGCTCTTTTCAATAATTAAAAATGCAGTGACTATAAAACCACCCACTAGAATGAACAATGGTTAATCGTTTCTATTTGCATGGTATTCTCAAATAAAAGAGGAAAAACACTTTAGCAAAAAACAAAATCCCTCTTAGCAACAACCTCCCTGGCCCTTTGTCCTTCCTTAGAGGCAACTGTTATCTTGACTTTGAGGCACGTCTTCTGATCTGTCTTTATATTTTGCTCCCTCTTGTGTGTTCATAAATCATAGGTGGTCCTTTTGTGGCTTACATTTACATGGAATCAAATGGTGGGTGATAGTCCACAACTCAGTGTTTTCCACCCAGTATTGTGTTTCAGATACACTTGTGTTGAAACGTGGGGTTCACTCATTCGTTTTGACGGCCACATGCTACTTGGTCAGTTCCCCTCGGGCTGCAGGGCTCAGGCTGGTATGCCTCTCTGTGGGCTCCCATGGCAGGTTTTCCTAGAGGTGGAACTGCTGAATCACGGGGCGTGCTCATTCGCAGCTTGGCTGGCCAGCGCCAACTTGTTCTGCAGAGTTTGTACGGATTTATTCCCGCAACATCTGAGAGTTCTGGTTTCTCCACATTCTCATCAGTGCTTTACAATTTGTGCCAACCTGATTGGGTGTGGAATGGCATCTCATCTGCATACCTCTGATCACCAGTGAGTTGAACATTATTACACGTTTGCTGAATATTTAGGTCTCCAGTTCAATAAAATAGCTGTTCAAATACTTATTTCTTTTCTACTGGCTTGCTTGCCTTTTATTATATTTATTTTGGTGGGAACTCTTGATACATCTTGGGAATTTGTCCTTTATCTGTTATGTATTTTGCAAATGCCTTTCTCTAGCATATTGCTTATCAATGAGGTTTGTTTATTAGGCTTTTTGTCATGCAGGAGTTTTTAATTTTGTTGTGGGCAGATTAATTGGTCTTTTCTTTTATGATTACAATTTTCTTGATTTGATGAAGATCTGAGATTGTGAAGATACTCTCCTATGTTTCCTTCTTATAATTTTGAGGTTTGTGTTTTAGTTCATATTTGGATGGTTAATTTGGAACTTATTGTTGTGTGTGGCGTGAGGTAGGGATCTAATTCAAACTTTTTCCCCTAACGAAAGCCATTTGTCCCAATACCATGGTTTGAACAGCCCATCTTTTCCACCCTGCTTTGTAATGCATGCCCAAGTTGACATGTACACTGAGTGACCAGATTATTATGATCTCTGAACGCATACTAATCTGGCCACTCAATGTGTGTGTGTGTGTGTGTGTGTGTGTGTGTGTGTGTGTGTGTGTGTGTGTATTAGAGGCCCGGTGCATGAATTTGTGCATGGGTGGGGTCCGGCCAGCCTGGCCAGGGGGAGGTGACATGGGCGGTTGGCCAGCCTGCCTGCTGGTCGAACTCCTGGTCGAGGGGACAATTTGCATATTAGCCTTTTATTATATAGGATATACACTGAGTGGCCAGATTATTATGCGTTCAGAGATCATAATAATCTGGCCACTCAGTGTATATATGGGTCTTTTTCTAGGCTCACTGTTTTCCTCTCTCTAGATATAAATAATTACTTAATCATAATTGTGGCAAACGTTAGAAGAGAAAAGCTCAGGATGCAATGAGAACATACAGCAGGGGGTTTGGCAGGCCCTTCATTCCTTTGATCTATTCTGCTGCTTTTACATGAGTTACGGACCTTTTCATGATGCAGCCCGGTGTGAACTGCCTGTGCTGGCCTTGGGCTGTGGCTGGGGTGGGCACCCACCCACTGGGAAACGAAAACCTGACTCATTGAGCAGTGACAGATGCCACCCTCCTAGGGGTGACCCTGTGCAGGCAAGGCTCAGGTAGGTTTGCAGGAGTCCGTGTTTATGCACACCTGTCCTCAAGGCGATAGCGTCATTTTTTCAGAACAACTTAACCATGGCCTCGAGCCTGTCCCCACAGAGATTAGATAACGCAGACACACAATAGCACAAGTGGGCTCCCTGAGAAAATGTAAAGTCTCTGAGCTCATTGGCAGGCCAGGCGGGCATCTTCTGAAAGAGGACGCCGGAGGTGCGTCCTAAGGGTGTGTCCTCGGGCCAGGAGCAGAGGCATCAGCTGAAAAGCAGGAGCGCTGGTTGCCGGGCCACTCCTGGAGGCTGCACGTCCTGTGGCACCTCCCCGGGGCAGCATTTGCATGTGTGTCTCTTCCCAGGGCGTGGCATCCGCCTGCAGTTCTCACGCTGCTCAATCTCACTGTAGAATCCAGTGCATGCAATTCAGGAGACTCCTAAATGAAGGAGGGGTCGCTAGCTGATAGTTTGCATTTTACACAGAGGCTCTAAACTCACACAGCGTGGGGCATTTAACAGGGATTTCCACGGAGCTCTGTGCAACTTACAAAGCTCAATTTGGCTTCCCAGTACAATCAGTAAAACATTAAGCATGTCAGACTCTGGAGACCAGACCTGGGGTGAGTTCTGTAAGATCCTAGTGAGTTACATACAGTCCCATTTTCTCTGTGGCGAGAGTGGGAGTGGGGAGGAGGATTCAGTCTAACCTCAGTGCATGAAGTGAGAGCCTGTGTTACTCAGGACAAACCCCTCGCATTGTCTGTAAAGTGTAATGTACAGACATGCGTTCTCAGAACAGGTCCACCACAGATGCTTTGTCCTCCGTCGCTGGAGCATGTCGGTTGAGCACCAGAGGAGGAAGGTGGCTTGTGTGTTTAGGGGACACATTTGAAAACCAGTTATCTTTAAACAGAAGCCCAGCTGGCTGGGGAGGACAGGTGCAAAGGTGCTTACTGAGCACGTTCCCCGAGAGTGACTCCTTTTCGACCATACTTAAGTAACATGTTGGCACAACTGGCAGTTCAGACCATGAAGAAAGGAACAGGTTGGAAGCATGACCATGAAAAACTTCTCCAGGGGCGTCGCTCGCCACCCCACACCCATTCATTCCCTGGCTGCCTCTGTCTTTGAACACTGGACTCATGCAGTGGGTCCGCGGGAGCGGGGGGAGTTGCGGGGGGGGGGGGGGGCGGGGAGGAGGGAGCTCATTCTGGCAGCTGGGAGCCGTAGAGGAAGCAGCAGACTCAAGACTATTGCCCCCGTCCTGGACAAGCTTTTTATAAGAGCCAGTGGAATTGCATGCCCTGAAAATGGTCATAATAACCATCCCACTAACATGATAGCAGCTAACGCTGTGTGTCCAGCCCTATTCTAAATGCTCTCTCTATTAACTTTCTCGATGGGATGTATGTGATAAGCACTCCAGTGTGTCCATGATAAGACCGCCCATTTTTCAGAGCAGGCCTCTCTGCTGGAATTTCTGATCGAGTAGATCTGGGTCGGGGCCCAGGAATCTGTTTTGAACAAGTACCCCAGGCAACCCTTACCTACAAAACAATTCGGAAATACGAAGTCGTTACTTCTTTATATATATACTAGAGGTCCCTGTGCACAAAATTTGTACATGGGGGGGTGGGTTGTCCCTCAGCCCGGCCTGCACCCTCTCGCAATCTGGAACCCCTCGGGCAATGTCCGACTGCTGGTTTAGGCCCAATCCCACAGGGATCCCTGCGGATAGGGCCTAAACTGGCAGGTGGACATCCCTCTCACAATCCGGGACCACTGGCTCCTAACTTCTCACCTGCCTGCCTGATTGCCCCTAACCACTCTGCCTGCCTGCCTGATCACCCGATTGCCCCTAACCACTCGCTGGGGTGGCAGGGCTGGCCGGGGCAAGGTCCCTGGTCATTCTGCCATTCTGGTCCCTGGTCATTCTGCCGTTTCAGTCACTGGGCTTTTATTATATAGGATATATATGTATATATATAATTGATTTCGAAGAGGAAGGGAGAGGAGAGAGGGAGAGATAGAAACATCAATGATGAGAGAGAATCATTGATTGGCTGTCTCTTGCATGCCCCACACTGGAGATCGAGCCCACAACCCGGGCATGTGCCCTGATCGGGAATTGAACCATGACCTCCTTGTTCATAGGTTGTTGCTCAACCACTGAGCCAAGTCGGCCAGGCCATTATTTCTCTGTTCCTGTTTTTTGTGCTGGTATATCGAAACTTGTATTTTCATACGACTGGCTCTTACCCCAAACTGAGCCTTTCTGAGCCCAAGTCTTCTCCTCTGTGAAATGGTAATGGTAATAGAATGTACTCCCCAGGGTGCGTGAGAGCTGGTGAGATGCAGCATTCAAACGTGGTATCTGGTACCTGGTAAGTGGCGTGTTCCCACTGCTATGCCATTGCTGTTATTTAGGAATGGGCGGAGCGTGCAGAGGGACTCACCCCTGCACTGGGGGGACCTCATGGAGTGGCCTTTACCCAGCTCACTGCTGGAATCAGCTCAAGCTAATCTCCTTTTGCCACTTCTTATGTGTAGACCCGGTGCCCGGAGAGAAATGGATGGACAGAGAATTGATTACTCCCTGCCTCTCTCAGCAGCCCTGCTTCAAAAGGCCCCGGACAAATTAAAATGCATTAACTGAGTTTGTCAAGGAGCCACCCACCATCTGGGAAGGCCCATCCCCTGCCCGCATATGCCAGGCCACAGACCAGGCCCCATTCCCAGGCAGGGCCATGCAGCAGCGCCAGGGCGCCTCTGGTGGCCGCATCCCGGCTCCCATGGAAACCTCGGGTTTGGTTCTGAGCCTGGAGACAAATGAAGTGGCTGTCTGCACCATGTGCGCAAGTAGGTTCTCTTTCATGTCCAGTATTTTCTCTGCCTATTGTAGCGGCTCAGCCACAGAAAGCAGAAGCACAAAAAGGCCACACGGAGAAATAGACCAACAAAGAGGGAGCCAAGGGGAGCTGGTTACATAACCCAGCAGCCGGGCTGTCTGCAGCCCATATGACTTATTTAGCCGTCCGTCTTTGCGGGGTGTCAGACTCCATCCTTTCCAGCTGGCTCTCCGCTTGGGTGATTACATTAACACTCAGTCATTATAGGAAATAGACACCTCTCCAGTCGCCAGCATTCCCAAGTGGCGGGTGGGGGCATTTAATGCCGGGAACGCCTGATCGCCGGCCTGCACACTGGTCCCTGCCCAAGTTCTCAACAGTCTGGGACAGAATGAGACAGGAATAAGAGCAGAGGAGGGAGCTGTCCCAAGATGCAAAATGTATGCAGTTTCAAGGCTGGTGCTTGATACGGCGCTGACGTTAAAATGTCCTTGAAACAAATCCCAAACGATGCTGATGATAATAATTAGTGGTTGCCTCTGGCACTTGATATAACACAAAGTTGGTCCCTAATATTCGTCTCCACGTTAGGAAGGAATTCCTGATCTTTGCTGTCACTGCTGTATATATAAAGGGATAGCATAATAAACAAAGTAAAATAATGAGGAATAAAAGGAACCTCTTTCCTTTTTAAATCCCGTGTGCACTGCATTTCAAGCCGCAACCTCTTCTCTTTAAACGCTAGGTAACAAGTGCTGAGGAATTCTTGCTGGCTCCTCCTGCCCTCCTTCCCCATCCTCTGCCTTCCCAGAGCGGGTCCTTGTTGGCCCAACCATGTCTTGAGGTAGACCTGATGGAGAGAAAAAAAATAATTACAATACAGCCCCCATTAGCTGCATTTTTACTATGTGCTAATCACCTGACATACTTTATTAAATCTCCCCAACAACACTAGGAGGAGAATACGATTATCAATAGTGCTATCCTAGCCCGGCCGGCATGGCTCAGTGGTTGAGTGTCAACCTATGAACCAGGAGGTCATGGTTCGATCCCTGGTCAGGGCACATGCCGATCAATGATTCTCTCTCATCATTGATGTTTCTCTCTCTCTCCCTTCCTCTCTGAAATCAATATTTTTTTTAAAAAAATAGTGCCATCCTATTTTATAAATGAGAAAACTGAGGCCCAGAGAAGTCAACTCATTTACCGAAAACCACACAGCTTTGAATGGCAGAGCTGGGCGTGAACCCAGGTACCCCGACACTGAGGCCATGCAATTAACCACTAACCATGCTGCCTCCTCTGAGGTAAAGCATGGTAATGGTGAAGGATGGAGCTGGACTCAAAGCCCAGCTGTATTACCTAGTGGATTGGGTTTTAGCCTCTGCTTTCTCATCTGTAAAGTGGGCCTCGTGACAGCTGCCTCCCAGGGTTGCTCTGAGGATGGGGTGAGGTAACGAAAACTCTCGGGATGTGGTACCTCCCTTTCCTCCTCCTCACCTGCATGGGAATCCCTGGTGCAGCCACACCGGCTGGCCTCTGAATGCTCCTGGCACTTCTTTACTGCCGTTAGGGCCTGTAGTTTGCTCCCCACGATGACTCCAGCTGCAGCTTCCCTTCCCCACACGTTGCTTTATCACCTCTCGCAAGTCCTGACCAGCACCCCAAGCTCCACCCCTGCCCCCAGGATTCTGTCTGATGGGAGTGGTGGGGCCCGCCTAGCCCCCTACAACCCTGCCTTACCCCACTCTAGGCCTTGCAGACGGAATTCCTACTTAATGACATCCTTGTCCCCTCTGCTAGCCCCTAAATCCCTCCTCTTCCTGGGTTTGCATCTCTGTGGCTGGCCCGGTAGATTGGAAACCTGTGGGGCGAACCATTTCCAGGACAGAAGCTGTGGCTCCTGGGTCTCACATACCCCATGTTTGTCTCCTACCCGAGCTGTGCTGTTGGGAGGTGGGAAG
Source organism: Eptesicus fuscus (assembly GCF_027574615.1). Taxonomy (NCBI): domain Eukaryota; kingdom Metazoa; phylum Chordata; class Mammalia; order Chiroptera; family Vespertilionidae; genus Eptesicus; species Eptesicus fuscus. The sequence goes on from NC_072479.1 coordinate 97,195,864, forward strand.
CGGGTGGTCCCCAGCCTGGGACCCCAGGTAGCCTATCTTAGGCACAGATCCTTGCTTCTTGCTCCTTCTCCCTCCCCCATTTGCTCCATGTTACTGAGAGGGCCCCCACAGGCCTTGGACCCAGGTTGTGTGTCTGTTTGCATGGATGCCACTTAATGTGGCACCTGCAATGTCCCAGGCGTGGTCTGTAGAGCACATATGTCAGGGAATCCTTCTGGCTGCCTGGGAGGTGGGTTTCATTAACTTCCATTTGATGAATGAGCAAACCAAGGCCTGGCAAGGGCGAAGGGATGTGTGCATTATGACCCAGAACCCATCAATGACAGACCTGGACTTTGCACAAAGCCTTCCTGGTTCTGAGTATCCCTGTGCCTGGCATAGCACAGGCCAGAAATGCAGTGAGTTCTTTAGGCTCAGTCTGTTTCCAGAATCTGTAAGAAAACTTGGGAGATGGTGGTACCACCTCCCCACCAGTTACCTCTGTCCAGGGGGTGCCTGTACCTCTCCAATGACCCTTGGTCTTCTCCTCCCTCAAATGAGCCTACGGATACCTAGCAATACCTCCTAGGGCTGTAGGGAAAATAAAGTGAGATCATATCTGCAAAATGTTCACCAACAGGCGACACTTAATAAATGTTATTCTCCTTATCCTTGATTTTTTTTAAAAAAATTCCTCTATCCAACAACATTCTTGTTTTTTAAAAAAATACAGCTCTTTGGGGGCACAGCCTGGATGGTCAGAGAGCCCTTTGCCCCAGACCCCAGGGGGCGGAGGAAATGCCAGGCAAGGAAGGCACCTCCCCAAAGGGCTGCATATTTCCTTATAACCCGAAGGATGCCCTGAGAGACCCTCCTTCCCCGGCCCCCTCCCTGATCAGAAATATACAGACAGAGGGGACCTGGTACGGTGCCTGGAAGCCTTTGGAATTTGTGTAGAAAGCAAAATCAATGGCAGTGAATCTTATCCTAATGATCTGCATCCCATCTGCTGGAAAGAACTTGTTTCCACAGAGAAATCTTTCCATACCGTTTTTTATCAGGGGCAGGGCGGGGGGTGGGGGTGTGTGCAGTGAAATTGCAGTTTGGGGAATTGGCCCCAAGAAGACAAGGACTCTGCTCAACACATATCTTATGACATCTCCCCATTGCCTCTCAAGAGCTCTCCGTGTGACCTCATCCTGTCTCTTTAAAGTGCAGGATGGAGACAGATCTGCTCCAGATTGCCTTTGAAAGCAACGCCAGCGTTGCTTGGAGCACCCCGAAAGATGGAGGGTTCTGCGAGCACCTTGCTGGCCCCGGTTCTCCGGGGACTTCTCCTGGCTTC